>NC_081408.1:525926741-526272991 GCF_030272615.1 Cryptomeria japonica | reverse complement strand
GGGTTGCATGAATGGTAAAAGTTCATCTCCTGGAAGTACCATGCTAGGTCATAGTGCAACCATGCAATTGAAAGTAGAGGGGATTTGTGATTTAGATCCTTCCTCTAGTGCCAGTTTCTCTTGATGGGTGTTTTGACACACTCACCAATAGTCAGGTAGTTCATGTGAACACTCCCCACCTCTCCTAAAAGGTGATAAGTTTTTGGCAACTAACCTCTCCAAGGTCTCTAAGTTGGTTCTCAATGGTGATGAGAAGCTCAATGGTTGATGTGGTCGTACCTGTTAAATGGGCATGTTGGTTGAAACAACTTCCAATAGCTTAACTTTTTTTTTTTTTTGTATTTTTTTATGGTTTAGATTCTCTTTCAAAATAAACTACAAAAGATGGATAAGGGAAACAAGAAAATAACAATGGAATGAATACAATAACAACTTAATGAACTATGCAATTATCACCCTACAATATAAATATAATCAATATCATTCAAACCAATATTCATTAACGGACCTCCAATAAACATGCAAAGTCATGCAACCTCACAAATTCATGGAAACAAATACCACCACAATATTGTTCTATCTGTTAGGTCCCGGAGACAACTAAGAGGGGAGGGGGGTGAATCAGTTGTCAAATAAATTCAAACCAAAAACAACTTAACCAACTTAATGCTTAATACTGGTAAACCAGTTAAGTATGTCGGTAGACAGTTTTAACAGTTAATTGCTATACTGGTAAAGATTAATGCATGAAACATAAACACAAAGTCATCCACAACACATGACACCAATATTTGTACGTGGAAACCCTGTAAGGGGAAAACCACAGTGGGAAACCTTACCCACAATTAGATGATACTACTGCAGATAGTAAGTGTACATAAATGGGGTCTGCACATGCAAAAAGGCCAACAGCCTAGAGCTCACTGCTCAATCACAAAATGGGAGTCACACTGACTACAGTTGGATGGTTAAATCCAATAAGAATGTACTGCACAAAATAGCATCTTCATATGCTAGATTCAGTACCAGTGTAATGCTGATATGCTTTCACAAAAACCTACCTTCACCTTCAAATGATGTCTGTGTGTATCGCACTGCTTAATATCGCATATACCTTCACACAATTATTTTTTGCATTCCACACTTGATCTTACAAATAAGATCTTACATTTATACCATAACCTAAGACCAATTTTAGTAGGTCGGCTCTACAAGATATTACAATAAAATTTTTTTACAAACAATATGATATCTGATGCAATAATCGATTGAACATGTCAGGTTAATGCATTTACAACAATAATTAATCATCTCCATAGCGTGCCATGCTGATCTGGAAAAGATAAACCTGCCGGTGTAACCCTAGATAACCTTGGACCTATTTGCTGGTAAAAGCAAATATGCAAATATGAATATACCAATGATTAATTCATTAAGATAAGATGTCCACATGCTGTCTTTTATATTACCAAGTGTCTTCCATATCATTCCAAGTACCGGTGATCATTATATCCTACCGGTGAACCATATACTGGTAACTATGCAATAGTTACTTGCTTGCCGGTGAATGCTGCTGGATCTCCAAAGTGCTAGAGTTTTAGTAGGTGTTGACATCAATGAAAAAACCATACCAAAATACCAACAATCTCCCCCTTTGTCATTGATGGCAACACAAGATGGAAAAATTGTCAAAGTGCCAAAACAAAAATGCCAAAAACCAACAATCTCCAAAAAGATCATAACCAGAATACGGAGAGTAATAGTCTCTCCCAAACAACAATCTCTCCCCCTAGGAGCAACATGTGTATTCCAGAGTTCCTCAAAAGATAATGTGTTTCTCCATAGATATCTCTCCCCCTTTGACATCAAATGCCAAAGTTACAATAAAACCAAATTCATATACAAAATACCAATCAATTCAATATACCAACTACTCCCCCTGAGAAGTAGCTTCCTCATCAAAGACTAGAGTAAAAGATTTGTCTTTTAATTCTGTCGGTTGATGACAATCATCAACTTCCTATGTCTCTACTGGTGGTGGTATGACTCCAAGTTGATCTCTGAGATATTCAAAAGTCTCCTTAGGCAAAGGTTTTGTGAAAATATCTGCAAGTTGTTCTTTAGTATTCACATAAACTAGTTTTATCTCCTTTTCTTCAACTTTTTCCCTTAGAAAATTTAGTTTGATAGAAACATGTTTTGTTTTAGAATGTAGTACTGGATTCTTAGATATATAAATTGCCACACGATGTCTTCAATAAAAGCAAATATGCAAATATGAATATACCAATGATTAATTCATTAAGATAAGATGTCCACACGATGTCTTCGATATTACCAAGTGTCTTCCATAGCTTTAATCCAAAATTTATCTTCACATCCTCATTAACAGATGATGGTTCAATTTGAGAAATAAGACATACCTCTTCATTCAAAAGGATAATAGATTGTAGTTCACAGGCTTATAAAGCTATAGATGACACAATCCCAATTTTGAAGGTAATTGCTCCTAACTGTAATATAGACAATAAAGATTCTTTAGGACAACTTGATACTTTGTGTAAATGCATCACTGAGAACACAGTGACTATTGAGAAACTAAAGGAAGAGACATTGAAGGACAAGGTAGAAATTGAAAAGCAGGATTTTTTTGAAGATCAGGTAAAGAAGTGTACTAGAGAATTTGACACACTTCTACCGGAACTGTGTAACTTATTAAAGGAATACAAAACTCTGTACAAAGACACCTACAAGACAAACTTTTTGACAGTAGACATAGATAAGAAGATAAGAAAGGTATAGGATGAAATCAATAAACTTGCTGATAATTTTGTTAACTCACCTGATACATTATCAGTTTTTTAGAAAAGGATAACAAATTTTGAGGAAGAGTTACTTAAGTTAGAAAGAGAAAAGGAGAGAATAGTGAATAAGGCAAAGCATCTGAGACTAAAACTAAGTCCAAGATTGGACTATCTAGCATCATTGTGGAAGGAAATATCTGAGGCTCTAATACCAATTGTTAGGTCCCGGAGACAACTGAGAGGGGAGGGGGGGGTTAATCAGTTGTCAAATAAATTCAAACCAAAAACAACTTAACCAACTTAATGCTTAATACTGGTAAACCAGTTAAGTATGTCGGTAGATAGTTTTAACAGTTAATTGCTATAGTGAGAAAGATTAATGCATGAAACATAAACACAAAGTCATCCACAACACATGAAACCAATATTTGTACGTGGAAACCCTGTAAGGGGAAAAACCACGGTGGGAAACCTTACCCACAATCAGATGATACTACTGTAGATAGTAAGTGTACATAAATGGGGTCTACACATGCAGAAAGGCCAACAACCTAGAGCTCACTGCTCAATCACAAAATGGGAGTCACACTGACTACAGTTCGATGGTTAAATCCATAAGAATGTACTGCACAAAATAGCATCTTCATATGCTGGATTCAGTTTCGGTGTAATTCTGATATGCTTTCACAAAAACCTAGCTTCACCTTCAAATGATTTCTGTGTGTATTGCACTGCTTAATCTCACATATACCTTCACACAATTGTTTTTTTGCATTCCACACTTGATCTTACAAATAAGATCTTACATTTATACCATAGCCTTAGACCAATTTTAGTAGGTCAGCTCTGCAAGATATTACAATAAAAACATTTTACAAACAATATAATAGCCGATGCAATAACTGATTGAACATGTCAGCTTAATGCATTTACAACAATAATTAATCATCTCCATAGCGTGCCATGCTGATCTGGAAAAGATAAACCTATCGGTGTAACCCTAGATAACCCTAGACATATTTGTCGGTAAAAGCAAATATGCGAATATGAATATACCAATGATTAATTCATTAAGATAAGATGTCCACATGATGTCTTCAATATTACCAAGTGTCTTCCATATCATTCCAAGTACCGGTGATCATTATATCCTGCCGGTGAACCATATACCAGTAACTGTGCAATAGTTACTTGCTTGCCGGTGAATGCTGTTGGATCTCCAAAGTGCTAGTGTTTTAGTAGGTGTTGACATCAATGACAAAACCATACCAAAATACCAACACTATCAAATTAATTCTCATACACCAGTTACGTGCGCAATATGATTCATAAAGCAATAAAACATAATATCAAAATAAGTTGCCAATTTCAAACAATAGACATTACCATTTCAAACAATAGACATTACCATATTGCAAAGAATAAATTCATAGCACATACGCATAGATCAGGCAATCTATAAGATGATTCTTGTATTAACTCCAAAGAATGTATCATAACTTCTACTCAAACTCATAAAATATGCATAAAAATATCTAAAAGAATATCTAATTGGACGCCAGATTATCATTTTGTGGACCCTTAACAATGAATCAAAATCTCCAATTTATAGAGTTTGTTGTCCTACTTTCTAGGAAATAAACCTATCACTAAAAAAGAAAGGAGTCACACCTGACTTGCAAGTCTCTGCCTGGAACTCCAGTTAACTACTATGAAACTGTGACTGAGTGAGCATTATGAAAATGGTGTTGCATGACCCTACACTTCGTAATCATGCAAAACTTGCTCAATAATTCTAGGTACATGTTGGAGTAGTAGTTGAAGTCCCAGTCACAGTGACATGCAAAATTCTTCAAAAATACCATGCTATCATTAGCAACTGTATGCTCAACTTCTACTTCTTTTTATAACTCTGGTAGTTACTAATTATGCATGCAACTAACTCAGCAAGAGGATCAACAACATGCTTGATTCTAAACTTGTACTTCTTCAAAATTTCCTCTGCATTCTTACTTCTATCTTCTAGCTTTTCTATTATCTCCGAAGCTTGTTGATATTGAGTTATTAAGTACGTATATCTATCCATTGATTCAACATTAAACTTCGTAGAAGTTGTAAAATATCATGCCACATATGCATCCCACTGACGGAGTACATTGTCTTCCTCTAAGCGTCCAACATTAAGGATACCAAGCCCAAAAATACCCAACAATTGCCCTACAAAATTTTCATACTTCTTTATTGCATTAAGGAGAGGAGAACTGGCATATGTTATGTCCTTCCCATACTGCTAAAGCATCTCATTCTTCAACTCCAAAATGTATATATAGGACTGCAAATTTTCAGCACTATCTCTTCCCAAGAGATCTTCACCCATCATGATATCCCCAAGATTCAAAATATTTTTTGAAATTTGATATTGTTTATAAAAAATGTGGAGCTTTCACTCCCACTGCTGAGAACATGAATCTAGAGCTCTGCCTACCCATGTGGCTCTCCTATATACCTCCATGGTATTCTACAAAAAAAATCTAATCTTAGAAGCATTATTTTGTGCCCATGTTTTTGCAGTTGCAACCACCTTTCTCACTTCAATGAGTGTCTTCACATTGCCTTCCGGAAGTGATGAAGTTGAAGATAAAATATCATCTACACATACATCTAGTGGCTTTCCCATTTCTATGAGCAACTTCATGTACTATTCCAACTATGCTTTCACCTCTGAGTGATAAATGTGTTCTTTCTCTATCCTGCTCCTCACCACACTGGTAGCCAGTTCCAGAGTATCCAATTCTCCCCACTTGGTCTGTTTACCCAATTTTACTTGTGAAACTTGGTATTTCGGGGAGCTCTGGCCTTGAACTCATGTAGGAACTACTATATCGACAATCATCTCACCAGAACCGGTTCTAGACAAATGATGCACAATTTTTGCCATCTTTGTTTTCTTGGGTTCTTCAGCGATTGCTTGTTGCAAGGTAATCTTCAATAGTACCACTTTCTTTTTCTTCTCAAAGGTGAAGATCAACCACTATGGCATGTCCTTGTCCTTATCACCTTCATGTGGTATGATTTTTGTAGCTACCTCATGTACCTTTTATTTCTCTTCTGCTTCATCCTTCTCTTCCTCCTCTTGCTCTGGAATTTGAATACCTTGGGTTGACGTACCTGATTGAACTTGGCGGTTTTGGAGAGCGATATCAATATTCAACTATTGGTGTTTGTGAAACTCTCCCAACCTATCACTTACTTCCTCTTATCAGTTTTTCCCATTCCTTCCAATTCCCCCTCAGCTGCTATTTCCTTTCAAAAAATTTCTTGATCTTCAGGGTTTAAAAGCAACCTTTCATCATGTTAATCCTTGGGGTCAACTTGTTCTCTTTCTTCTTTGTTCGGTTGCTTCGCTAGTAAATCCTATTCATCTATGTCCATAGAATCCACTGGTGCCTATTTCTCGAGCTGAATATACTTCTTTCTTTTCTTCTTCTCAGTTTTTCTTTGTACCGATTGTACAATGGGTTGCTCATCCTCCTGATCAGAATCTGACTCAATGTTATGAATGATAACCTCTTTTGTAGAAGGAGTTAATACTTGTGTTAATGGAGGTAATGTTGTTGATGTCATAGAAAAAATATTAGCTCATGTAGACATAGGCACTTTTGCAGGGATTGTAGTGGTTGATGATGTAAAAATTGGAGCCTGTGTTGTTGCGGTGGGTGGAGGTTGAGTAGATGTCGTCATTGTATTAGGAGGGGGTTGAGCAGATGCAGATGTTTCTTTATTAGCCTTCTCTTGCTCATCCTTCTCCTTAGTGCCTTCTCCTAGTACCTAGCCAATAGCAGCCCTAACGAGATGTACTTCTGCAAGTGGCATAACTCCTAGCCCCTCTATTACTCCAAAATTTGTTTCCTTTTTCAATATGTCAACCTTTCTCATTTGTACCTTGACCTGTTCCAAAAGCTTTCCTATGGTTGGCTCAGGTCCAACAGTCTCATCTGGTTCAGTGGATGTATCCTTTCTTGAACTCGACCTGGTTCTCCAGGCATACTCCCTGTGTACCCTTGATTGGGGATTATCGATGGTTGACTCTTTCTGCTTTCCTTTCAAAGTGATTGGTCTAATCCTTGAATTCAGCCATTGTCTAGTCCTCATTATAACATTTTGAGTCACTGATTCTATATTTATATCCTCCTGCCCTAACCATCTTATTAGAGAGAGGGGCTTCTTATCGATTCCTTATTCCCTGTATGCTTGATCTAATAATTCACCATCATCCCTCAATTCTTTAGGGAGATAGGTCTCTATTTCAAAATTCCTTGGACTAAGAGCCTAGAATAATTTTTCTCTCTAACTTCAAAACTATGTTGTAGGTTGGCCCAAAAGTCCTCTAACCTCATTTTATGCCCATCATAAGCTTTCAACATCATCTACTTCAATTTTCCATATGGATCATAGTGTTCCTGAGCTTAATTAAATTATTTTAAATGCAAATCTTGTAATTCTTGCTTGGTTGCTTTAGCTACTTGAATTTTTGAGCAAGAAAAATAACCAATTGAAATGGAGAAGTCCACACCAATTTTGTGTTTTGAAGATAGTAGTGATTGCAACCCAACCATCTTCCTTACATACTCCAATAGTATCACCCAATCATTGCAATATCTAGGCAGCAGCATGGGATTCCCTATGAAGCCATTAACCTTGATGTATGTGGACCGCTAATTCTGGATGAACCAACATGCCCATTCCCTTATTATCTCCATAGCTTCTGGGATTATTTGGTAACCTGTATCACCTATAAGTTTTATAATAACGGGGATGAGGAGGGGATCATTTATCCTTTTAAAATGTATCTTTTCATTTCCCGGATGGAGTTGAGTATAATAATCCCACACCTTCTTTTGCCCCTCTTCATCACCTAGTTGGCCCTCTGTCTATAGTCTTGGAAACTTGCCTGCCCGAACAACTACCCAGATAACATAGGAAGTAAAGAAGAATTTCTTTATTTTGTGTACATCAATCAATTGTTTGTGTATGTTATCTGAGATGATTTGGGCCCAATCAAAATACTGCTTCCCAATCAAAATAGTAATAATGTATTGAAACATCCAGAGGTGAAAATGTTGACAATTTGTCTTGCCGAAGACATTGCTCAACATGATAATTAAGTCCCATTGTGGCTCCTTTAAATCATCCCTTAGGATGTCACTGGCCTTCAACCCTGACTTCCTCTCCTCTTCAAGCCAATTTTCATTCATGTGTCTCTTGTAGCAAGTGGTATCCTTGTCCCATACCCCCACAACGTCCTCCTTAGTTGTTAGCAACACTTCCAACCTTGAAGGAATACCAAATACAAACCCTAGCATATCTGCTGACAAATCTATACCGTTATGCCTTAATCATCTACATACTTCCTGGTGTCTACGTTGTAGCACTATGTGATAGTCATGATAAATTCAGGGGCTTGAAGAGATTGTGGAAAGATGGTTGCCTCCACTAGTCCGGAACTCTTAATTATCATATAAGGAGCTAGGGTTGTCTAATTGAGTTATGATGTCCTCTAGTTCAACATGTGCCACCTCGGTATCTATTACCCACTTGATCTAGTCATCTAATTTAGAAGCGTATGTATGTCCTTGGTAGTGATACTTCAAGGTTGTAGGTACCTTATCCAACTCCTTAATTTTCTTGTTCGATGTAGGGTCCATTTAATTTCTCTAATTTGCAAGAAAGTTCCAAAAATTAGCCTATCACATAGTAAAAAAATCAATTATATCACCCACTTTGGGGTTCTGGGGTTTCGAGGCGAGAAACTCCTTAAAAAATAATTGACTTTGGAACTCCACGGCTTCGAGGTCAGGATAAGCTAAAACAATAAACCCCAAAACTTCGGGCTTCCGGGGTGAGACAAAACAATAGTTTAGGACTTCGGGGTTCCAAAGTATCGAGGTAATTCAATTGAAGGCCCAAAGGATGGTCCAGGATTCCAAGGTTCCAGAGTAAAAAAGCATCGTCAAAGGGGATCAACCTTGGAACTCTAGGGTGAAAAGTATTGCGAAGCTCGGAACTCCAGGGTTTTGAGGTTCTGGGGGGTGAGACAAAATACAAGACTTCGGGATTCTAGGGACTCGGAATCCCAAACCTAGGGCACACGAAAAATCATGAACATGCAAAATGAGGAATGAAAAAAAAAAAAAAGAAAAAAACCAAAGAAAATCTACACTAGAAAACTAGAAAATCTAAACAAGAAAACTCAAGAAGGAAGAAATCCACCAACCTGGTGGGACAAAATGCATGAAATCTCGACAAAACAGAGGCATGAAGTCAGGAGGTTAGAGCTAGAAAACTAGAAAGCTTGAATGCACAAATGAGCTTAGAAAAGTTCATTTTCCCTATTTATACCCCCACGATAAGTCGTTTGTACAATTACCTTAAACACAACCTCTGGAGTCTGGGGTTTTGGACTTCTGAGGTGACAAACAAGAAAACCACAAACACACCTCGAAACTTCAGGGGTCTGGGGTCCCGAGGTGAAAAACAAGAAGGGCACCTCGGGACTTCTGGGTTTCAGGTGTTCCGAGGTGAAAACACAAAACAATTTTGGGATTCCAAGGACTCAGAATTTCGAAGTGACAAACATACATACAACAAAACACGAAGAACTCGGAGTTCTGAGATTCTGAGGCTTCAACACAAAAGAAAAAAGGCAAGACCTCGGGATCCCGGGGTTTCGAGGTTGAAAATAGGAAACAAAAGCCTACCTCAAAACTCTGGGATAGGACTTCAAAACAACAAAGATCACCTTGGGACTCCGGGCATCTGGGTTTCCGGGGTGCAAAAGGCAAAAAGTAAAAAAAAAGGAAAACTACAAAAAAGAAAAAGAGAGAGGATCCATATTTTGAAGACAAGGAAACTGATAGGCTTAGGTATGCAGGGCATAACATAACTATTTGATGTATAAGTGTCATTATCGTCCCTTTGGTAGATTTGAATAAACTTTTTTGTATTTTGCAAATGAGACCTTGCTTTTGCTTCTAGATCTTGTCTTTTATTGTGGTGTGCTCAGATGTGTGGCTTTACATATTTGTTTTCTAGAGGCTTAGAGAGGGAGTTTATGTATTCTTTATTGTATAGTCATGCTTCTCTTTTGATGATAATAGTTTAATCCTTGTATGAGTTTAAATTTGGATGGTGTTTCCTAGCCTACTTTGGATACTTCATGTATGTTATCTTATTTTAACAAGAGAGTCAAACCTTGCTATGGTATTTTGGTGTTTTACCATCCTGTGATATTCATTTTTCTCCTTGATGTTGCTTGGATTCCTAGGTACAATCTTAAGGGAGTGGCTTTCATTGGGGGTCGAGACCCAAAGTGGTCACCAAGGTAACTCAATGAGAGTTTTGTAATGTTATTACGTCATTTATCCTTCATAACAAGAGTAAATCACCCTATAAAATTTTATTCGAAGTCCTTGTCTTTCTTGGAATTCCTCGGTTCAAATCCTTAATCCATTTGTAGATTGTCTTTAAATCTAAAACACCAAGTTTTAATGATCGGTTTGAACCCTGTGAACTCACTAAACCATTTTGAAGCAGGTTCATAAGGTTCCACAGGTTCTTAGGTGTCTAGGAGGTTTTCATACTAACATTCACTCAAAGTGTTTTGCAACGGTTCTTTTACTAGCCATGCTCGGTAATGTGTTATATCATCTCTCTCCAGGCGTTGAACTCTTTGAACCTAGTTCAAATGGTTTGGGCGTGTTCAACATGTTCAACACAGTTCAAAGGGTCAACAACACTTAACATAGTTAATCCTTTCAGAAGAGAGTTTTCCTGGGCGTGATGTACGCCTTGAACTACTTGAACCCCAGTGAAGTCCATTCAGAATGCTCATGCGTGTTCAAATCCGATGGGTCCCATGAGCTAAAATATTTGATGGTGCACTTATTGCGAAGTATGAGGAAGGGCGAATCATATCTCGGGTGACGTTAGCTGTTTAAGTTTTTGAGGAAAGTAATCATTTTGGGAAATGGCGGTTACTTAAAAAATGTCGCCATGCATTCAATGCGTGCGTGCGATGTCCAATCCACAAGCTCAGCACATTTAAACTGATGATTGGAATTAATGCACTTAATAAGTACGTATCATTGCTTTTGCTATAAGGTATGAAGGGATTAATCCTCTGAAAATTTGTTCTTCATTGCTGCGGAGTCACTTTTCTTGGATAGAAGGTTTGTTTGCTGGTAGTCGTTAGATTGCTCTCAACTATGAAGGTGAGTTTGTTTCCTATCCTCTCCAGTGATTTTTACTTGCTTTTCCTCTCTCATAATAGAATTTGCTGAGAAAAACAAGGCTTGTCATTTATGAATTATGAAGTCCACATTGCACCTTTTTGGGAACGTTTTTAGTATTGCATGCACAGAGCCCATAGTCAGTGATACAGACTTAAAAGGGGAAAATCTTGAAGTTTTAAAGAAAAGGGTGTTCAAGGGAATTGAAGGTTCCTTTGGTGTGGAAGCTCTGAGTAGTGGTCTCATAGAGGTGGCAGCCTTCTTCCCAGCTATCCCTTGCCTAGAACTGGTTAGAGAATGTATTGCTAGGTATGATCCAGTTTCTGAAACCATCAGGAGAGATAATGGTGAAACCCTCCTTGCCATTAACCATGAGGTAATTTCCTCTGTTTTCAAACTACCTGATTACCAATTCTTGAACTTTTCCCCCACCTAGTCAATCACTGAGTTCAATGCAGATAGAACCGGGCACCAAAATAATGTAGAAAAATATTAATTGAAGGTTCCCCAAAGGGGTGGTTCCAAATTGCCCAAGAATCCCAACACAAACCATATGCTTCCTCACATTCATGATGTCATGTTACTATTGCACCGAGCCAGAGGTTCGACGGAAGCCTACAGTTTTGACGACTGGATTTATTGCTATGTGCAGCTGGTATTAGAAGGAAAGCAATACCTCGATTGGGCAGAGCTGATTGCCGATTCCATGAGGGAGCAGCTGAGTATGGCCAAATAGTTTAAGCAGAATTTCTTCATGTCTTCATATCTTATATATTGTTTGGCATGTGTTAAGGAGATAGTAGGAATACCTAGGCAGCACACTAAGGAAGAGGTCTCTGTATATGATTTTTATCCTATGTTACAAAAGAATAATGCCTTGCGAGACTTTAGGAGGGTACATAATGCCTTCCTGGGAGATTTGTGTTACGAATTAAAGAACATGAAAACCAAGAGGATGTCTGAGGATGCACAGGCATTGGTGAAGAGATTTGGTAGCTTCTTTATCCAGTTCCCTCGCTTTTGCTACATAAGAGTAGGCAGTTTTGAGGAAGAGCCCTTCAAGCTTCCTCATTTTTGTTCAGATTGTTTTGTTTTAGCAGAGATTTGTAGGTAGTTGGCTACCGTGATTAAGAAGGCTCAGCCTAGGGATAGATGGGAGGATCATTTTCTTATTTAGTTGGGGATTTTATCCTGCATTTCAATGGTAGATGCTTTGACTATTGGAGCGGACTTGAAAAACTTCAATTTCTCACTGTACCACAAAAGAAAAGGCTTTGACAATAAGGGTTTCTCCCGAAGTCTTGGTCTAATGCCGTATCTCCCAATTCCATAATTATAGGACTTCTGGGAGGATTGCAGTGATGAACTCGAGGTGTTCAAAAGGGCAAACATGAGAATGGTGTTGGAGCAAGTCATTTCGCTGCTGGTAAAGCTTGACATAAATGGGCTTGAAGAAGATTTTCTAGAACTGTTTGAACCTAGATACTTAGTCCAAGCTAAAACCGAAGTGTCCTATATCAACTGGGATGGGGAAGAAGAGGACGATATACAGCTAAAAACAAAAAGGCTTTTGGAGAGAACCACAGAATGGGTTGGAAGGAAGAGAGCAGCAAAATTAGGTACCAAGTCTAAATCTGTGAGAAATAGTGAGGTCACTCTGCGTTCACCAAAGTGTTTTTCTAATCTTCCTTCTATGCCTGTTCATGCAGGTAAGGATAAAAAGCCATCTCACATTAAGCACAAGCCTAATCTGGCTTTGGACTTCCCTGGTCCTCAACATACCAGGTCACGAAGTGCTGTGTAGAAAAGAATGGACCAAACCAAGGATACAGAGGTGAAGGATAAAATTATTGATGCTCAATTATTTGAAATTGAAGATCTTGATAGTGATATTGTTAACACCATGGATTCCCATGCGGTTACCATAGCCATGATGCCACCCTCTAAAGTGATTGGGGGAATAGCCAGTTCAAGTGCAACTCCTAAGTGGCTAACCACTTCGATAAACAAAAAATAGAGTTTCATTCCCGTGACCATTCCAATTCAGGACATGGTAGTTAATTACACAAAGAAGGGCCCCAAGCCAAAAAGGTTCAAAATAACTGCTCAACTAGATAATGATGAAGGAACTAGAAAGTGGGTTGCCGAGATTGCCTCATACAAGCCCAAGGACGAAGATAAGGAGGTTAGTGTAGAGGATTTTGAGATCACCAAGGTGGAGCTCGGAAACATGAATAGGGATTCGGATAATCATTTCTTCCAGGTATTGGCTAAGAAAATTTTGACCAGGTCAGAAAAAGATGGGCAGGAGAAGAGAGAGCTAAAACGACATATAAACATTCTCGCTCAATTCATTGATAACATCGGTTGCTTCAGAGCGCTTTCCATATCCCACGCTACAGAGAACTTAGATCCTACTTCACCAGAAAATAAAAAGATAATGAGTCAGGTTCAACAAGCTAAAAGCATTGCAGAGGCTATGGAGAGATGGATCGAAGGAGTAATTAAAGATGGAGAAAAATATATCACAAGCTCCCAGAAGTTATGTGATGAGATACAAAACCTCATCGCAGAAATTCAGAACTAGATTTTGCCATGGGAGAAAGAGGAACATAAATGGGAGAATGTCTTGCCCATGCTCACTAAAATAGAAGAGTATGGAGCTACCAAATTCCTGACAGAGCATTCAATCAAGTTGGCAACAGATGAATGCCAACTCTTCGTATTAAAGAAGACCATAATATGGCGGGTACTCACCTTCAAACATGTGATTTCCGATGCCAAGAATTCTGTGTATGAACTTTAGGATCTCCAATGCAGTTTAGTTAATAACAACAAAGTGGTTAATCCGGACCACGATTGGCAGTTGGAGATTTGTGGGTTGAACACGTAGGATGCAATAAAGGCTTTCAAGCTATACATGGAGAAAATTAAAGCTAAAGGCAATTTCACGCCTGAAGATATAACACAAGTCGCCTAGATCAAGTCCATGACATTTGTCGGTAAGGATCAATTACCGAAGCATACCGAAAATATGGTGAAGCACAGATGGAACAAAGAAGCTGCAAAAACAAAACTCAACGCTATGAAGAATCTGAACCAATCAATAATCTAGGAACTTGCAACTGCCCACGACGCCCAGGAAAGTGGAGGAGAAGATGATGATGGGAAAGCAACATAACGCGTTGATTAAGGCTCTATTTTTATGTATTTTTCATGCTTATGCAAATGACTTCAGGACATCTGTCCCAAATATACTTTGTTGGTTTTCATAACTAATTCAAAGGAGGTCGAGTTTTCAGGGAGACCTCCTCTATTCTAAAGACTATAAATTAGATTAAGATGGACAGAATAGGGGTTAGATTTTGGTTAGAATTTTGTTAGTTTACTTAGTTTTCTTTCTGGTTTTAGAAGTTCTATTTTGTTGAAGGAAGTCATCAGACTTAAGAAATTTGAAATTGAAAAGGATTTATACATGTATTGTTGTGTCTTTGTTTGCATAAAATATATATCTTTGCATCTATTGATCTAATCAAATGACAATGATCGCCTTTCCAATGCAAAATATTATTATTATTTTGGGACTCCTTCTTGTGAGATTTTAAAAGATATGTGTTTGAAAAGAGATTTTATTTCTCTCATCTATTTTTATTTCTGAACTGTTAAACTGGTGATTTGAATTTTGTTTCGATCATTTCCATTTCTCATGTTGAAGCATTTTGAAGAGAAATTTTTCTTTGAAATTTGTATAAATCATTAGCCTCTCATCTAAGAATGAAGTAGGTAGCCTTACGTGCTTTCAAGTTAAAATCATACCAATCAAAATTAATTAGATTATTCCCTGAATAACTAATGGAGGGAGTTGTACCTATCAAAAATTCAGAGGGAAATAGTATATGCTACACTTACCCAACTATTTAGTAAAACTTTGTCTTTTAAAGAAGGTGACAGAGTGTGAAATTAATTAATTTGAGGAAAGGGAAAAATCCGTTTACTAACATGTAATCAAGTGGAAATTTAAAATAATGAATTGGAAAGGGTAGCTAGATAACATTAATAAATATAATTTGGTTGCCTCTCTTACGCTCATGTGCTTGTTTAGGGATGAGGTAAGTAGAGAAGGGTCTGTAATGGCTTCTACCAATCTTGTCTTTTTGAAAGGTTGGTGTGGTCCACTAGTATTTGTATGGGGGTTGGGAGAGGTCACTAGGGTAACCCAGGATGGGGGCCAGGACCTAGTGAAGACCTGCCAGGGTAACTCATGACAACCTAGTGATGACACTCTTCCCTATTGCATTCCTAGTGGTAACTTATGTTGTTTACCCTTTCATGGATTTCTCGGGCCTTTGGAAGTTGGTTGTTTTACTTTAGACTTTCTGTGATTATGGCCTTGTGAGACTCTTGTGACTGTAGCCTTGTGAGTCTCTTGTGGCAGTAGTCTTGTAAGCCTCTTGTGTGTCTTTTGTATCCTCTTTATCTTCCTTCCATCTCTTGGGTTTGGATGATACCTCCTAGCACATGAGGTGGACTTGATGGTACCACATGGTTGGGTGGAGTTCTCTTCACACCCATTGGGTTTTGATTTGTTCTACATCATGTTCCTGATGTCTCATGGGATGATTTAAGACTCTCTTCATGTACCAAATTCATGTATTCTTTCCATTGTATGTACTCATGGAGATTTCATCCTCATGGATACCATGTGATGTAATCTATGCTCAATGTATAATTATCATGGCTATGTATTATGTATCATGTTCCTTTGTAAAGGACAATGTTTTCATATTTATGTGGTTCTTATGTCCTTAGATGTTCAGTTTTGGTTATCCTTGAGCAACATCGTTGTGGGGCCTTGAGGATTGTAGCTAGTTATTATTTGTAATTAATAACTTAATCTTTTTGTATCATTTTGGTCAATGCAAATGTATAGTATATCATTTAATTAAAAAAAAATCGCATTTTATTGATGATTATTTTGGTTGTCCTTTGGTCGTCATAGAAGGGAATTACAAATTCTCTACGTTTTTTTTTTATTTGTGCTTGGAGTACTTGCTTTTATTCATATGCCTACACACTCTTCTCAATCTCCCCTCCCCTACTAATCTTCTCTTAAAGTTCTTCCCATTTAAAAACTTTTAAACTTATATTCCCTGTATGCCTCTTCATTTTAACTTCTTTGTAACTGCCATGGCTAGAACTCTTTGTTTTCTTAAGTGCCTATCTTTCTTTCTTCGCTTGTTGTCTCCCATTTGCATGGACTATATTCTTCTTATCCAAGATTAGATAGAAATTAATCTGATGCTCTAACACCAAGGTAAGATAATGCTGATTTGCCTATCTTTAATTCTCTTCCTTTCCAAAGTCTTTAACACGTGTGATGACTTAGACCTTATGCCCAATTTTTCCGCCATGCAATCATTTCATAGCTAGAGTAATAAAATTTTATTTACATTCTATCTCCTAAAATTGAAAAAAAGAAAAGCAAAACTTTTTATCTCTTTGTGTAAACCTTCCTTGGTGTTTCCATGGGAGCTTCACTAGCTAGGCAATATTATATCATGTGCATTCATATTGGAGGCTTTAATATCCCAAAATTTAGGGTGCAAAATATTGCCTATTGGTGAAAATAGGGGGGTTTTTAATTCCGACTATGTAAAAATACAATATTTGGTGAAAATAGGGGGGATTTTAATTCAGGCTATGTATTGGGAGGGGGTGACAAAAAAGGAGTTTAGAGCAATTTTTTTTGAAAAAGTAGGGGGATTATTTAGTATTCCATGAATGCACATGCTAAACCCAGGCTCACTAAGTGAAGCCCCCATGGGTGTTTCCCTTTGTCTTGAAAATCATGTAAGATTATTTACCGTCACCTTCCTAGATGCTCTTGCATTAGATGCACTTGATAAATTTTTTGTGAGCATAGGCTCACAAAAGTGGAGTTGAGTGATAGAATCACCCTTCCAAATTGAATGCAATATGCAATGAACTCTATTGCTGCAACCATTACCACAAATTCAATTTGTTTTCTTCCTCTTCTTCCAACACTTAGCTAGGGCAATCATTACTCTTCTCCAACAATCTTTCTCTATGCTTCTATTCCTCCTTCGCCTTGTAGATTCCTATCCACCATGAACCATCCACCTCAACCAAGTTTCACCTATACAAAAGGTTGTTTGCCATTGACACTCATCAGATTCATGTTGTTTTCATTAATGACAACAAGATTAGATTTAAGTCATATACCGGCAGACACCGGCATTGGAGTATCCAGGATTACACCGGCACCGGCACTGGCATCAGCGCTGACACCAACATCAATACTTGAAGGAAGCTGACATCAGGGAAGATTTATTTAGTAAATTATTTTGTAATTGTTGTTGAGGCTGACATTTAATAAATTTTTTAATACATTATATGCCGACATAAGGCATATTGTTTATAATGGGTATATAGGTTAGTCTACCAGGTCATTTTGAATATAATATACAAGAGATGACATAGGATGCAACATAGGAGAATATAGAAGAACTATATAATGTGAAGTATATGTATGTAGATCATTTGTATGCGAATTTTATATCATACAATGATCTGTAGATAGCTTGGAAAGCATTTTTGGAGGAGAAGAGATACCAGTAGTAGTGTTCAGGGTTTATAAACTGGTCCAGAGCAGAGATAGAACCGGAACTCTATTTGGCACAGTAGATGCATTTTTGAGTTTAATTTTATTGTTTTACTTCAGTAGAAACTTGTAGTCAGTGAGACTCTTTAGTGATGAGCAGTATGCTCTATGCAACGTGCCTTCCTGCATGTGTAGACCCCCATTATATGTAATATCCTTTCATATGGCCAGTAAACTAATATTGTGGGTCACAAATCCCATCATGGTTTGTCCTCTTTGAGGTTTTCCACGTATAAATTTTGTGTTTTATGGTGTTCATTTATGTGGATGATTTATTTTCTTCATGTTATATGTTTATATGTTTACCGGTTTATATGTGTATGGTATAAAAGGATAAAATCTTGTGTTACTGGCAGAACATTGATTCACACCCCCCCCACCCTCTTAGTGTTCTTGGATTTCAACACAAGTTTCACAACTTCCATATACATATTTACAACATCTATATTCCACCTTGTTGCTACACCATCCTCTTTCTCACTAACTTCTGCACATAAATCTATCTCAAATTTTTTTTTACAAAATTCATAAAAAATTACCTCTTCTACTACAATATCGTCTTCATCACCTCTCACTGCAACCACAACTTCCTCTGGTAAGTCTTCTTCTTTCTCATTCTCTTCACTCTAAGTGATCTTTTTTCCAACTAGCAGGTCGTCTTCATTAGATCCTCTATCAACCTCTACTATAACTTCAACTTTGTTCTCTTCTTTCATGCCTTCAACAAGACATGTAACTACATCATCTCTTTGACCTAGAACCAATGCATTTCACTCTACCTCCACTATTGCAATCCTCATTAACAAATTATCTCTTTCTCTTTCCATTTCCACATTCTCTAACAAATAGTTAATCTCTCTAACAAAACAAACTTCATCTTCACTATTCATAAGCAATTAAACCTCATCATAAAATTCAATAAAATCATGTTTTACCTAGTCACATTTTGTTGAAACTTTGGCTCTATGTACAATGAGTTTATCCCACTCTACTTCAATATGTTAAAGTAAATCATCATATTCACATGCATACACAACTTCACTTACAAATATGTCTTTGTTAGAAAAATAAAGGGACTCCTTCATGCCCATATTTTCCTCTTCTCTTCTTTTTTCTACACAAATCTTCAAACCCTCTTTCAATGTTCACAAATATTATTGTAAACTACCTCCTTCTATGATCTGTTTACAATTATAGGAACCACAACTCCTGAAACCCTCTAACATTCATCTACAAGAAAAATCCACATAATCTCTACCCCCATGTCGTGGTGTAGACTGCCTTGAATTGGCACTTCTACTTGCACACTCAGGAGATCCTACTTTGATACCACTAATGTAGGGTGTAAAACACCCCACTTGCACTAATTCATGAATTCACACAACTATCATAGGAAAATTATCTCTACTCCTAATTGAGTTCTCAGTCACAAATTATGATTGCAACACAAATAAAATACAATCAAGGTATTTTTAAATTCAAAACTATCAATACTACAAACATATTACAAAATAGTATCCATTTTTCTGGTCTTCTTTTTTCACTTTTTCCCCACTCACTCTTGTACTGTCTACCTCAAACTATTGTATCCTTCTTTATACTCT
The DNA here is from genome assembly GCF_030272615.1 of Cryptomeria japonica. Lineage (NCBI taxonomy): Eukaryota > Viridiplantae > Streptophyta > Pinopsida > Cupressales > Cupressaceae > Cryptomeria > Cryptomeria japonica. The sequence continues at coordinate 526,253,613 of NC_081408.1, read as the reverse complement.
ATTTTCTTGTAGCGTCTTCTCCTTGCAAGACATTGTTGACCGGTTCCTTATGCAACCACATTCTTCATGCATGCATAAATCTCACTACCCTCACATACTCTCACAACTTCTTTTTGTTCCTAGCACGCATACTCTATTCTCTTACATTCTTCTTTATGGAGCCTCTCCCTCTCCCACTCACACATTCAAGTTTTACATATCTATAACCACACACACATGTGTAGTTGAGTTGATATCTCTTTCTCCAACAACACCCCTCTTCAAATTAAGTTTGTAATATCTTTCTTTTCAAAGACTCCCAATATATTCATTTTAACCTTCAACTTGTCCCCCATCCCCTCTTACACAAATCTATAATTTTCCTCTATCTTTCATAGCCTAAGACCCAACCTAAAATTTATTTTCTCTTTGTCTCCATGTAGTCTTTGTCTTCAAATTCTCAACATTTTTTTAATTTATTTTTCTTTGTACTCAAAGCACTTGCTTTTCTTCACATGCCTATGCACTCCTCTCACCTCATCATCTTCTCTTAAAGTTATACCCATTTTAAAAACTTTAAATTTTTTATTCCCTATATACCTCTTCATTTCAACTTCTTTGTAACTTCCATGGCTAAAACTCCTTGTTCTCTTATGTGCCTATCCTCCTATCTTCATATATTATCTCCCATTTGCATGGGCTTTAGTCTTCTTATCCAACACTAGTACATTTGGGGCTGAATTTCAATGGCCTATCGTCGGTATTTTGACTATGTTTTGTTGGAATGCTGACAAATGAAGCTGTCAAAAAATCATCTTCAGACATTCTGACGATGCCATCTAACGTCGGAATTTTGACTACATCCTAAACTCTTCCGACGATGTCCATGTCCACTCCTCCGACCAAAAATATCATCGAATGGACGTTGGAATTCTAACGCTCACCATGAATATGCATCGACTACGACTACGACGACCGTCTGACAAGAAAGTGTTGTCAGACATACAACATCCTCATCAGATGTTTCTTCAATTGAAGTCACAATTTCGACGCCTACCATAAACTTTGTACTGACGAGGATGCTTTTGATCCGACGGTTTGGCTGTTGGTGCAAAGTCGTGTTGCCGTCAAAATTCTATGGCTACGATGACCGTCTAACAAGAAAGTGTCATCGAACATAGAACATCCTCTTCAGATGTTTCTTCAATTGGCATCGTAATTCTGATGCCTGCTAGAAACTTTGCACCGACGAGGATGTTGTTGATCCGATGGTTTGGCCGTCAGTGCAAAGTTGTTTTGTTATCTTAATTCTGACAAAGATTGATTTAAAAAAAAAAAAACGCATGCCAATTATAATTGTCTTGTTGGTTCGCTTTTAGCATGTGGGGTACGATTCAAGTTGCATGAGAGGTAATAAATAGGAATTTTAATTGTCATTGACAACATTAAAATTCAATAGTCATGTATCCGAGCTAGCTACAATTTTCAACACACAATAGAGATCATTGCTCCACTAAGGTTGAGATTGCAGCACTAATAATAAGGTTGCTGCCTTAGTTGATAATAGGACCACTCCTCAAAGACAATGATATATACCTTTGATTGTTGTGTATATATCTTTTTTTGAATTAACAAAGGGTCAAATTGATGTTTGGGCACGATTTGAGTTATAGAAAATTGTGAAGTTTGAAACAAGACAATTTTCCCTTATTAGAGATGGTGTGAGTCTGGTTGTCATGGCGGGGACATGATAGAACCTTGTGCATGAGAGTTAGAGTTGAAATAGTTTCTATGTAAGGGTGGGAAAGTGTTGCATATTGGTTCTAAGGGGAGATAGATCTAACTTCGTATGGAAAATTAGGATATACAACCATGGTGAAAAGCTTGAAGAATCTATTCATGTTCTGATTAGCCTTGGGTGTTAAGGACTTCTATAATTTCATTAAATGTTTGTGATTGACAAAGTTACCTTAGTTAGCTTTGGTCAAGTCATGGTGTTGGAGTTCTTGGACAAGTGTGTTTACTAAAGCTTATAGTTGAACTATGGATTAGAATTTAAGAAGATTAAACCATTCTAAGGGGACCCTCCAATATCCATGGCCATGATGTAGTGAGCTAATGATTCATTTTGTAAGGTTTGTAGCAATTTGTTGCATATTGTAGATTGTGTAATTGATCTCCCACTATCTATTAGGGAGTAGGAGACACTAATTAGGTGACTCCATTGATTTGTTCAGGTCAATTTAACATTTATTATTTATATGATTTGGGTTTTGATCCAAATTATGGATTCAGATGACAACACCTGAGTGAGAACCTGCGGTATTGTAGATTCTGTTTACATGAACAAGAAAGCATAGAATTGAAGCAAGCCAAAAAAAGATCTATTCAATTCAAAAATCCAACATATATCAATCCAAGGGATTCCAAGGGTCACCAACAACTCCTTGAGAATCGAAACCCAACAATCACATCTTGTTTATTTACATAATAAAATCTAAAACTATGTGATTTTCAAAAACCTATATAAAATTTTATCCTAACTTTAACTAGGCATAACTTTCTGCATAGGACTCGAAATTACGAGTTGTTTAACTCATTGGAAAGGTCTCCAAGAGTTGGAGGCAAAGTCCTACAACACATACCAAACTTTCAAGGGCTAAAAATGCCTCGAAGGCCTTCAAAAATGCCAATTACTAATGTATAGAAAAACTAAAAAAAAATATAAAAATATTTTTCCACTGTTTCAGATTTGCTTCTGATAATTACTTCCCCCTTGGAAAGCAATGGGCCCCATTGCGTCAACAGTCTGAATGAGATGAGGAAAATAGTCTTGAATCTGCTCCCTGGTAAACCACTTTCCTTGTTGAGCAATATGCCCTGCTCGAACCACTTTGTACAAGTAAATTTGCTGTTGTTTGAGTGTTTTCACCATGGTGTCCACCACCTGATCACATTGGAATGGGGTAGCTGCATTTGGATTCAATTCTGTAGTGGAGATTGTTTCTGCCATATCTGCAACATCTAATAGTGGAGAAAAATATGGCTTCAAGAGTTCCACATTGAACACCGGATGAAGACCCATAAATGGAGGTAAATTAAGCTCAAAAGCATTACCAACAACTTGCTTGATGATGGTGTACGACCCATAACACAGAGGACGAAGCTTCCCATTGGCTCCCTGCAATCATTCCTTCTAGATATACAACCACACCTTGTCCCCGACTTGAAAATTAGGAGGAGTATGATGCTCATCATGTCTCTCCTTATATTTCTTATTTGTGTGCTCCAAGATTTCATGAACTTGTTGTTGCAAATGATGAATTTTATCAATGAACTGAGTTGCCTTATCTTCCTCCTTACCAACATGTGGAACCAGATCAAGTTGAATAAGTGGTATGGCAACATCCATGGGTGAAAGTGGCTGATAACCAAGACAAACCTCAAATGGGTTGTGGCCAGTTGAACTGTGAATTGCCCTGTTGTAGCTATGTTGAACATATGGAAGACTTGCATCCCATGTGCGGGGATGTTTTGAGTGGTACATTTGTAGGATGTGTATGATCATCTGATTAACTACCTCTGTTTGGCCATCTATTTGAGGGTGCAAAGCAATAGAATTTGTTAATTTTATGTCCATCTTTTCCCATAGTGTAGACGAAAACTTACTAAGAAACCTATTGTCTCTATTTGAGATAATGGTATTCAATAGACCAAAATGAACCCAAATGTATTCAAAGAAGAGCTTTGCAGTGTCCTCTGTAGAATTTTTTTTTTTACATACCACTATTACTGCCATTTTTGAGAACCTATCTACCACAACATACACACAATCATGGCCTCTTTTGGTGGTAGGAAGACCAGACATAAAGTCCATAGAAACTAAGTGCCAAGGTTTTTCAGGAACAGGAAGTGGTGAATACAGCCCAAGTTTACGATTGGTAGGCTTAACAATAGCACATGCAATACAAGCTTGAATATATGAAATAACATCATTTCACAATTTTGGCCAATAGAAATACCTTTGAAGTATAGCAGTAGTCTTACCTATACCAAAATGACCAGTAACCTTACTATAGTGAGCTTCCCATATCAACTTTTTGCGTTCGGCATTAAGCACGTAGATTTGGCCAAGGTGACAAAGCATTCCATCTTGTAAATAGAAGTCATTCTCTTAATGTCCCTTCACTAATTGATTATAAACATCTACAAATTCAACATTGTTCTCATACAAGCAAGCCCAGGATTCAATTTGATGACCACATGAGTTCAAGACCATACTTATGGCTACAATTGGAGGCCTGCTCAAACAGTCTGCTACTTTGTTAGTGCTTCCCTTCTTGTGGCAAATATTGAGGTGAAATTGTTGAAGATATGCTGACCATCATTGATGTTGATCATTCTGAAACTTCCCTTGTGTTTGTAAAAATTGAAGAGGTTTGTAATCTATGTGGATGATAGTCTCCTTACCCAAAATGTAATGTTTCCAATGCTTATAGGCTTGAACAATAGCATACAGTTCCTTGTCGTAAGTGGCATATCGATGCACTGTATCAGAAAAAGTTAGATTGTGATATGCAACTGGATGACCATGCTGCATGAGGACTGCCCCTAGAGCATATTCTGATGCATTTGTTTGCATTTCAAATGACTGTTGCAAGTCAAGAAGAGATAAAACTAGTGCAGAACATAACCTTCATTTTAGCCCCTTGAATGCTTCTTGTTGAGCACTTGTCCATTTAAACTTTGCTTGTGTCCCCCCTCTCAAGGATTAATTTAAATGCCAAGACAAATGGGAAAGTCCCAACACAAATCTGCGATAAAAGTTTGCCAACCCGAGGAAACTTTGTAACTCTATGAGATTTCTAGGAGACAGCTAGTCCTTAATCACTTGTATCTTCTTTGGATCAACATGGACACTCTCACTGTCAATAACATATACTAAGTATCTGATACTCTGCATACCAAAGGAGTGCTTTTTGTTTGTTTGCATAAAGCCTATGATCTTGTAAGGTTCAGAGGATTTTTTCCACATGTTGCAAATGTTCCTCCCAAGTTTTATTGAAGATGAGTATGTCATAAAGATATACCACCACGAAGGAATCAATGAATGGTCTAAGTATATCATTCATCATTCTAATGAATGTCGCTGGAGCATTTGTTAGACTAAAAGGCATCACTAGCCATTTAAACAATCCCTCTTTAGATTTGAAAGTTGTCTTCCACACATCAGTTGATTCAATTGGTACTTGACGGTACCTTGATTTCAAATCAAATTTGGTGAAGAATTGGGCCCCTCTAAGATGGTCCAAGAGGTCATCTATCCGGGGAAGTGGATACCTATTTTTGACTGAGATTTTATTCAAGGCCCTATAGTCAATACAAAGTCTCCAGGTTTCATCTTTTTTCTTTGCTAGAACAATGAGGATGCCATAGGGTGATGCACTTGGATGAATATGTCCCTTGTCAATCAATTCTTGTATTTGCCTCTTAATCTCATTATTCTCTAATACTAACCTATGGTAGACTAGTTCATTAGGTAATTGAGTTCCTGGTATCAAATTAATAGTGTGTCTCACTTGGTAGTGTGTAGGTACCCCAGTTGGTAACTTAAACAGATTTTCATATTTCATCAAAATTTGATCCATTGATCTTTTTTGTAGTGTTGTAGTGTTTGTGATGGCATGGGAATTATAGACTAATTTTCTTTCTTCTTCAAAATGAATCATCAATAATATGAATGTTCCCATTTTGGCAACCAACCTCTTACATTTCTTAGCACTAATCAAAGAGGTAGTGTATGTAGGGCTTACCTCTGGTATTTGGTATTTTTGCTCACCTAATCTGATTGTCACGCTGTGAGGCCTGGACTCATAAACACCATGTCGCTAGTACATATATGGTTGTCCTAATAGAACATCACAAACATCTAAAGGAGCCACATCATGAATTACCTCATCTTTAAAAGGTTTTATGGAGTATGAAAGGCGCCACTGCTGGTGCACTTGGATATCTCTCCCTTGACTTACCCATCCCATTGAATAGGGTTGCCGGTGGGTTGTTTTTTTCAGATTCAGTCTCTTCACAATCTCTATTGATATTAGGTTCTTTTGACTTCAGCTATCAATGATAAAGTGGAGGGCTTTTCCTACGACCCACATCTGTGAATGGAACAATCTCTCCTCATCCTCCCAGGGAAATATCTTTGTAGTAGCTACCGTGGCATATGGATCAGCCTCAATGACCTGTTCATGACTTTCTTCTGTGCAAGTTTCTACCACCTTAGATTTTTCCTTGTCCTCATGTGTCTCCATCATTAATATTTTTATGGTTCTGCAATCTTTTGTGTTATGAGAGGGACTCTTATAGAATTCACACCACATATCGTTCTCTTGTGTCTTCTTCATACTCCATGTTTTTTTTGTTGGTGAATTGGGAGAGGGTTCCTTAGAGGTTTGTTTCCATGTAATTTTACCACCTTCACCCTTCCATCTATTGTTTGTGAAATTATCCCTCCTTCCTTTTTGTTTGAATTTCTCCTCAAATTTGGTAGCAAATTTATATGCACTAGGTAAAGTCTCTATGTTCAGGAATTCCATTTCGGTTTGGATATACCTGTGGAGTCCACTCTGATATTTCAAAAATTGGTTCTTCTCACAATATTTGATTCCAAGCTTTGCTACTAAGGCATGAAACATATTAGTATATTCTTGAATAGTTTGGTCCTTCTTCTGTCGAAGCAATTGCCACTGCATGTATTTCTATTCATATGTATCAATAAGAAAATATTCTTCCTTTATGTGCTCCATGAATTCTCCCCATGTGGTTTTTTGATCAAAAATAAAAGTACTACCATTTTCTACTACCTTGGATGCTAACTTCGCTTCCCACGAATCTTTCACATGATTTTCAGCTTTGAGGAGAGTGAAATTTATCTTCTCTTCATCTGAGATCTGATTGACAGAGAATTACCTTTCCATCTTTGAAACCGAATCATCAACAACATCTGCATCGATCTTTCCTTGAAATGTGGGTATATCGAAATTCACTTGTACCTTGAATGGTGTATACCTTGTGAATGGTGGGTTTGTTTGTGCCCCATGAATTTCCAGCATTTGCTTGAACTGCTCCATAATTTCTTCATGTTGTTTTGTTAGTGCATCTGCAAGTATTTCTTTAATGTCATCGTCGGTCTGCAACTTAGCCATCTGCAATCGTGTGCATCTCAAAGGAAGGTAGTATGAAGGATTCCTTATTTTCAACCCCAATCTTTGATATGTTAATCATGTGTGATATGACATACATGAGCGAACTTGCTCTGATACCACTGATCTGAATTATGGATTTGGATGACAACACCTGAGTGAGAACCTATGGTATTGTAGATTCTGTTTACATGAACAAGAAAGCATAGAATTAAAGCAAGCCAAAAAGTGATCTATTCAATTCAAAAATCTAGCATATATCAGTCCAAGGGTCACCAACAACTCCTTGAGAATCGAAACCCAACAGTCACATCTTGTTTATTTACATAATAAAATATAAAACTATGAAATTTTCAAAAAAACTATATAAAATTTTGTCCTAACATTAACTAGGCATAACTTTCTGCACGACTCAAAATTATGAGCCATTTAACTCATTATAAAGGTCTCTAAGAGTTGGAGGCAAAGTCCTGAAAGAACGTGCCTTTGACAACATTTTAAAGGACAGGCCAAACTTTCAAGGGCTAAAAATGCCCTGAAGGCCTTAAAAAATGCCAATTACTAATGTATAGAAAAACTAAAAAAAATATAAAAAATATTTTTCCTCTGTTTCAGATTTGCTTCTAATCAGGTTTGCATATGAATAATTTGAGTATTTATTAAGGCGCATGTTGGCCATGAATTGTGAATGTGAGGGTCATAATTCCCAATTGCATAACACAAGTAGTGAAAATATAAAAACATCTTAACAACTCAAATAGTTATAAGAGTTGAACTTTAGGTTAGATTTAGTTGTAAAGTCGATAATGAATTCAAATGATAAAAAAATATATGGAATTCTTGTTATCTTTCATGCTAGGGCAACAAAATATCGTGTACAATATATAAATAATTAATTGTATATATAATTTAACTTTTCTCCAATCCAATAAAAAAATATCCTTGTGATTGACCAAGAAAAGTGATCTAAACCTTAGAAACTAATAAACTTATCTTGATGTTTGCCAAAAATAGTGTTTCAAAACCTTGAAACATTAATCTTTCCTTGATGATTACCAAAGAAAAGTGATACCAAACACTAGAAATAAACAAAAGTATATGCATTTTATCTATAAAGTCTGCAATTATTAACTAAAGAAATATGTATATATAGTGCATGACATCTTTCAAAAGGAATTTAAAGCGTTCACCAAATGAGGAGAGGAAAGTTAGATGTATGGGTTCTATTAAGTTTAGAGAAATATCATTTTGGAGGAGATGTAATTCTAATATTGTGGTTTGGAATTCTCTATTCAGTAACGTTCATTTGGCTTTTGTGTGTGTGATATGCTTGCGTTATAAATCTCTGAATTACAAAATGGATACCTGCAGTCTGACCTTAGATATAGAAATGTTGTGCACAATGAATGATGATAATAAGGAAAAGGAATACCTAAAGTTTTACCTCAAACCCAACAAAGCCAGATTGATCAATATTCTCAGATCCAGCCATGTCTACTAGCATCAATCTCCCTCCCACACCAGGTACATCCAAAGTTATCAAATAAGCATGATAATGGAAGATAGAAAAGAATGAAACGTACGAAGATCTTTTGGAATAAAACAAACTTAAAACAATAAACATTGTATTAAAAAATAATTGCCCACCTCGAGAGTGTTTTATTTTTCAAGAGTTGCTCAAGTCCAACAATTTCAGACTCATTTCTTTGAATTTCGATTGGGCTGACTTGTCCCTCTTTATCAATTTCGAACTCATTTATTTGACTTTCTACTATAGTGAATTTAGACAACCTTATAACTCCAAGATGGCAATTGTTCTTGAACTTGATTTTATTATCTGAAAAATGTAACTATTACTTGTAAATAAATGTTTATAAAATGATAATTGTATAATTTAGAAATATATTTTCTTAATGAAGCTCACTCTAAAAATACTTGATTCAAATATATAAAATCAACAAAAGACCAGTGCCTTAATTCCTTACCGATTTTATACCATTTTAAATAAGAGATTCTACGTATAACCTTAGAGACAGTTATAATAACTTGTTAATGAAACAAGGCCATCATTTCAAAGGCTTCTATATGAGTTGTAATTAAAAAATAACATCCAGTTAGTCTTACGAAATTTAACCTTGTTGTGAAAGACCAATAAGACAATTTGAAGTTTGTCAACCAATCCTCCAAACTGAAAAATCAATCTTAATCACAACAACATAAGATTGCGCAATGAAACAATCTAGGTAAATAGATTTATCTAAGGAACTAATCAATTCAATTGAAAGATAGATACCATAATGAAATAAAAACACTTAAATCTTAATATTGAAAATATAATACTTAAACCAGTTGATTTCAACATGTATCATCCACCAACTTGATACTTCCAGAAATCGAGTTGATAAGAAAAGCATGAAAGATTGTTTTGATAAAAACTATAAAGAACTTATGTCATATGTTTTTCCTATAAGATCCTCTATATATAGATGAGGATTCAGTTTGAAGATGAAAGGACATACCCTTTCATTAAAATTAAAAATAACAAAAAACTAACTAGAAACCAACTGCCTAAAAATTGTCCTAACAGACTAAAACTAACTTAACTACTGGACACATTACAAAAAAGCACTTGAAAACAACATTTTGCAATGTTTGAAAATAATTTTAATCTCCAAGGACCCCACCACATTTCTAAATATGCTTCAAGTATTCTTTTGATTTATAGGTGTCTGCATCATGGATCAGGTCCCTAACAATGATATCCCATGTGATGAACTTTTCCATCTGTTCAATAGTCCTTATCAATTCCAAACTATCAGATTGAGCAACATCAAGACCAACACTGAGAAGGGTTTGAAATTCTAAGAGCCACTTGTCTTTATCCTTTATTCCTCCATTCTGATCTATCAACTCTACAAAACCATACTATGTTATTTCTTTACATTCATCAAATTCACTCTTCAATTCTTCTCCAAACCTTTCATGTGCATCTATAAGACCTTGAATTTCTTCAATCAGTTTTTTATTAGCACCTACCATCCTCTTATCATGTTGCAATGTTCCCAAGTTGTTGTAGATCCGATGATGGGATAGGGAAGTGTCCATGTTCTTCTGATATACAGTCCAAAATTCTCCTAGAGGTATCAAGAATTTATTAAATCTGTTTGTTAGCAATACAGAGGAAGTGTCTGATCTCACACTTTGAATTTGCCTTTGGATCCTCTTATTTTCTTGTAATAAATCTCCATATTTCTTTTTGATTTGGGATCTATCATGAACCATTTGCAATGGTTGACCTCCTCATCTTGGCAATCCCTCATACAAACCTTTATATTGATCTCTCTCTTTTATCACCTTGATTAATTGTGCTTTATTAAACCGTGAAAGGTCAATACCCATATTTGTTGTTATAATAGGGTTCACTTCACCTACCTTAAATTTCATCATGTGCCCAAAGGCCTTATCCACATCAATGATTTTTGGTCTTTTGTTAGGAGGGTAAAGGGCCCATAACCATAGAGCTTCCTCATCTTGATCAAATCTCAAACCAATAAAAACATCTTGAACTCCTTGGATATCTAATTTGAACTCTTTATTTTCTGATTTCAATATATTGTCAAAAATGAAAGATGCACTTAAGTCCCATCCTAGGAAAACAATAACATCGACTTCAATTAAAAGTTGTCTCCCTCTATGATGGTTCATAGTTGTGACCTATGCATCAATCTCTTCCATAAGTTTTCTCAATAACTGCTTCAATTTTAGGGTTAATATTAGGGACATAGTCCCTTAACTTTTTCCCTTTGAAATGATAAAGAAAATATTTAAATTCCTTAGACTAAACAAATACATCATCTGAAACAAAAGCCGAATAGGCATCATACCGAGCATCACTGTGAATACTTAACGTGGTGATAACTTGTTCCTGTAAGTCTAGTTCCTCAACAATATCAGATGCCTATTGTCTGGATATGGTTTCAGTATCCTCTGATTCTTCTTCACCATCCTCTTTTTCTGCTTCCATTTCTTGTAATCTCAGCCTCTTCTCTTCCAGGTCTTTATTCAAATTATCAATAACCAGTTGGGCTTCTTCCTCTTCCATATTTTGAAACAAGACCTCTGATTCCACATGAATGTGCACATAATCTCCTAGGCTTTGTCCTTTCTTGCACATACATATGTATCCTTTGGGGTCATAATTAGCTCTGGCAATAAACTTGAACAAATTGTATTCTTCAATTAGCTTTCTATCAATGGCCTCATAGGCCCTGGTTGATACAATAGTAAAATATATGAAACTAAGGGTTCCAGGTAGAAAAAATTGTTTGTCTACACTTAACTACCTCACAATTTCCAAATAGGCAATTTTGTTTGGTACAAGTTTTGGCAGCAAATAAGGGTGTCCTTCAAAGCCATAAATTCTAAAACAAGTGAAGTCCTTATGCACTAGCCAATCACCCCAATCATGGTTCAGTAGACCCCTATCATCAAAGGTAGCAGGTCTTAAGAATTTCTTAATTTCAAGTGAAATTGATCCCTCACATGGGACATCAAAAAGTTGATATAACAATTTTACAATCCATTCCTCAAACTTAATATAATTTGATCTTCCATACCGTGAGTCCTATACCGATATCCACATCTGTACAAGTTGTTTTCCTTCCCTGTCTACTATGTTCAATCGTAGACTCAATGGCCACATGCCCCAATGTCTTCCATAAAATAAAATTATGTGCATCAATAATGAATAAAACTGAAATGTGGGTTCCTTATTGTCCCTGAGGTCCAAGAAGCCCTTGTGTAGTTTCTCGGCAAGGTATGCAACATAATTAAAGAGCCTTGGTTCATATATTTGTATATTAGCTACTAATACTAGAGGTCCAATGTTGGCCACATCCATAACTTCAAAAACCCCCACTTGTCCACATGACATGTAAGTATACTGCAAGTAATCCTTGAATATGTCCATGCTAAAAGAGGGACCATCCTCATCAGTCAAAACACCCTTCTCAACCTTATGAAAGGCGAGATTCCACCATTTATAAGTAGTGTCCATTTTCATAAATTCTTCTTCCAATTTCTCAAAAGATAAGGGCACATCAGGATTAAAGTCAAGGTTAAAAACTTTATCTATGGTGCCTCTATTAAACCTGATAAATACATCATCATTTGGAAGTTGTATGAACCTCTTTACAGAATCATAATTCCTAACCAAAGTTTCCAACAGTCTAATATTTACAAACACATTTGGAATAACCAACTTGCCTAAATTCATCATCCATGAGTTACAAATTGGATCTTCCCTATTCTGTCTCAAGAAATGAAATAGGAAAAGTTCGTAACCCCTTACCTTAGTCCACACATCTCCGACCCTCTTAAGTTTGTCCTCCAGTTGATCTCTAATAGGCAAATGTTGTTTTGATCTTCTAGATTTTGGCCCTGGTGCTTGCATTTGGTCGATCATGTCCTAGTTCAATCTCCATGCAGGAGGAGTCTTTGATGTTTTCGGTTTCTTTGATGTGGACTCGGACCCTTTAGCAATTCTCTTTTCCCTAAAGAACTCGAGGCCTCCATTTTTGCAATTGTGAAGATTTCTTAGCCTTAGTTCTTCAATTATGTTATCTACTTGAAGAAGATACGTTGTGTGAAGAGTTATGAACATAAATTCTCTATTCATGTGCCTTTATTTCTTGAGTGAGTTCTCAATTAGCCTCATGTGAGCCACCAATTCAATTGAGAGCATCAAATGCAGGTCGCTTCTGGTTTCAATTTGAATTAACTCTGCAACGACTTATCGGTATTACTTTTCTGATGAAATATTTCCTTGGCGCCACAATTTTTTTTTGTTCTGAGTTATTTTATCGGCATGTGTTTTACTGATGTTTCCATTGGGTATCAGTATAGCCCTTATCTCCTCGTACTGATGGTTGTTTCTTCCTCAATGAACCTTTTCTTTTGTGTTTCCATCGGGTATCATTATAGCCTGTCAAGCCAGATCTCGATTACCTAGGTTACCCTGATGGCTTGTAACTGTTTGCCAATAGTGTTTTATTATAAACATATTGGTGTATGTCTTCCCGATAGACCCATCAGGTACCAGGATATCTTATTTCCTTTTGCTCCGATAACTCATGTCTTCCCGATGGCTTTGCTAATAAGCCTTCTTCGGGGTAAGTTACACCGATGGACAAATAAGCCTTTTGCTATAACCAAACATACTTATCTTAATGAAATATCATTTCTTATAGTGTTATATATAAGCAAAAACCTCTTAAAAGCTTAACATATGAAATATCACATAGATCCTCCTCTTCCTAATCAAATTTGTAGAGATAAAAACCTATGAAAACTGAAATTCAATTGCCCTCTTACATTTTTGATCACTTTAGGAATTGTCTGATAGGTTTAGCTCCCAAATAAACCTCAGATGTCTTATGCCAACTCAATGGGATTCCTTAGTCACCCATCTGATGGTTGAATCTCAAGAGACGGATCATAGATAGAAGAGGACTGATGTTGTGAGATCATCTCGACACAAAAAATTCAGCAGTAACTATTCTCATGATAGAGAGTGTTCAATGCATACAACCAAGAAATAGAGCAGAACAACATTTTAAGAGCATAATTAATTTAAAAATTTATATGCTAATAGGATATTCATTGTAACACGTAGAGTGTCCATGAATTCACTTAAGTACACATGTTGTGCATCGAGCATGAAGAATAAACTTGAAACATGAGGAATAAAAATGAATAGACATGAGTCATAAGACATACATTAAATGAATACCTTGAATCATGAAGCATACAATGAGCACTTAAAGCATGAAGCATACAAATGAATACACTTGAATTATGAAGCATAGAATGAATAATTAAATCATGAAGCATACTTGTGAATATACTTAACACATAAAGCAGGAAGCATACATAAAGCATGAGGCATCCAGATGAATCCATTGAAGTCGTAAAGCATACACTTGAATATATGTAGAGCATGAATTCTCTTGTCATGGAACATACATATTGTTACACGCAAGGCAGGAGCATGAAGCATCCATGCAAGACATGAAGTAATACACACAAATACCCCCTAAGGTACAATGCATATATGAAAAAGTACATATATAAATCATACAATGAGGAAATCATGCCGAAGACACAACATACACATTAATATCCATAATTTATTAGGTATGTATACATAAAACATGCATTTAAGAGTAATATAAATGAGGCATATGGATGCACTTAAAGCATGAAGTATGCACATAAAACATAAAGAATGCATATAGAGCATACACATGAATATACTTGGGGCAACAAGCATTCATGCAAAACATAGAGTGTAGACATAAGGCACAAATACATGTAAAGCATGAAGTGTACGCATGAATTCACTTAAGGCATGCAGCATACACGTAGCATAAAGTTTACATAAAAACCATAAGATGTGCATACACATAGCATAAATTATATATAAATGGGATTTCATTATACCTAGCAACTTGTGTTGTTGTTGTTTGTGTTGGCTCTGTTGGACCCTGCAATTAAGATTCAATATACATTATTCAATAAGATTAACTGTGCAACATAATGAAATATTGAAAAGTGTGTTATCTTATTGAGCTTCTCTTGGTTTCAAGAATAGTTTAATATTCTCTACTTAACAAGGCCAACCACATGAAGGTGGAAGCTCATTTGGCCCCTCCCCCCCCTAACATCACTCTAAATCCCTGTTAACATCTAACATTCATTCATTCATTCATTATACCATTAATAAAATATAACATTCATTCATTAATATCAAATAACGTTCATTAACACATAACATTGATTAACATTAATTAACATGCAACATTCATCAATATTAATTAACACATATCATTCATAACCATTCATTAGCACATAATTACATTCATTAACACATAAAAATCAGTCATTATCAAATAAGGTAAATTACAATCAATTATTTTTTAAGTTTTTCTTTGAAGCTATGAAAAGACTAAGTGGAACATCGTTTTCTTCATCATTTCCCCCCACTTCAGTTGTTCTGCCCTCTTCTCATGATCTTGATGTATGCCTAGTCCTATACTGAGGACGAGGACACTGAAGCAAAGTGGGGTCCTTTGCAATAACAAAGAAATGGGTTAAATTCAAAATATTTTTTATTATTGTTACAAGTATTTCATTAATTTAGAGAACATAACTGTTGCACTCTTTACCTAATGGGGCCAAATCATTTTGTCTAGCCTCAACCTCAACATGTTGAACACCCTCTAGATCCTCTGGAGTTGAAATACTAAAGGTTACATTAAAGTTGAACACCAATTGCAATTATTTCTTTTTAAAGGAATAACAGTGGTCCTCTTTACCTGATTGGGGAACATCATGTTCCTGATGTTGTGTACCCAGATCATGCTCCACTTGGTCACCACCGACTACATGCTCTAAAATATTAACAAAAAAGGTTACATTAATTACTACTCTAATTACAAATTAAGATGTTTAATTGTATTAATAATTACATAAATAAATTTGAATAGAAAATGAATACCTCCACTACTGGGATGCACATCCAAACCTTCATGTGTAGGCGGTGTTTCATGATTAGCAGGTTGCATTCCAATGTTATGCATATTGTTATCATTGCTTGCTTATTTAAAACAAATATAGTCACTTTATGTTGTAACTCAACATCAATTAGATTATAGCAGGCAAAGTAATCAATTTGAAATAATTTTCATTTAGCTTATTTACCTCTATGATGGATGCACCAGAATCTTGTGTTTGCCTACTCAATTCTTGTAGCCGATCAACCACAGTTGTATAGCCTTGCTGGTAGGCAATTCCCTTGTCATCTTCTGTGGGTTCTCTATTGAATTTAGAGCCCTGCATTTTTGCTTGCTATCGTGAATTTTGCTTGCATTGTTTGATGAAACAAAAAAAATCATTTGCAATTTATAAATATTTTGCTATGATATTTCATTTACAGATACTTACAATTCATGCGGCAAGTTTCATATAACCACCAGAGCCGACTTTGTGTTTCCCGTGCTTTTCTTGTCTTTCCTTGTTTACCTTTGACGTGTCACTCAGTCTATGACAAGTTTATAATATGTTAGATTATATAAATATAAAGAGTAATTAATTAGTACTTAATTACATTCTTAATAGTATCTCATACCTTCTTTTGGTGTCTGCTGGTGTATTTCCTTTTTTCCTTTCAATTCTCTCCTTGGCATCCAAAATCAGGTCCTTCCACTCCCTCTCTGGAATCATGGGGGGACGCTCATACTTTACATTCTTCTCTAAATGGGTCCTATATTGGTCCCTCACATACTTTAGATATGTGCCAACTTTTTCAAGGAGCTTGGTTTTGTCAAAGGTGTCATTTCCAAACCACTCAACCATATGGTTTGTCAATTCATCTTTTAACCTTTTTTCTTGGTCATTCCACCTTTTAAAGAAAAAATAAACTTGTTAGGTTTAGAAATGAATTGAAGCTACATTTATTATAGTTCAAGAAATGGATCAAAGGAAAACTATTCCAGCAATGATATGAATCAAAATAGTGGATTAGGGTTAGTTCACATATGATGTTCCACCTTTTATGTATGGTGGGTCCAAATATTGACAATGCAATGTCATTAATATTTTTATAAAAAATATCATTTCCTACAAAAATTTCATGGGATCATTAGTCCAAAATGAGTGATCAGAAAGTAAATTACAATTAGACTATATAATAATAATTTTAAAGTACCTAGAACCTTCTGTATCTTTAAGGGAATCATTTCTTCGTAGCTCACCACCAATGTGGCCTGCAACATTCCCGTACTAGCAATACGAGAAGATCCAGGAAATGATGGTACGTTATCAACAGTAGTCGCCTTTGGCATATCCTCATGTGCATCTTCTGCTATAGAAAATGAATCCACTATGAAATTCCCCCCAGAAAGAACACTTGAAGGGAAATAAACACATAACAAAAGATAGAGCAAAAGAGGGATCTACCAACAGTGGGCAGGCCAATATGACGTGCAATAGAGGATTTATGCATGTTTTGTGTTTCCGACATTGCAGTCAGCAATACAGGAGGGGCTAACCTCTGATTAGGTGCCGACGATATTTACATAGGAACATTGACATCAACCGAAGAATAATACATTAAATATATAAAACATTAAATTTATGAAAAGTGCAAGAATTGAAAACAAAGATGAACCTTTATTATGAACATTGACAGTATCAAGTACGATGTATTTTGGGTACTCAAAGTGATAATCCAAGCAAGTGATAAGCCAAGAAAATCATCATCACCTGAACTACCTGCAACACCCTAATCATGGCCACCAGTTTCATGAGGACACATAAATTGTTGTAAAAACAACATGTACATATTTTAGTTAATGACATAAAAGAGTATAAAATGTAAACCATTATTGAACTTTTGTTATAATTAAAGCTTTCATTACTACTTACTTGCAAGTTATCTACTATCTGAATCAACTTTTGCACCCTCTCTCATATCTCATCAGTTTGAGGATCCACGAATGCCAAAGCAACAATCTCTACTAATTTTTCTAAGTGACTTTTTTATCAATTCCATAGGGTTTGTGGAATTTCTAGGGTCATCATCGCTTAATGTTATTGAGTCCACATCCGTAGAGAGGTGCTTAGGTACTGCAGCTCCCTTTCCTTTTCCCCAAACATCCATTTTTGACAAGAATATCATTAACAATTACAAAATTAGTCTAAAACACTAAAAAAAAGAACATAATAATGTAACAGTTTGCTTCTATCTAATTTGTACAATTACAATGAGGTTTACCTACTCGGTAGAAGTGTCGTGACCTACATCCTATCTGTGCTATGTGATGGATCCATGTCGTCCTGTGGCAAAGAAAAAATATAAAAAACGTTAGCGAAATTAAACCAATAGACTTAGCAAAAAAAATTCATAATGAAATGGTATATTGGAGTCATTAATTGGAGGTTGGTTAATTTAAATGGTATATAGTACGTACCACCCCCATGATAGTAACTTTGTTTGTATCTATATGATTCAAATTGTAATCGATTAGCAACTCTTCCCCAACACTTATTGATTTTATCGCACATACAAATACATGATTTCCCTCGCGCGCCTCAAATATGCATTTGGGTTGTTTATTAGTTGACCCAGGTCACGTACTATTTATAAAACCTAAAATATTCCCTATTTCGTTTGGCCTTCCATCAATATATACAACCACTCATTTATTTTGATCATTATCTTTCTGTTGTATATAATTTGCTGACAGTGCATACCTACGCATACTTTTTTTATATCGAACAATTTGCATCCAATTATTGTAATTGTAACAAGGATCAACAAACTCCATCAATTCGACAACTTTATTGTAACAGACCTTTATGTCATCCATGGAAAATAGGCCCAAACCATGTAACAACGAAGGTGCTATGCGACATATCCTATCGTTAACAAAAAAATTGATGTTTATTGGAGGAAGTTCCTTGGGTACCCATTTTTCTGTAGATGTTTGTACCTCAAGGGCACCTCAATGTCACCTTTGGTCTCATCATCATAAGAACAGGACCCCCCTTGAGCAAGGAAAAATTTCATGTGTTTATTGAATTTTATTCTAATTTTTTGATCTCTAGTTGATCTCCCTATTGTAGACCTACTATATGTCTCACTTTCATTTTCTATTCCTGCATTTCCCTCACTCGAGCAAGACACATCTGAAAAATACCTATTTGGTGGTACTTGCACTTCATCAAATGGGATATTTAGTTGGTAATGAGAGAGATTTTGCAAAAGAGGGCAATGTTGATGAAGAAGTCAGCCTTAAACTTGATGTTGAGATTAAAATTTTAATAAGACCAACTGGGGCCTCAAGTGTTGATAACTGTATTAGATTTGCTGCTAATGTCGAGGTTTGAAAAACTTAGGAAGTTTGTTTTCCAAGTATTTTTTTAAAAATAAACTGTTTCTATAGGGTGTGTTGACATATACCTGTCGATCCATGAGACTATGCAAGATCCTCCTCAAAGGGGTTCAGGTTCCTGCACATGTAATTCAATTATCTTATGTTAGCTAAAAATTACATAGTACACAACATGAACAACATAAACTTTGTAGACAAAAAGAGTATTAAATTAAAAAAAGATGATGTCGTCATAATCATTGTAAAAATTTTAATTCCTTACCTTTACTCTATGTAGACTATGCAAGATCCTCAACTAAAGGGTTGACGATGTCTGTAGTCAATGACCTATTCCCACTAAGGGTGACAACATCACCCAAAATATATACATGAAATCAGCACCATCAATTGAGCATCATAAGCATTACATTTGTAAGTTGATAAACAATAAATACATATGTATCATAAGAATCATAAGCATCACATGATGTATCATCATATATGTAATTGAGAATCATAATTAGCATCACATATGTGTCATCATAAACATGTAATCCATCACATATGTATCATAAATCGCCATCCATCACATAGGTAATAAACAATCCACATTCTATAAATAAACACAAAGTTCAAAAAATGTCACATGTATCATCATAAGCATGTAATCCATCACATATGTATTTTAAATTAGCATCCATCACATAGCTAATAAACAATCCAAATTCCATAAATAAACACAAAGTTTAAAAAATGTCACATAAATAGTCACTCTCCCTATCTCCATCTCCTCGGGGTGGCATAGTTCTACTATAAGGACCTGCTAGAGGTCATGGAACATGAATTAAAAACATTAAAAGGTGCATCATGAAT
The DNA here is from genome assembly GCF_030272615.1 of Cryptomeria japonica. Classification (NCBI taxonomy): domain Eukaryota; kingdom Viridiplantae; phylum Streptophyta; class Pinopsida; order Cupressales; family Cupressaceae; genus Cryptomeria; species Cryptomeria japonica. The sequence goes on along the minus strand of NC_081408.1, from coordinate 526,233,623 downwards.
TAATTATGTAATGGCATTAGAATTCAAAAGATAATGAATTAATTATGTAATTAAAGAAGACAAAAAAATTTCTATCAAGAAATCAACATTAAATAGATAATATACTAATCGCATACCTCATACATTTCATTCATCATCTTGACCATAGTGATCATCATCATCATCATCATCATCATCATCATCATCATCATCATCATCACCACCACCACCACCACCACCATCCTCTTCGTCATCGTCATCACCATCACCATCACCATCACCGTCACCATCACCATCACCACCACCACCACCACCACCACCACCACCACCACCACCACCACCACCACCACCACCACCACCACCACCACCACCACCACCACCACCACCAGCAACAACTTCTTCTTCTTCATCATCATCGAGTAACTGTTGATCGTGATCATTATCTACATCATCTTCTACTTCTTCGATATCTTCTTCTTCCATTACATTATACTTTATCGGCCTTCCTCTTGGGTCATGTCTAACAACAAATGACCAACCCAGTTTATGTGGAACCTCTGAGTAAAATACCTACTCACATTGGCTTGGAAGAACATAGGGCTTATCCCCAACTCGTTAAAGTGACCTTGTATTAACCACTGTAAAACAATTATCATGTTCAATAACAGTTCTATCAGGATCATTTTTATTCAATCGTAGCATGTACCATTTGACAACGAACAAAACTAATTTGAAGGAATTAAAGTCACACTCAAGTATATCATCCAAAATGCCATAGTATCGATTTTGAGACTCTTGAGGATGTATGTCATTTCTCGATAAAATATTTGTCACCTCAAAGACTGCAATTATCCCATAATTACAAGTTTTCTTCATGTCATCTAACTTTTTGATGCGAAATTTATGACCATTGCAGCACATAGCATTGTGGTGTTTGACCTGCGATATGTCAAACATGTAAAAATCATTGCATCGTGAGTTGATAAACATATGGGTGATTAATAAATTTATACGTACCTATTTATCTCTTAAACCATATGCTAAATCAATTTCCCTTTGCATAACATTGGAATCTCCATTACGATGAGCTTCTTTAACCAATGAAGCCGCACCTTCCCATGTTAATGTGCGAGCAGAATGTTGACAACGTTCAGTCCATACCGTCATCTAATCAAGATTGTTTGTAATATACAAATGTAGTGCATCCCACTCTCGATCAACTGTACAAAAAATAAATAGACGTCTTACAACCGATTTATTTTGAAGATTAAGAATTAATTAACTACAATAACATTTTATAATTACCTCTCACTTTCCTCAATCTACCTTTCCCCATCAAGTACTCCCCTTCAAATTTGTTAATGGGGTTGGGATCCCAAATGCAATCCACATGGATATTTGCTGCAAACTTAGGAAGATATTCATAAATGTACACTATAGTTTGGTATACCATATATCCCTCCACCATAGAACTCTTAGGATGTGCTCTTTGTCGAACCATAGCCTTCAAAAATTTCAAGTTCCTCTCAACCATCCACATTGACCTAGTGTGTATAGGTCCACACAATTCAATCTCCTCAACTTGGTGTATGAGGTAATGTTCTTGTGCATTGAAAAAAGATGAAGGTAGACACTTTTGCATTTCACACATTAGATGAGGAATTTTTCTCTTCCAATATTTTATATCTTCTTTATGGATTTCTTTACATGAAAACCGCCTACAAGATATTCAAGATGCAAAAAAATATATTACATAACAAGTAAAACAAATCGCAAATATAATATCTATACAACAAACTAAACAAATATCACTACTTACCACATGTATTTTCCAAGATCATATATGACTTGCTTGACATTATTGTTAAAGCCATCTGTGAGAGATAGAGGTAGAACGTACTACAACAATTATAAAATTATCTTTTCATTTTTTCTAACATAATACAATGAAAAGTACATGCGCAATATACAAATATATAGTAAAAACACAAGAACATGAATTACCTTAATGAAGGTATGCCAATCATGCATTTTCATCCCTGGCCCAAGTTCACTTTTCTTTGATATGAGAATGTTTATGTTCGCAACAAATCCTGTGGGAAATCGAATTTTTTCGTATGACTTGTTTTATAGCATTGCTTTGCTAGTCCGTTAATGACCAAGGAGGGTCACTTATATTAATCTGGTCTCCATGACTATTTGATTGAATGACATTTTTCATTGCATGATTGGATTCCTGAATGTCAGTATAAATTTTGACAATTTTTCCTTTGTCACGCCTTCCATCCAATATTTTCCATAATGTCTCTGTTGTATTCTTTCCAATATGCATAGTATCAAACAAATGCACAATTTGTAACTGCTCGTAGTAGGGCAACCTACTAAATTGTTGGGGATAACTTTTTAGTCCCTTAAGAAGGTGGTCATTTATGCCTTGACGACCTTCATGATCATCAATCACATCATCAGTAAACAAAACGCAATAGAAAAGATGTTTTATGATATAAACCATTAGATGGAATGGCATTACCTTGACGATTAATTCTATTATATTCCAACTTCCATAGGTGAGGTTTCATTCTTCGTTGCTTAGATGTTTTCTCTTCTTTCCCATTGAAAACATTTTTTTCAGTATTTCGATACTTATGATTTTTGTGGAGAAAGTGCCTATACTCATCAAACACCTGCTTTCTTAAACTTTTTGAATGACGAGATTTCATCTTTGGACCACAAACTGGACATGCAAGTTTTCCCTTTGTTTGAAGACCTACAAGATAATGTATGATTGGATTAAATATGTTAATTTTTTGAATTATAATTATTATGCGCAACTTGAACACTATAACATACCACAAAAATATGTTAGCCCTGGGGCATCGTGTATTGTCCATACAAGCATCGCATGGAATTGAAATTGTCTTCGTCCTACCAGTCTAGAGACATCATACATACTAACACCATTCCATAACTCCAACAACTCATCGATAAGAGGCTCAATATATATATTCATATATTTAACTTGGTACTTATCTAATCAAATGAACAAAAATATTACATAATTATTATGACCATTTTATTACAATATTTATAATTAAATATAGACGACTATTAAATGATAAAATACTTGGAACAATCATTGCCAACATTATGTGCTCCCTCTTTATTGGCATCCATGGAGGAATGTTATTGTTGATAACAAAAATAGGCCACACTGAGTAAACAGATATCAACTCTCCAAATGGATTGACATCATCAGGTGCCAATGAAAGCCTGAGATTACGAGGTTCTTCTTTAAAGTGCAGCCACTTTTCCTCTATGTCCATAAATGATGAACCATCCACAAGAATTCCAATAATTTCATCCCAATTTCTATTGTGTGCATGGTAATCCATAAATTGTGCCAAGCTAGTGCACTTGAATAATCGTTCCATACGTGGAATAATGGGAATATAATGAAGAACCTTGCAAGGAACCCTTTTTGTTATTTGATATGTTCAATATCTACTAATATGACATTTAGGGCATTCAGTTCGAAATTCATGTTGTTTGTGATATATAATATGATCATTGGGACAAGCATTTATTGTTTGATACTCCATTCTAATATCTTTCATAATGGCAGATAATTCTCGGTATGAGCGAGGTAGAATATTTGATGATGGTAACAAAAACTCACCTATCAATTTATAGTAAAAAAATATAATTTGTTAATATAAAGAATATTAATGGTACATGATTCACCATGTATTAACTAAAATGACATATATGACATACCTTAACATACATGAGATTGTTATGTTGGATAAACCATTCATAACCTTCAAATTCACCAACAATAATACAACAGAAAGAAGAGTTGTCTGGGAGCCTTCGTAAAGGGCCTCAGATGCCTTCTCAAGTAGAGGGACATCATGAACAACATCAAGGTCATCTTCATCATCATGATTAGCTGCACCAGTACTAAATGTGTCATGGATCAATGTATTTGTACCATCATCTTCAATTGTGTTTTGAGGCTCATGATCGTCATCTTCCATAGGATCATTATCTTCAGCTTCGATATTCACACCTCCATGTTCGTCCATTTTGAAAACCATATTCTTTGGGTTGTGTTGATCCATATCATGTGCTCCGGGGTGCTCACCCTATATAAAATTGATAAACATAAATAAACCATGATCATGATCTCATCATCAAGTCATTTCTTATGTATATAAATTGTTAAAACAATATAATGAAAAACTTACCAATGGATGATAATCATGTCCACCTTCAATGTGACCATGCAACCTACAACATTTCTTAGTTGTTTTGATTAGAAGTCTTCTAGTCTTTAACCCCTTACAAATTTTACAGGGACAATAACATTTTCCATCACCTTTTCTTTTCAAGTTAGACCACAATCTAGCAATTGTCTCCTTATTTTGTTGTTTGTTGATATTGTCTGACATGGTCTTTCTTCACAGGCAAAAGAATCGGGCTATAGAACTAGTTGTATAGAAGTTTAAATGTTAGTTATGAAATCACGTTTCAGTATAATATACCAAATTAAATTACTTGAACATAGAAATTATGCAAATTGAACCAAAACCATTTAACTCTTCTTTTTCATCTTAAAACATATCTAATGGCTTTGTGGTGATTTAGACACAACTCCCAGTGCCAAATGGGTGCATACCACTCCAAGGTACTGCATGAGAACTTCAAGGGAACTCTTTTTCATAGCCAAACACCCTTCTTTACCCTCCCAACCACCCTAAAGGTCACAAAGTATCCTACTGCTGCAACATTGTCCTATTAAGACAACCATGTATGCTTGGGATAATCACACTTTCAAGGGACAAACCCCCTTCCCAATACTCCAAATTCTTATCACAAATATTGTGAACCCCTTCTAATCTATTTCCTAACACCAAACACACACAAACCCCTTGCTTACACCTCTTTCCACTAGGATTATTTCAACCCACTACTGTATTATTGCAGTCTAAAGCATTGTCATTAGGCCAACCATAATCTTCCTTCTTTGGCTTGGTTATTTGGCATTGCCAACCCTTGGGACATATTTGTGATGTCTTCACACACCCTTCTAGACTTCCACTAACTCTTCCAAAGCCCAATTCTTGTCCAAAACTCATCATCTCATTGTCTTATCAGACTGAGACACAAAAACCAGTCTCTCCAACACACTTTGCACATGTAGATTGCATCACGGAACCATACAAAGCATAAGGTATAAAAACAGATATGTATACAAGATTTTCCACCCATTGGTGGGGTTATTTAACTTGTAAATAAAACAAAAATCATTATTGTACAGACACTGGTTACCCCAATTGTAAGTTTAATAAAGATTCATGAATGGTATATTGTCTTTATACCAGCACATTCCTAGGAATGCTTGGTATGCGAACAGTGGGGCCTCTAGGCATATGTCATTAACTACTATATTTACTTTACTTTTTGAAATGAATTTTTTTATAAACTATCAAAAAAATAACCATAATAACTAATTTTACGTCTTTTGTATCAATAGCTTCATTAAATTTGAAATTAAGGTTTCAACTTTATTCAATAATTATATATTTTAAGTAATTCACATGCTCATTACCACGTTTCAAAAATAATAGAATAATAAATATTGTGAACTCTATGAAACTGTATATTTTTATACTTCTTTTAGAGATCTTTTTATAACTGCTTTGGTGCATTCCAAATGGATAGACAAACTTTAAAAAATCAAAACATTGCTACATAAGAACTTACCAATGAGTTTAGATGCCAAATATAATCAAAGACAACATTATTGAAATTCACCTTTTATTATGCCAAATATAATCAAAGACAACATTATTTTATTGACAAAATGCTTTCCCTCATGACTTGTGATACTTAAGGAGCACTTAAATTTGGTAATGATATTATTGTACAAGAATTTAGCAGCAGCATATGCAATATAATCTTTGGCTGGTTTATTTTCTACCAATTTGGCTAAGTAGTCAACACGGGTAATAATGAATCTTTCTTTGGATTGCTTTGTTTAGCTCTATTTTCACCCTTTTCTTCATGTTAGGGTTTACATTGTATGGCCTTTTTGTATGTGGTTTAGTGCTCTCCTTTAGTTGTATTTTCATAGTACCTACTTCCTTAATTCCCTTCATCTCCATGAAAGTTTAGGGGAATAGTTCCACAAACTATGTCAATAATTCAATTATCGATACTACAACTAGTTCTTTCCTAATAGTCTCCTATTGTTGCCATTTTTGGGCTATCTGATATAGCTAAGTTTTCTTCTCAGAGATTAAGTGGTTAATTAAAATAGTGAATTTTAGAATCCTTGTTTACTTGTAATTGTCATTCTCCTTTTCCTACCTTAATATCTATTTTTGGATTTGCCTCTTCTTCATCCTTGTGAACCTTGTAACATCTATTTTCTATAAATTTGGTCTATTTATCCAACCACTTGACTAACTTACATACTCCTTAACTTTGAGGTGGTGGGTTGGGTTCTAATTACTTTCAACCATTCTTCTAATTCTAGTCCTCAAATAACTGGTTCACTTGTTTCTTCTTATTCCAGTACTTTTCCCATTGTTTTAATTGAAGCACCAATTCCTTTTTTCTGGCAAGGGTTGCTAGTTCTTAAAGCATTTTAACTTCTTCCTTAGTGAAACAACCCTCCTCTTCATTTTATTGTCAAATTATTGATTATTTAGCCTGCTCTACCACTCTCTCATGTTGCTTTTTATTGGGCTAAAAATATTTTGGTTCTTCATCATCTTCTTCCTCTAGACTATAACCTTCTTCATAATCTTTCTCTACCATTTATTTCTTCTTATTCTTTCTAGTATCAGTACCTTGTCTAGTTAGAACATGTGCTTTCTTCTCCCATCTAGTTTTCTTTTTCTTCTTATTCTCCATGACTGGTTTTCCTCTAGAGTACTCTTCCATAGAAGTATCCAAGGACCCCATATCCATTCTATGACATCCTCTAATTCCTTTTTCTAGCATCTTCAAATCACTCTTGCTTCTCTTTTTAACTCATCACTTTGGGTAGGTTGAATAGCTAGTTTTTGAAAGAATATCCTTGCATTTTCACATGAAAATATATATTGAGTGTCTTGCTCACAAAAACCACATTTCTCTTTCTTCTTCGCCCAATATATAAATGCATGATGTCCCACTTTTCCATAGTGAAAACAATTTGCATCACTTCTTCTTCTATTGCTTCAATCTCTTCATGTACCTCCTCTATAATTATATTGTCTATTGTCTCCATGATAAATTTGTTGCTAATTATTCAACATGCAGTAGGAATTTTGGTTATCTTGCCAGTGTGGGATTTAGTATCCAACATTGCTTTTCTTATCCACATCATAGTTGTGATTATGACAATATTGATTTCCTCTATTTTAGATTGGAGGTTTTTCTTCAGACAATTTTTTGTTAGATGTATATTTCATTCTTGATAAATAACATAGCACATAGAATTGGCTCATACTAATTTCATTGTAGCTAGTGTCTTCTTTGATTTGTCCTTGGGGCATTCATTTTGGATACACCCTTACCTATTACAGTATGTATACCAAATTTTCTTAGGCTTTTTAGGTTCACTGACCTTGTTTACTTCTTGTACTACTAATTTATGTACTTTTAGTTGTAAATCTTCAAGGATTTTATCATTCCTATCTTTCTTCAGTCTTCTCCATGTTTGAGCTTCAATCCGGTATGCCATGGCAATTGAATAAACATATTTGTTAAGTACTTCCATCCAATCTTGCTCAAATATCTCTATGTAATACGTGTATGAACTATTCTATTTTCTATTTTTTACTTAAAGGTTCCTCCAGTTTTCTATATACTTCCTTAAATTTCTTGTTATAGCTTTTAACTGATTAACTGTCTCCTTGTGTTAAGTTTTTCATCCTACTAACACTTTCTTTTGGAATTTCTAGGGTACATAGCTAGCACTGTAGAAAGATTATGCACATATTGCAGGAAGATATTGAGGACAATATTCAATCGAGAGGAATCAAACTGGTCTAATCGATTATGGAATTGTGACCCAGTAGTTTCACGATTGATCATTATAAAAAGGCCATTGTGTTTGTAGAGAGGAGGCATGTGATATTCAACTAAGTGTCATAGAAATGGTTCATCATTTCGGTTTGAGTTGCATGTGTAGAGAGGAAAGTTTTTAAATGCAGTGCAAGAGGTTGTTTCATACCGATGATAGGGCAGGAGATGCAGTATGGAGACTGGTGACCTCCATCTTGGGCGGTGGTAGATATTGGTGTGATGTTTTCATCTATGAAGTCGTGCTTTGCCCAATGGTCGATGTTTCGGATTCAAAGGAGGCATGCATCCAAAAGATAGATGGGTTTATTCACTCTGTGGATGGATAGGCTATTGCTAACGAAATATTGAACCTGGATTTAAGAAGCTAGGTAAGCCTATTGGGTTTGTTTTTCAATTGAGAAATTACATCTCGTTAGATTTAGAAGAGGACCCAGACGATGAGGAAGAGGACCACGTCCAAGCAAAGGTGAAGAAGGAAGGAAATAAAACCCTGGTAGAAGATGCATGAGAGGTGTACCAAAGTGGGGTCATCAACATAAATTTATCCCCCTTCCAAAGGATGTTGGATGCAGAAGATGGCTAGCTCTCAGCGGCTTCTGCAGTGAAAGTAGTAGAAATTGGCAATTATCTGGCTATCATTCTTGAAGCCCTTGCAAATTAATGCTATGTTTCAGAGGAATTATACATGCTAGTATGTCTATTAGGTCTAGTATACTGATGATGGGAATGTAAGGAAAGAGGTCCTTTTAAGGATTATTCCTGATATGATGTATGGGAGCTTCAACAAGGCTTAAGGGTTTTCTTCAACATTTTATTAAGGTTCAACTTCCATATTTTGTTAGCATGATCAAGGTTAATCTAGCTGTCGATAATCATGTTCTTCATAGATAATCTAGCTGTCGATAGCGTGGCATAAATTTCCCTTGCAGTAGGTCCAAAATTCATATGCAAAATTCAATATTATCAATGTTAAATTGATAATGTGCGACCCCAAAATGAAAATTCTTATGAAGTAGAGCGCCCTAACCTTTTAGTTGTTAAATTACGCAAAATGTTGTCAAAGTTGGAATGTGCCACCATAGTGAAGCTTGAATGTTGGGTTGGGTGGGAGTGATAGAGCTTTTCTTTTCATAGGTCGGTGGTTTGATTTAGGATTGGGTGGAGGAGATTGCACGCAGGGAGTGATAGAGCTCTACTTGCACGGGATTGCAACTTTGGGTTAAAATGAAATGCGGTGTTTCTTTTTTTTTTTCAAGTAATGCTCGTTGTCGTCAAAATTTTGATGAATGAGGGCACTTTTTAAAAACAACAAACAAAGTTCATTCCTAATGCCTTCTCCGTCGAAACCAAATGTGAATATCATCGGAATTCCAATGAATTCGGGCATTTTTTCAAAAAAAAATCAAATTTGGTCACAATATACCTTCTCCGTCAAAAATCTCTATTAGAATTCTAGACCAAATGTATTAGTGTTAGAATTCCAATGAACATGGGGCAATTAAAAAAAACAAAACAAATCAATCTGACAAAGCAAAAGAAATCCCATAGATCGTCGGAAATGCTCGTCGGAATTTGAGGCCAAATGTATTAGTGCAATATTAGATAGAAATTAATTTGATGCTCTGACACCAAGGTAGGATAACAATTCTTTGCCTATTTATAGCTCTGTTTCTTTCCAAATTCTTTAATGCATGTGATGACTCAAACGTTGTGCCCAATTTTTTTGTCATGCCATACATGTTTCATAGCTAGAGTAATAAATTTTATTTGCATTCGGTCTGCTAAAACTGGGAAAAAAGAAGCTGTTTTTATCTCTTTGTGTAAACCTTCCTTGGTGTTGCCATTTGTCTTGAAAATGATGTTAGATTATTCATTTTCACCTTCCTAGATACTCCTACATCGTTGTGCCTTGGAAAGGGATGGGGACTGTAGAGACACCATAGTTGTGTGACATCTACACAAACAAAAGGGATCATTATGATACATGGTTGTAGGGGATAAGGAAATGGTTAAGGATCTGTGTAGTTTAGAATTTGAGAGTGAAAAATAAATAGAAGAGAAAATAATGAAGGTGATGTAATAGATAATGACAAGGGTAAGTGTTGACTCTAAATTTTACCTTGGAAATGAACAACCTTATGGGAAATTTAGTGATGGGGAACCAGTTGCACAGGTTTCACTGAATGACCTCCGAGATTGAGAAGCCGGCTCTTCCTTATGGGTTTGGAGGAAAGGGAAAAGAAGGAAACTTTTAAAACAATAAATCTAGACTATTGAGGCGATGTGCCATAATTTTTTTAAGAAGACATGAGCATACAAAACCCAAGTACATATGATTTTGGAGCCCATTCAAAAATCTACAAGTCTGAATCAGGAACATAACCAAGATATAATTAAATTTACTTGCAACATAAAGAAATACTTATCATGCATTTACCAGATAACAAGTGCAAAACATAGTTTAATCAGCAAAATCTTAGATAATTGTATTCCCAAAGTTATTGGAATTCTAATATAACATCACATAAAAGACCATCAAAGCATACTAAAAGAAGTATCACAAAGGCCGTAGGCATAGTTTGAATAACCTTCTTCAGAAAACAATAATAGTTTTAAAAGGCTAAAATTCTTACTAAGCAAACTTAATTGTTTTTCTTGAAAAGTTCTGAACCCCTCAAAACAGGGAAAAAGGTAGCATAAATAGAGCCTGTGGCTTTGGAAACAGCTCCCAAACACGCCAAAAAGGCATAACCACCCCTGAATAGAAAACCATGTCGTGTTGCCCTGAAGATCACACCTAGCAAAACAGCCCTAAGACTTCACTCCCTACCTGCAACGATCTTCATACTGTCATAAACCGAAAAGATTTCGCTAACCGCAGAGGTGCAAGCTAGGAAATCCTTTCAAACAGAAATGTACCCGCCAAAACATGATGATATTGGGTAACCGCTTGCTTACTGCGCTAAAAGGTGGAGCCCAAAAAGAACCCCGATCAGCAAAGTCTTTCCATTTGTCACCATCGCGCTACTCCAAAAAGTAAATGCCAAATACGGACCAAGGGAGTAATGTCGAGCTGACAATTGTCTTATACGCCCTACGCTACTGGAAAGCTAAAAGGGTAAAATTAAGCAACCTGGCTGAAAACCTTAGTTATAGGAATTTTAATGTGAACATTTCTTGGTGACTAACAAGGGAAATTCTGCCTGCAAAATATGGGAACCCAAAAATGTTGGCTCACAGATTAGAGCTTATGCCAAAATGGGACAAGAAGATCGAAGGCCTGTTGCAAAGGCAACCATTCATCCTCGGAGAGTGGAACCCGTGCCTCTAAATTCTGGAAATACTGATCTAGACAAATCACTTCATCAAAAGGTAAGGGTGCAGGTTCATCCTGGACCTTCTTTCGGAGAGCAAAGAGCTGGGCCAGAGGGTGTAAAAGACACTCCACCTCAGTTACTGAAATAGGATTGCCTAAGCGTTGCAGGAAAGTTATATCTTGTTGCAAATGCTCAATCTGACTTAGCATTTGCTCAATGCCTAACACAATATCATCCATGGGAAACGGGGAAGGGAGGCCTAATGAAACAAACCTCTCTAAATGTTGCTTGATGTTCGGGACTAAAAACTGTAAGGGTGCAAGGGCTGCCAAAACCTGCATGATTACCCCATGTTGGTTGATGAAAGCATTCATCTTTCTAATCAATTACCAACGGTTGGCAATCCCCTTTTCCCTTAATTCTTCATCTTGAGCAGAATACAACAACTAAATAAGATCTGGGCTATCGGTAACTTAGGACCGATGACAAGCATAGAACTTCTAATGAGGGCATTGGCCTTAGCACAGAGGGATTGCACTTCACTAAGGAATCTTAGCACAGGTTGCAGTGAGGGGCAATACTGTTTTACCTTTTTCCAATGTGAGACATATAACTCTGTTAACATAGTAGAAAAGTCTTGGGAAATTTGCTCTGGAGGTGGAATGCTTAGCAATCACAAAATTTTATCGTCCTTTGTAACCATCTGCTGCTGGAGCCTACTGCATTTGCTTTGTTCAATGGCCATTTGCTTCTCCAAAGTGAGGATCTTTGCCTCTCCGTCTCGGACAACTTGTTTCAGCTGCGATGTACGATCTTGTTCACTCCGCAAAAGAGTCTCCATCTCTGAAATGCGCTCATCGGATTGTTCGAGACTAGCCTCTCTCACTTTTAGTTCTGCTTCAAATTTCATCTTTTCTTCAGACAATGATACTTGAGCCTCACTCAGTTGACGGGCATAACCTTCCTTTAGAATAATTTCCTCACGTAGCTGCATTTGGACCTGAGTAACATCCCTAGAGGCTGCTTTTAATTGTTGTATCTCTGCATCCTTCTCTTGAAATTATTTCAGAGCCATGTTCCTTGTTGCCTCTTAGCCTTTTAACTAAGAGCTCACATTGTTGAAGGCCGACTGTAGCTTCCCTTTTTCCGAATTAGTTTGGGCCAGTAGGCTTTGCAGATGATTGGTTTCTGAGCTCCGGGCTTTATCTTCCTTTCTTTGCTGGGTGAGGGAATCTTGGAGAATAGCATTCTCCACTTGGATCTTTTCCAGACGACGACTCTTCTTGATAAAATCCATGGATACAACTTTTGAAGTCTCCTCCATCATCTCTACTTTGTCAGATGTCATGGCACTTTGAAGGCTAACGTCGATGGCATGTAGTGTGTAAACATTTGGTCTCATCTGAGATTCTCGCTTGTCAACCTTGGGGAAAATATTTTCAAAGTAGAGGCAATCCTTTTGTTTGCTGAAGTGTGTCTGCAAATGAGGTCGGGCTAGATAAGCACCTTCCTTTTCCTTTTGCTTGCCCATCTTACCAAGGTGAGCAGTTCTATCATAAGCAACCTACTACTGGAACTCATCTGGATTATCGATAGCCTGACCCGCAAAAGTTGCGCTAGGAGGAACTGCAAAAGGGAATTGCGAAATAGGCCCAGCGAAAGTAGTCTGGGTGGGATGGTCCAGAGCTAATGGGAAAAATAATGGGATGAAGGGGGAAGCTCCTAACAGGAAAGGGTTTGAGGACGCTACTCCCATAACCTGAGGAGAGGATTCTCCAAAACCTAGCCTACATGACACAGAATTTGCTTCTAATGTTGGCAAGGGAAAAGCTACAGATATAAAAGTCGTGGCCAAGAAAGGGATAGAAGCCTGCGAGAGAACATTTTAGTGATCAAATGACATACCCGCTGGGGCTAAAGTGAGAGCAGTAGCGACTAAGACCTGTATTGCGGTCATGGGGACATCTGAAGAAATATCCTGAGCAAGAGATGAGGGAAAAAAAGGACATACCTAAGCAGTGGAAGATGTCAGCCGCTCAATATTTGAGGATGTTTCTAGGATTTGAGAGGGTGGGCTCCCTCCTGACGTGCTAGGATGTTGCCTCTTCTTTGGAGGGCTTTCACGTGACTACTTCTCGGACCATCTTTTACCAGTCTAGGAATGATGTCTGTGAGCTGTGCTATCCAAAGGAAGGAGAATTTGTGGCTCTGGATCTTTCCTTTAAATATTTATAACCTCTACCTCCTCCCGCAAGGCAACCTCGGGAAGTGAAATTTTAACCATGGGGAGCATCTTAAAATAGGAAAGTCATCAAGGCCCACATACAGGCTCGGGTCGTCAACCTGGGGGTTTGTGCACTCCACCCATGAATTCTGAGGCTCATGATTAACAACATTCTTTCTTTTGCTGAGCTCACCGTCAGGGTCATAGCTCCAGGAGTCATCAATCACTACAAAGTCGAGTTGCACCATTTTAGACATCAGAACCTCTTCTACTATATTCCTCCACACTAGAGTGATTAGGCCAATGGCCTTGTTGTCTTCAGTGATAGAGGTATCATGCTTACCTGCTCCAATGGCCCTTTCGATCCTCACCAACTACATTACAATTTCAAGAGCCAGGGTTCGATCAGTTACATAAGTAGGTAGTCGGAAGGGCTCTTCGGAGAAACCTTGCACCCGGATGAAAGAAAAATTAGGACCCAAGAACCAGTCGCAAGAGGGATGCTCATTTTACATCCAGTTCATCTCGACCTAGGAGAAATAGGCTAATGGTTCATTAGGGATCACGTCGAGGTCATTGAGCATGAGAGTCATGAATAGATCCGAAAACTGGTATGAATCATAGGAGGCTAGTAGAAGAGGTGTCTAGCAGGACACCAACATTCTATTTTCGGATTCATCATAAGTGGCCAATTGCATGAACTGACCGAAGAAAGCCTCATTTTGGTATAATAGCAGGTGCACCAATACTGAAGAGAACCTGAAGTGCCGCAACTGCTGGAACTCTAATAATTGCTTAATAATGGCCTTGGAAATAGTCATAGAGAAGTCAAAAGTGAAATAGATCCCTTTGTTTCCTACATTTGAAGAGAAAACCCATCATGGAGGCTATGATATCCCGGTCTCTGTCATGACCGCACAACCATGCAAGGGTAGAAGAGATATCCTTGAGGTCCTCTTACCTTAGATCACTGTAGGATAGGAGAAACTTCAGAAGTCTAGAAGATAGACTTCGATTGAGAGTTCTTTGATAGAAAATCAAAGCGTCTCTCCTAGTGCTCCAGAACTCCTCCATTGAGCTTTTCGAGAATACCTCTATTGCTTCAAAAATTGGGTAGCACATCATCTCCCTAATGGTCTCTAGAGATACTACCAATCTCAAGAGGGAGCCGTTGACAAAGCATGAGGTTGGATCAAAAACCTCCACGCAAGCTGCTATGAGCTCAGGGTAGTATGGGACCATGGGAACCGCACATTGGGGAGAACCACTAGTCCAGAAATGTACTACCATGGATTGAGAGTCTGCTCTGTGATGAAGAATCCTGGAGCATGCAGCCTCTCTGAGACTCTTAGGCTGCTTATGAACCTCAGGTTCAAAAATATTTTCCAAGGAGTCCAAAACAACAGACGCATTCCGAGTTGTCATTTTAGCCTTGGTCTTCATTCTTGGATACTCCATCTTTGGAGGGATGGCATGCGCATGATAGGATAGTTCCCCGAAAACATCAACCCAGAAACCTCCAGGAACAACACTTGTGGACGTAGCCTCAGACTCCATTATAGGCAGAAAGCTACTTTCCTTTGCTAGAAAAATTCTAAAATCAGGAGAGAAAAGCACTTGGGCTTCCTTTTTCTTTCTTTTAAAAAATAGATGGATATGAGGAAAGAACCTCAAGCCTTAAATGCAAAATGCGCCTAGATTTTTGCAAAAGTGGTTGTTTAATGGCAAGTACCTGCTTACATGCATGCCAGCTCAAATTGCAACTACAATAAAATCCCACAGATGAAGGGCACTGCCATTCCCGCTTCCCAAGACTGCCTTTGGCTAACTTGTCGTTACTCAAGGAAAATCCATTCAGGCAAATCTTTTCTTTGATCGAGAGGATCGATAGGTAATAAAGTTCATGCGAGCTGAGATAGTCTGGTGGAACTTGGTATTTAAAATGTGATGTACCTATATATACGCGTGGCTCTTGATCACATCAACCTTCCTCTCGAGGTAACTGGTAGGACAATGACATTCTGAGAACAAGCTCATTCGCATGTCACAAATTAATGGAGATATGACAGAAACATTGGGATTTGGGAAGGCATGCGCTTTGAGCATTCAACATCTTCTGCTGAAATTCTGCTATAAATATATCTTTTCAGACATTCTTTCACCACATTGCAAGCGTTAATGGTGGAGCTTTTATAGTCATGGATACTCCAGTTAGGCTCATTAGCAACAAAGTGTAGGTCGCTTTCTTAGAAAATATCTTCGATCGGAGATTACAGAGGATGACGCATAGGAAGAATCTTTTAATAATAGCCACCATTAAGTGGATACTTGGAGAATATTTTATTGATAATAAAGAATGATGCCGAGTGAATACAGATATCTGCTCGTGGTTCATAGCCTCTCTGCTAGATTGTGGTCAGTCTGGGCTGCTAGCTTCGCAGCTGACTCGGGCTCTCTTTTCCAAAGATTACTTGGGTGGACTAGAGAATGTGGTTGCATACTACATCCCTTTCCAAGGGCTTGCCCTGCCATTTGACCTAGAGTAGTTCGTCACACACAACGAGGAGGTAGCTTGGCACCCGCTCATCAGTGGGATGAAAACAATGACGTTGTCCTCTCATCGGTATTGTGTCGAGCTTGCCACACAATTTCTTCTGTGTGTCCATTTGATAGTCCCGGTCCTAGAAGGTATGGACTGGTATACTGGATTCAGGGACTATATCTTCCTGAGGATTCTGACGCCCGATCAATAACCAAACCTGGTTGTTATTTTCATGTCCAGGGAGCTCGAGAGCACCTCTAACTCTGAGTGGTCGGGATAAGAGGAAACTTCTGATGATGATGAGGAAGAGATTGAAGAGAGCTATTGAAGATGTCATGAACCGTCGTCTTAGACTTGAGCAAAATTATTGTAGAAAAGGAGGGGCCTAGAGCCTACTCATTTTGTAATGAAAATACAAAATTCTTTAATATAATGAATTTTTTCGCTTTTCGCTTTTCTCCTTTCTCTGTTTTCTCTTCTTTCTCTTCTTTCTTGCTTGATTTTAGCCGAGAATAAATAAGATAAATAGGCACTAAAAATACAATATATACATTATATACATTTAAAAGGGCATGAAACACCTAATGAAAAGGTTTGAGGTGGAAACCATTAACCGGGATTGGGAGGGGGTCCCCATTCATGTCTTTTAGCTCAAAAGCATTGAAACCTTTGCAATGTACAATGCAGAAAGGTCCCTCCCATAGGTAATTGAACTTGGCGTACTGACCAGGCTTTGCCGCCCTCTCATTGTATTTCAATACAAGGCTAAAGACCATATCAGAGCTCTTTTTACTATCAAACCATATTTTGATGACTTCCTGTCTGTCTTGGAGAGCCGCAAAGCCTGCCTCCCTTGCTTCTTTTAGCTCCATAATCTTTGCCAATTTTATGGTCATAGGGTTGTTTTCAACCACTTTCATTGATTTTAGTAATTGCAATGTTGGGTTCTCTAGCGACATGGGGAAAAGTGCACCCTTTCCATATACTATCTTATATGGGGAGTTTTTTAGAATCTGCTTGGGTGTTATGCGATCCACCCATAATGCACTTCTCAAGTGGTGATGCCACTCCCTCTTGTATTTAGAGCCTATTCTTTTAATAAGTCTGATTAAGATTTTGTTAGTGGACTCGGCAAGTCCATTCCCTTGAGGATAGTAGTTAGAAGAGGTTTTGAGATAAATACCTCTGTTGAGGGCAAATTGGGTAATTCGCGAACCTATAAATGCGCACGCATTATCCGATATAACAGTTTTTGGGGGACCGTATTGGCACACCAGATCCTCTAGAAAAGCCAACACCTCACTTTCTGATGAATTCCGTAAAGAAATGGCTTCGGACCATCTGGTGAAATAATCAGTAGCAGTCAGGATCCACTTATGTCCAACTGAATTGGGGATTTGATCATTCCGATAAAATCAAGGCCCCATTGAGCGAAAGGCTCTTCCACTAACATAGGCCTGAGTGGCATTGTAGCTTTCTTGCTCCTTCCCGTGTAATACTAGCACTCCTTGCATCCCCTCACTAAATTGTGTGTTTTTTTTAACATGAACGGCCAAAAATACCCAGCTTGAGTAATCTTGATAGCAGTTGTTGGTGCAGAGAAATGGCCTCCTGAGGAGTCATAGTGGAACTCGTTTAGGATTTTATCAGCTTGGCTCTGGTCTACATAGTGGAGCAGGACTCCATCAAAATTTCTTTTGAAAAGTGTTCCATCTATTAAGTGGAAACCGCTATTTTAGAGTTTGTAAAATCTCCTCTTAGCCAGGGGGAGATCTTTGGGAAAAATCCTGATCTTCATAAATTGCTTTCTCTTCTCAATCCAGCTATCATTTGGAACATCAGGCAAAAGCATAACCATTTCCTCTATAGATGCTTCTTTATCACGGGGCTCACATTGTTGAACTATATATTCACACAGATCTCTCCCGCGAATGAGCTTTGTTGGCTTGACGTCAACATCATATTCCAAGATCTTGATGATCCAATTTGACCTTTTTTCAGTGATGTTACCCTCCATAATGTATTCCCTTACTGTGGGATGGGCTACGTACATTGTGGTTTTATTATAGGCAATGAAATGCCTAAATTTTTTTAGTCTTTTTACAGCGGCTAAGGCCTGCTTCTCGACAAAATTGTATTGGGCCTCATAATCCTTAAGAGTTTTTGAATGGAAAGCTATGGGATTCTCTCCTCCTTTTTGGGCATCTTTTTTGGTTAGGACCATGGCGATGCTATGCTAACCAGAAAAAACATACATTATGAAGTCCTTTGACATGTCTGGGTTAGACAATACGGGAGCAGAATAGATAGCATTTTTAATTTCATCAAAAGCTTTTTTGGCCTCAGTAGTCTATTTGAAATGTATATCCTTTTTTAACATGAGGGTGATGGGTCTTATTATTCCAGCAAAGTCAAAAATAAAATGACTAACAAAATTGACCTTTCCTAAAAAAGATTGGACTCCCTTTTTGTTGACTGGGAGGGGAAGGTCTTTAATGGCCTTGACTCGGTCTGGGTCAATGGAAACACCCTCCTTTGAAACTATATGCCCGAGTAATTTTCCTTGAGGAACCCCAAAGATACACTTTTTTGGATTTAAGGAAATCCCAAATTCAAGATATTTTTGGAGGACTAATTCAAGATGGTCAAAATGATCTTCCTGGTGCTTGGAAAACACAATCAAGTCATCTAAGTATATTAAGATGATCTTATTAATTAGCTCTTTGAAAGCTGAATCCATGGCCCTTTGAAAATTTGCCCCAACATTTGACAATCTGAAGGGCATCTTCTGGTATGCAAACATCCCCCACTTAGTGGTGAACGTAGTCTTGTGTTGGTCCTCCGCCTTCACACTTACCTGGTTATATCCTAAGAAACCATTGAGCATTGAGAATATTTCTGATCCTGCCATTGTGCTCAGTAATTGCTCCATTGATGGCATAGTATAGTGGTCTTTGAGAGATGCCTGATTTAGATATTGGAAATCCACATAGAGACGGATATCTCCATTCTTTTTCCTAATAGGCACCAAATTTGACACCCATGTACTGTGTTTTATGGGGTAAATGATCCTTGATTTGATCAGATTTTTCAACTCTTAAGCCATGAGAGACTCATTTTTTGGGTTAACCGGTCTTTGCTTTTGTCAGACCGGCTTGGCCTCATTTGTAAGCTCAATGGTATGCTAGATGATATTAGGATTGTATCCTCTTAAATCCTCATAAGACCAAGCCAAGACACCTTCATATTCATCACCGTATCGGGCCAACTTCTTTCTGTCTTCAGAGGAAACATCCTTTCCTACTTTGAGAACTCTTCCACTGTCGACCGACATTTTGGCTTAATCCTCTTTGTTTGTTGTGAGCTTCTGCTTATTTTTTTTGACGTCCTCATGGTCAAACAAGTTGTCTAAAGTGATCAAATCGTTAGGGATCTTGCTAGATCATAGCTGGATGACCTGATTCCTGTAGGCTTCTTTTATCTTAGGTTGCAGCTAATCAGCAAATTCTCCCAAGCTTTGGATGAACAAAGCAATCTGTTCATCTCTCTCAAACACCTACGAGTGAGTATCATTATCAGGGATAGCCAGGGGGACAACCATGCCGACTAATTAGGAGATGGTGAGTAAGTCTGTAGCTGGATCAAATTGCACTCCGATGGTAGCCATTTGGTCCGCTATGATATTTAGTTTCCAAGGAATGCTTATGATATTGAAAGCATCAAAACTCTCTATTAGATCCCACACTCTGGTGCTATAAGACCTCATGTGGACGTGCTTGGCACTGGATATCCCTCAAACTTGATGGACCACTAGCTCAGAATCGCCAAGGACTTTCAACTTTTTAATGCCCATCCTTTCCACCATGCTCAAACCTTGAATCAGTCCTTCATACTCCACTTCCTTATTTGAGCATGCGAACTGTAACCAAAAAGGCTTCAAGATTTTTTTGCCCCAAGGGGGGTGAGACAAACTCCTGCTCCGGAGCCCATCTTGCATTTGGCATAGTCAAAGTGTAGGGTCCATAGTGTCGAAGACAATTGTTCTTCAAAGAACGGATCCTTAGTAAGCTTTGGGATGATCCTATTCTGTTCAAAAATGCAATAGGTACCCAGGCTGGTGGCATGGTAGTTAGAGAAGGGGTCCGAATCTATGAACTCATTTAGGAAGGCCTCTTGCTTGGGTGGAATTTCTAAAAGTTCTACCACCTTTTGTTCATCATTTGATATAGAGGTGTATGTAGGTTTGAAATTGATCAAGGCCTAGTCGGCTATATGCTCAGCATGGAGGGGTTCTGAGAGGATTTTCAGCTTGGTGTCGTGCTGGGTAAGAAGGATGAGATGGGACCAATCTAGGGACATATAGCCTCCTATTTTAGCGGTAAAGTCTCAAGAAAGATAGAGCCCAAAGACAGGTGGGATATCAATGACCACTACTTCTTGAGACACCATCACACTCGGATATGCAAACAATGTTAGGGGAAGGTTTTTAATGAGATCTACCATCTGAACCATGTTCATGTCAAGCTGCATAACCCCTTTACTCAAAGGATCATACCCGATGTTTAATACCTCGACAATTTGCTTAGGAATGACAGTAGTGCTAGCCCTAGAATCTATCATGGAGTTATGTAAAAGTTTATCTCCAACTATAAGGGTAAGGTAGAATGGATTTGGCTTAGGCTTACCTTCTCTTTGGGTAGTAGGGGCGAGCCTTCATTTGTCAATACGGTCGGACAGTGTACTTTGCCTGCTCCGGGTCGGAGACCCGTTTCGTCAGTTTGAAGAGATTGTGGAGCTATCACACTTGTGTCTTTTCTGTCATGAGACAAAGCCTCTCTTAGTCTATTCTTTTTCTCTGGAATACTCAAGAGATCCCACAAAGAGACATGAGATGGGGCCTTCTTCAATTGTTCTACCACATCTAGCACCTGATCTGTGAGAACCTTCAGCTCCTTTGACTTATAAGGGATGAACTCTTTTCTCGGATGGGTAGAGTTAACAACCAGTCGTTCAGGGGGTTTGTCCAGGGGCACTTCTCTCATACTGTCAGTGCTTTCCCTGGTCAAATGCCTTTTAGAGAAAAGATTATAATCTGAGTGCACGATAAGGGTTCCATCCTTCGGGGTGATTGCGTTGTTGGTCAGCACTACATCCTCATCTTCCATCCATGAAAAAAGCGCATGATCAGGGGCGATCTCTGCTTCTTGTTGCAATGACATCCCTTTCATCTGAGCAACAAAAGCCACATTATCTATACCCGGAGATGTATATGCAGACTCATCCAACGTCATGCCTGAATTCCTTTATTCTGCAACCATCTATTGCAAATTCCCTCTTGGGCAATTCCTTGGAGTATGAGCATTGTTACACGGAAAGCACCAAGAGTTGGCATCATCTGCAAAGTTATTTTGGCCCACTGTTAGTTCCCTACCAGTGGTTGGGTAGATAGTCTGCAATGGATTTGGGTTTGGGACTATTTGGCCATTCGGCTGAGGAGGTTTATCAACATAGTGATTTGTATGTTGGTACGGAGGTCGATTCCCTTAAAAAAATTGCTGAAAAGGGGGCTTGGCGGGCGAGACCTGGGCTCTTTTTAGGTTGGCAATCTCATTGGAGAAGGATCTTAGGAGATTCTTCATATCACTAACTTCAGCAGCCAAAGAGGTGGTTTGGGGAGTAGGAAACGAATACATAGACTACAAAGTGGATGTACTAGGAGTAGCTTCTTCTAAGACTTGAGTGGATATCTCAGGGAATACTGGCATTATAGGGCGAGGGGCTAGCTTCCCGGTGTCAATAAGGTTATTTTCAGCTTGGACTGCTATGTCAAATTCTTGCAGAAGAGTATTGCCTCCTAAAGATTGAATCATCACTGATATGTTAGAATTGAAAGCTTTTAAATAGAATACAAAAGTCATATCCGCCGAAGGGCAAGTGGACAAAGGTATCCTCTGCCAGGTTCGCTGAAATCTCAGATTAAAATTAGTTAGTGCTTCGGTCGGAGGCCTCTTTATTGTGATGAGTTGGTGCATCAAGGACGATCTGTCGGCTTTATCCAAGAATCTCTGAAAGAAACGATCTACCAGCTGATCCCAATCTCCTATAGTGCTGGAGCCTAAGAATGTGAACCAATCCAAAGATTTTCCCTTGAAAGAGGCTAGGAGTAATCTTAGAGCTACATTTTGTTCAGTGATGCCATGGATAGTGCAGATAGTGGCTACATCTTGCAAATACTCCCCAGGATTTTTATGACATTCTCTTGTGAACTTAGGAATGAGCTTAAGCGCAGCTGTAGGGATGGCTCCCCAAACCACGGGTGGAACTGAGGGAATGAGAGGGCTACCATTATACCTGGTCACAAAATTTCTGGGGGGAACGTGTGCCATCACAACATGTATGACTACAGGAAAACTCTGTGAGGATGAAGCTGTGGCTGAATGGACAGTGACCAGTGGAGGAAAAAGAAGGTGAGGATTCAAAGTTGTTTGACTCCTGGTGACAGGATTATAACTCATAAAATAGCTTGGAGATATAATTGAAGTAAATGGTCCCACCGAGCGTGGCATAAAAAGAACTGTTGACTCTAAATTATACCTTGGAAATAAATAGCCTTATGGGAAATTTAGTGATGGGGAACCATTTGCACGGGTTTCACTGAATGACCTCTGGGATTGAGAAGCGGGCTCTTCCTTATGGGTTTGGAGGAAAGGGAAAAGAAGGAAACTTTTAAAAGAATAAATCTAAACTATTGAGGCGATGCGCCATAGCATTTTTAAGAAGACATGAGCATACAAAACCCAAGTACATATGATTTTGGAGCCCATTTTGTTGAAATGTGGTGACTGATCAACAAAGTAGTGCACACTTAGCACGTATCCTTGCTGGTTTTGGGTATTTTTTTGATGAAAACGGACATTGTAATAAAAGCCTAAAAAGGCTGACTTTGGTTTTGCCCTAAAAATGCATGTTATAAGCGGTTGGGATGCTTAAGGCATTGGAAGGTTGATGTACTGTTTTTGCTGGATAATAAGAAAGATTAGACGACTGTGTATGGTGGACGTAACCCATTCTGGGTGAACCACATTAAATCTTTGTGTTATTTGTGTCTTGTTTTATTTCTTTATCTTTTGTATTTAAATCTGCATATAGTTGTTAGTTCATATTTGCTTTGGATTTGCTTGAAACCCTAACAATTGGTATCAGAGCAAAGTTTTCTCTAAATTGGCAGGACTCTCAAATTTGATTGGAAGCAATGGAGGATTCCAATTTCAAGGTCAAAAAGTTTAATGGCCAGAACTATCAGTTATGGAAAATGCAGATGGAGGATTACCTGTATCAAAAGGATTTGTGGTGGCCATTGGAAGGAAATGCAAAGAAAGCGACCACAATGTCAGATGAAGAGTGGGACATTGTAGATAGAAAGGCACTAGGATCCATTCAATTGTGTCTTGCACTGTCTGTAGCATTCAATATAACAGAAGCAAAAATGACTGTAGATTTCATGGCGACATTGGAAAAGTTGTATGAGAAACCCTCGGCTTCAAATAAGGTATTTCTTATGAAGCATTCATTTAATTTGAAAATGAGTGAGGGAGGATCTATAGCAGAGCACTTAAATGAATTTAATACAATTACCAGTCAACTGTCTTCGGTAAAAATTACCTTTGCAGAAGAAGTTAGGGCTCTCTTGATTTTATGTTCTTTGCCAGAAAGCTAGAATAGCTTGGTTATGGCTGTAAGTAACTCTATCTCTGGTGAAAATACTTTGGTATTTGATGATATTGTTGGTGTTATCCTAAGCGAGGAAATGTGAAGGAAAAGCACAGGTGAGACTCCAACATCATCGGGTAGTGTTTTGAATGTGGAGAACAGAGGAAGATCAAAAGAAAGAGGAAAAGGCCCTGGGAATGAGAAGTCACGAGGGAAGTCAAAGAAAGGACGCTCTCAATCTAGAGGAAAGAAAGATTGCTGGTACCGTGGAAAGCTTGGTCATCTAAAGAAATATTGTTGGTCTTGAAAAAACAATTAAGGAGACAAAAATGAAAATGACAGTAAGGAAGCTAATATTGCAAGTAATACTTTACAAGATGCTTTAATCTTATGTTTGGATAATGTTAATGATTCTTGGGTAATAGATTCTGGGGCTTCATTTCATGCTACACCCCATAGAAAATATTTTCTAGATTATGTTCAAGGTGATTTTGGACAGGTATATTTGGGTGATGATGAGCCCTATCAAATTGTTGGAAAAGGAAACATAAAGATCAAGTCGCAGAATGGAAATGACTGGTTTCTGCAGGAGGTAAGACATGTTCCTAATTTAAGAAGAAATTTAATTTCTGTAGGGCAACTAGGTAGTGAAGGTTGCATAGTTACCTTCTCAGACAATATGTGGAAGGTCACTAAAGGATCATTGGTAGTGGCTAAAGGTGCGAAGGTAGGCACATTATATCTGTGTACTGGTAACAAATACTCTACCCTAGCTGCTACAGATAAAGTTACTACAGGGACAACAACAATAGATGTTGCAAGAATAGATTCGATAATGTGGCACCATAGGCTTGGGCACATGAGTGAGAAAGGGATGAAAATCCTTCACTCAAAAAATCTATTGCTAGGACTAAAGAAGATTGATTTAGAGTTCTGTGAAAACTGTGTTTATGGTAAATAGAAAAGAGTCAGATTTCTCAAGGTTGGGAAAGAGAAGAAGACTGAGAAGTTAGAGCTTGTGCATTCAGATGTATGGGGACCAGCTTAGGTATCATCTCTTGGTGGATCTTGTTATTATGTTATTTTTATTGATGACTCAACCAGACAAACATGGGTATATTTTATAAAACAAAAATCGGATGTCTTTGAAACTTTTAAGAAATGGAAAGCTTTGGTTGAGAATGAGACAGAAAAAAAGTTGAAGTGTCTCAGATCGGATAATGGAGGTGAGTATTTCAGCAAAGCATTTGAATATTACTACTCCTTAAATGGAATTCAAAAGTAGAAGATAGTTCCAGAAACTCCACAGGAAAATGATGTGTCAGAGAGAATGAATAGGACTATCATCGAACGCACAAGGAGCATGAGATTGCATGCTAGATTATCCTTACATTTTGGGCAGATGTTGTACATACTGCTATCTATTTGATAAATAGAGGACCTTCAACCCCTTTGGATGGTGGTATTCCAGAGGAGGCATGGACTAGTAAAAAGGTAAATTATTCTTTTCTGAAAACCTTTGGTTGTGAAGCTTTTGTCCATGTTGATAAAGAAAACAAAACCAAGCTTGATGCTAAATCTCAAAAATGTACCTTCATTGGATATGGGATAGATGAATATGGCTATCGGTTATGGGATTTTGAAAATAAGAAAATAACTAGAAGTAGAGATGTTATATTCAATGAGAAGGTTATGTATAAAGAACAGATGCAGGAAAAGAAGCATGAATAGGACAAGCAAGAATATGTGGTGTTGGATGAGATTCCTGAAAATGAAATACCACAGGTACCTGATGCTTAGCAACAACAAATTGTCCCACAAACTCCTGCAAGTGTTAGACATTCTACGAGGTCAAGTAGACCCCCTAAAATATTTTCTCCTTCTCTGTATTCTATATTATTAACTGATTCTGGTGAACCAGAAGAATATGAAGAAGCAATGTAGGTGGATGCCAAACAACAGTGGGAGCTAGGCATGAAAGGGGAGATGGACTCCTTGATGAAAAATAAGACTTGGGACTTAGTCCCTTTACCTGTAGAAAAAAAAAGCCTTGCCTAACAAATGGGTTTATCAGCTAAAGGAGGAGGAAGGAGGTCAGAAAAGATATAAGGCCAGACTTGTGGTAAAAGTTTTTGCATAGAAAAAGGGTATGGATTATGATGAAATATTTTCTCCAGTTGTAAAAATGACTTCAATTAGAACTGTACTTAGTCTTGTGGCTGCAGATGATTTACATCTTGAACAATTAGATGTCAAAATAGCTTTTCTCCATGGAGATTTGGAGGAGGAAATTTACATGTTGCAACCACAGGGATATGAGGTCAAAGGTAAGGAGAACTTGGTGTGCAGGTTGAAGAAAAGTTTGTATGGCCTAAAGCAAACACCCTGACAATGGTATTTAAAATTTGATAGTTTCATGGCTGAACACGGTTATCATAGATGTCATTCTGATCATTGTGTATATTTTAAGAGATTGGATAATGGTAGTTATATTATCCTATTGCTTTATGTTGATGACATGCTCGTTGCTGGTTCTAACATGGAACACATAAATGATCTTAAACAAAAATTAGCTAGGTCATTTGCTATGAAGGATTTGGGTGCAGCTAAGCAAATTTTGGGTATGAGGATTACACGAGACAGAAAAAATAGAACCTTGAATTTGTCCCAAAGTGAATATACAAAGAAGGCGTTGAAAAGATTTAACATGCAGGATGCAAAAGCAGTTAGTACACCTTTGGCTAGTAATTTGAAATTGACTAAGGAGATGTATCTAAAGGCACAGGAAGATCTAAAGAAAATGTCTAACATCTCGTATTCATCAGTTGTTGGTAGTCTGATGTATGCAATGGTATGCACAAGGCCAGATATTGCACATGCAGTGGGAGTTGTGAGCAGGTTTATGAGTAATCTGGGTATGGAAAATTGGAATGCTGTGAAATGGATCGTTCGATATTTGAAAGGAACCACTATGAAGGCATTATGTTTCAAAGGATCTAATGCTGCTCTGAGTGGATTTGTTGACTCTGATTTGACAGGTGATATTGATTCACGAAGGAGCACTACAAGGTATGTTTTTACTATAGGGAGAACTGTAGTCACATGGATTTCTAGGCTGCAAAAGGTTGCACTTTCAACCACTGAAGCTGAGTATGTTGCTGCTACAAAAGCCAGCAAGGAGATGATTTGGTTACAATGTTTTCTGGAGGAATTGGGTCAGACATAGGAGGATCGCCCATTGTATACTGATAGCTAGAGTGTCATTCATCTTGCAAAGAACTCTACTTTTCATTCAAGGACAAAGCACATTCAACTCAGGTACCACTTCATTCGGACTGTTTTGGAGGAGGGTCACTTACAACTTGAGAAGATTCACACAAGTGAGAATCCTGTCAATTTGTTCACGAATGCAGTTCCACAGGAGAAGCTGATTTCTTCATCAGTTTCTATTGGTCTTCTTGATTGATAATTGTGGAATTTATACCAGTTGAGTCCTAGTGTTTTATCCAGCGGATGTTGCATGTATAGTGGTGTCATGTAGTATCAGTCTCCAAGTGGGAGATTGTTCGGTGTGGAGCTTGATCAGTCTCCAAGTGGGAGATTGTTGAAATGTGGTGATTGATCAGCAAAGTACTATACACTCAGCATGTATCCTTGCCAAGGTTCGGGGCTGGGCTAGGCCCCGAGCAGGGGTTCAAGGGCGGCAGCCCCCGAGAAAATCGGGGATTCGAGGGCGGGATCCCTTGAGAAATTTTTTTTTGGGTATTTTTTTGATGAAAACTGACATTGTAATAAAACCCTAAAAAGGCCGACTTTGTTTTTGCCCTAAAAATGCATGTTATAAGCGGCTGGGATGCTTAAGGCATTGGAAGGTTGATGTACTATTTTTGCTAGATAATAAGAAAGATTAGACGGCTATGTATGGTGGACGTAACCCATTCTGGGTGAACCACGTTAAATCTCTATGTTATCTGTGTCTTGTTTTATTTCTTTATCTTTTGTATTTAAATCTGCATATAATTGTTAGTTCATATTTGCTTTGGATCTGCTTTAAACTCTAACGCATTTAACAATCTACAAGTCTGAATCAGGAACATAACCAAGACATAATTAAATTTCCTTGCAACATAAAGAAATACTTATCATGCATTTACCAGATAACAAGTGCAAAACATAGTTTAATCGGCAAAATCTTAGATAATTGTATTTCCAAAGTTATTGGAATTCTAATATAACAGCACAGAAAAGACCATCAAAGCATACTAAAAGAAGTATCACAAAGGCCGTAGGCACAGTTTGAATAACCTTCTTCAGAAAACAGTAATAGTTTTAAAAGGCTAAAATTCTTACTAAGCAAACTTAATTGTTTTTCTTGAAAATTTTTGAACCCCTCAAAACAGGGAAAAAGCTAGCATAAATAGAGCCTGCGGCTTTGGAAACAGCTCCCAAACATACCAAAAAGGCATAACCACCCCTGAACAGAAAACCATGTCGTGTCACCCTGAAGATCACACCAGCAAAATGGCCCCAAGACTTCACTCCCTGCCTGCAACAATCTTCATACTGTCATAAACCGAAAAGATTTCGCTAACCGTAGAGGGGCAAGCTAGGAAATCCTTTCAAACAAAAATGCACCCACCAAAACATGACGGTGTCGGGTAACCGCTTGCTTACTACGCTAAAAGGTGGAGCCCGAAAAGAAGCCCAGTCATCAATGTTTTTCCATTTGTCACCACCGTGCTACTCCAAAAATTGAACACCAAATACGAACTAAGGGAGTAACGCCGAGCTGACAATTGTCTTGTATGCCCTGCGCTACTGGAAAGCTGAAAAGGCAAAATTAAGCAACCCAACCGAAAACCTTAGTTACGGGAATTTTAATGTGAACAGTAAGTGCATGGAAATGGGGGACTAGAAGGGGACCTTAAGTGGCCACCTTTTTTTTTTAAATCAAGAAATATTAATCCTGGATGAGAATAGTTATGCTCAAAATTTGAAGATGCAATAAAAACAATAGTTGTAGTATTCTAAATTTACTGTCTAGACTACTATTCTTTTTTTAAAATAGTAGAGATTAAGTGGTTCGAAAAAAGAGGCCACACAAAGTGGTCCTATTTTTTTTCAAAAAAATAATATAGCATTTGGTTTGGCCCCACTAAAATGTTAACATTTTTTTAGTATTTCAAAAATCACTTATGTGAAAGATTAGCTAACACCATGTAGTTCATGCCCAAATTTTCTACTAGTTTCTTAATGAATATATTTTTCTAAGCAATTTTCAAAGTGGACACATCATTGTTAGGGTTTAGGCAAATCAAAGCAATAAACAATATTAAATATAATACAAAATAAAAGAGGAAAAAATAACAATCCATAATAACTCATAGGCTTAACATGGTTTACCTCATATGGGATACATATATAGAGAAACAATCATCACTTTATTTCTATTATCCAGTAAAGAGAAAATTACAATATGATGCTATTTAACACTACACAACCACTTATTTATTTAGCCCTTTTTCATAGTTTACAAAGGTCGGTTTACATGCCAAAACAATAGCATAATGGGAAATTTATGCTTTGAGGGTGTTGCCCTTGATCCACTTGCACTCCCCTATTAATTGATTTGGGAAAAAACATGACTAACAAAGTCACCAAAATTTAAGCCCAACAATATGATCGACTGCCACATACAAATAATCTCCTACTTGGAGTCTGCAAGTTCCACACCAAAAAATCTTGAAAAGCTAAAAACTAAGCACAGAGAAACCTGAATTTAAAAAAATACTATATATAGAAAAGAGTAGTTTCTAAAATGTATTTTATTTGTAATTTTGATAAATGGTTCAAAAATTAAGTAAAAACGGACACATTGGCTCTTGACAAAAAATGCATACACTAAGAAAAGCAATTAAAGATGAAAAATTTAACATACTTGAAACGTGAAAAAAATTACATGGTTAGAAATCTAAGAGATATTTTTATGTTATTGTGGTATTTTTTAAAACTTTGTATTGGAATACATGCAAACCTAATGGATTTCAAGCTTGACATTATGCCATTTTAAAAAAAATTGTTACAAACACGTCCCTGGTCATTGAAAAGTCAGTCCAAACCTTTAGGTTGGATGCCCAAGAGGAATCCAAACCTAAGGTTTGGATTTTTCCAGTGCAAGATAGAATGCGATCACATTATAACACACTCACGTTCTTGAGAACAAAGTGTTTCCTACACTCAAAAGTAATCATCACAATGATGAAAGCACACTATAGTTCATGTTCATGTTCGTGTGAAGATAAACCTTCACTCTCTCATTATCTCTCTGTCTTTCTCTCCCTCTCTTCCTCTCTCCATCTCTCCTTGACTCTCTCTCACTCCTCCTTTAGTCTCTCTCTAATATTTTGAATTCCATGGGAATATTCGGAAAAATAACAACCATGATTTTGTTGGTGTAAATAGTGACTTTATCAAACTAATTAGCTATTAGCATTCATAGAGATAGTCCTATTCACATTGGTTAGTGTCCTCAATTAATGAGACACCTATTTCATGTACATTAGCCACTTGATCACACACTTGTAAATTATGCTCACAAGTGTTCCATCTTTGGAGGGTAATTCAATCGTTGTATTCTAGTTTTCTATCTCAATTCACTTGCCTATATGATGCAGGAGCATCCGAGGTCTATGAGAAATCTTGCATCAACCAAAAATATTTCCTTTCAGTTTTCTTCTTGTTCAATTTTGATAGCAGTTTTTTGTGTTTTCCTTCAGTGTGTTCTTGTAGATGGTTCTTTTTTATTGTGGATCATATTTTTGGTTTCCAGGCTTTCTTTTGTTCTTCATTCTAGATTGTCAGTTCATTTGGATTCTTTTTCGGTGGTTTATCGCTATCGGATTGGCTGTCCTAGTTCCTGAAGTTGTTTTGAGATTAAAGACTTGTAGGTGATTCCTTCTCATGTTGAGTGATTCCTTGGATTGAGGATCCATTTGGTTCCTTGCTTGATGTTCTTGAGTCCTTGGCCAACCTTTCTTTCTATCTACACTCCTTGGTTTTTCTTTTTCAGAGGATTTTCCTTTCACTCTTCGGGCCGAACTATTTGCACGTTTCATTTTCCTATCTTGGTAAATGTAATATTTTATGGCCAACCCAAATGTGTTCTGGAGGGATATATATATTGTTGTATGTGATCCTTAGAAGACAGTTTGGAGGTGAAGGCATCTAGTCTCTAGAATTGTAATCTGGTTGCCTCTTGGAGGTCTGGATGAATTGTAATCTGGCATGTAACCAGTTTCTTACCGGATGTTCTATGATGATAATATAATGATGCAGATATCTAATTTTGCATTTTATCAATGTTTTGTTGTTTCTTCCATTGTGTTACTCTTACTTCATGATCTGGCTAGTTCTCTTTGAGGACCCACGAGACCATGGTTGCACCACTATATTTGCAAGTCTCTATGTAAATTTTCCTCTACTCTTTGATAATATCAATTAGAGTTAGTCTTGTGCTCATAAGTTTATAGTTTGGTCTTTTCTTTCTAACTCTGGGCGATCCCAACAACTTCCATTTAAAATAATAGAAAAGATAGCATAAGAAGTGTACGCTTGAATAAACTTGCACCAATCCTTTCACAAAATAGTTTTATTAATAAAACAAAGTAAATATCCATTTGACTCTACTGTAATCCTTTGAATTATCAAGCTTGATATTAATTATATAGGAATTTTCCTTTTATTGAAAGAGTGAAGGATGCCCTCAATTATATCTCGACTTGAATAAATCATCTTTTTTTAAAGCCATAATTTAAGGAATAAGATTGATTAATTCCCAGTACAAATATTTTGTTAAAAAATTTTAAATTATATTACAAAGATAAATTGGATGAAATTCATAAAAGAGGAGAGTATTTTCCTGCTTTGGGATCAGAGTAATAAATGTGTAATTTAGTTCCTTTAAAATATTTTTTTTGTAAGCATCATCCAAAACTAACCCTCCAAAGAAAACTCCAATCGTCGAATCTATTCAAGAGTAAAAGGACATATCAGAAAGGAATTTTCATCCTTAGAAGTGATAGATCGGATGCCCTATAGTATATGGCTTCAAGATTAAAAATAGTATTGGAATCTTAGGAGAGGACTGTGTTTAAAATTAGTTAAATCTGAATTAGTGATGAGCTATCCAAAAAGGGGTCAATGGCTTACATGGTAGAGAACTCCAATTGAAATTGGAAGGTATTATTGACTCCTAGCTAGTCGATATGAGCTATAATTCAACATGTAGTATGGGCTAACCATAAAGGGGCTAGTAGATATTTTAGTAGAGCACTCTAGCACTAAATGGAAGATTCTATTACTAAGTCCTAGCTTGTCTATATGAGTTGTATCTCAATAGATTGTCTTTCTCCTTGTCCTTAATTTTTTTCTAAAGTAGATTGAACTCCCATAACAATTTATTCTTGAGTTTTGATCACTTTTTTTTGGTTTCCTTTCTTGTTTTGAGGGCCTAATTCTTCCTTTTAACAATTATTAATAGAAATATTGAGAAATAGTTATATTTGGCCATGGAGGAGGAGCCCCATCTTCCACAAGAACCTCATCAATCAATTCTTTTGTAAAATATTCCCCCACTTTTATATCAATTCATCTATCATGCTATTTAGACATTGTAATGGATGGAAAATTAGGGTTTCACAAGCTTAGCTATGTAAACTAGGAAATGATCTAACTTTCACATTCATCATATTAAAAGGAGGATGAGCTCAATAGATCCAACCTCAATTATATTAAGAATATGGTTGAATGTTGATTGAGGTCTTATTCCCCTTTTGTTTGAGTTGAAAATGTAATTGAAAAGATATAAATTGAATGACAAACCTAGGGTAAGAAGGTGAATGCAAGATCTAGTAATTTAGACTAATTATACTAACTAATAATGAAACAAAAACTACAAAATAGGTACAAAAATGGAAGGGGAATCTGACTATGCACCTGTAGTTTAAATCTAGAGCTAAACTGATAGGACTAGGGTGCCTAGTGCCTTGGTTTGAAAATCTGAATTCTAATGCAATTCGGGAGACACTTGTCAAATTTAAAATTGTTATGGGAGGACTATGGTACCCTAAAATGCCCTAGTCCTAGACCATGGGGCCTAGAGCACCCTCGTGCAAACACCTTTTTGTGAAATTTGGTTGCATGCTCTATTTTTGGGTCCTGATGTTGTTCTGGTCTTCCTGGCTCCACTATGTAGCTATAGTTGCACACAAGAGGAAAGAAAGGGAGGTGTAGATAGGGTTTTGGATTAGATCAAACCTCAGGCTTGGAATTAACCCCAATTGAAATAGAAATTCAACTTGAACTGAATTAGAAAAACTTGCCTTTTGAGGGCAAGGCTAAAATGCTTGAATGTAGATGATTATACCTTCAATGGGTGATGCAATGGTCTTAGAATACGTCCTCCATGTTTTGATGCAATAGCATGATGAATCACATAAAATCCATCATGAAATCATAATTGAAACATAAATGGAAGATTCCTTGATGTAGTTCATTGCTCCTTGACTCAGATCTACTCTTGAGGAAAATGAATTGCTCTTGAATTGATGATAATGTTAGCATATGGTGTGATGTTGAAAATAAATTGAGAAGGATGCCTTATAT
This sequence comes from Cryptomeria japonica, assembly GCF_030272615.1. Classification (NCBI taxonomy): domain Eukaryota; kingdom Viridiplantae; phylum Streptophyta; class Pinopsida; order Cupressales; family Cupressaceae; genus Cryptomeria; species Cryptomeria japonica. The sequence continues at coordinate 526,200,109 of NC_081408.1, read as the reverse complement.
AGGTATTTGATAATTAAAATAACCTTTAGGGTGACTTAGAATTAATATATTTTCTCATAGAGCTAGATTTGAATTATACAAGACTGCCAAGTTATCTTCTCAAAATTGGGAGAAAAAAGTACACGACTAGGTAGTATACAACCTGGTCCAACAAACTTTTTTTTATTTTCTAGGGATACGAGATATCATGATTCTAATGTGAAATCTATCTTAGTGGGTCAAAAAAAGATGTGTAGATATGTGAAATATACCTTCAAGATTGAAATTAGGGCAAGATTGGGATTAAATCAGGATTAAAATAATAAAAGGCATACCTAGAATTAAGGGTCCAAACAAAAATGTGATGATGTAATAAAGTGGAATAAGGCCCATAATATTGAATTAATATTAATTAATTACAAGAAAGGTCCTATAATGCATAGAGGAAAGTGAAGTACTAAAATAGGTGTTAGGAGACTGTGAAATTATACACACTAATAAAGGTGTACAATTTATGATGCTACATTTATTCCCTACTTTAGCGGAGCATGATCTCACGAACATACTCTTGGTAAAGTAGAAATGAAGAGATAGAGCATTTGAGAGAAAAACAAACTAGGGATAGGATAATACTGAGGGATGATCAAGCCCCCAAGCATACGATCTTATCAATCCATGCGAGTAACCTTCAAGCATAAATAAAAGCAAACATCATTAGTACTAAACACACAAAGTTCCAAGTCAACTAGTTGAAGAGACCTTGATAATAAAAATTCCTCAATCAGTAATATCACTCTTGGCATGTTATTGCAAGAGTAAAAGTGGGTCACCTATAGAAAGAACAAGGACGCACACCAATTGAAAGCACAAGAAACCATGATCCAACACTAGCAAAGTGTGTTATGCTATGGGTTCATGGGACAAAAAGAAGGAACATGGATTCCATGAGCTAGAAATTTGTGTTATGCTAGGTGCTCCATATTGGGGAGGAGGGTCAAAATAGTGTAGCTATGTTTTTCTAATTCCACTCACCTTGTTGCATATGTTGTTGTCTGGTTTTAGGAGTTAAGAATCTTGTATAAGACTTTGTGTTGTTTGGTTTCGAGCATGCAAAAACCTATATAAGACGTGAAATGAACACTGTATACACCTAGAAATGGTCTAAAGATAATTAATTAAATACCCAGTTATTTAATTAATCCCCCTTCCCAATTAATCAAATTCACAAGCAAATTTGATTAATTCCCTTATTCATCTACTAGTGAATAAATATACATGATTTATTTATATAGTTCATTTCATATCCCTTTTGATTAATGAATCTAAATTAATTAATCCTTCCCCCCACATATAAATCAATTCTTCTAATCCCTAATTAAAATTAACAAACTCAAGTTTGTTGAGATTAATTACCATTTTTCCAATTATTTGAATTTCTAAATTCAAATGAGCACATGGCTCCTAACTTTTAACCACCTAACCTAACAATCCCCTAACCTAACTCATTCTATCTAATCCCAGGGTCTAACTAACCCTATGCTATCATGCACATCCTAACCTCTTATGGTGTGGATATTCTCCCCTTGGGACACATGAGACTTTTGCCACATATTTCCTCCCTTGGACACTTGCCCTCTCATGAGCAAGGCTCCTTGACACTTGTCACTACAGAGATGACAAGTGTCCCTTCCTCCAACCTCTTCTCCAACTTTCTCAATCTTGGCCCTTGATATCTTCAGATCAGATCTGGACCGTCAATTCCTGCCACCTCAGCTTTGGCCTTAGAATTCCTATAAATATCCCCCCTTTTGGAGAAATAAGGATCCCTTGCATTCATAGTTTTAGCATCATTACTATATGCATTTTAATTTCAATCATCTAGTAATTAGAATTTTGGATTAATCATAGCATGTTAATCTAGTTTCTTAGATCATACATTTCATATCATTTGCATAATTAATCATGATCAAGTAGCTACTCAACTCTTGAGTTTCCACTTTGGAGGTCATTGCTCTGCTGAGAGCCAATCAATCCAACACCTTCAAGGTCCTCAATAATAGATGAAAATGGGACATTCCAAGGAAGGCTTATGGTTTGCATCTTTAATTTACTTTTGAATTAAGCTTTCCATTATGTGTTATTGTCTTATTATATGTGTATGCCATTCTATTTACCACATTTTTAGCATCACAAAAACAAAATGTCAAGTTTCAGGAACATCTCATATAAGACTTTATTTTGTTTGGTTTTGAGTATGTGTACCCCATATAATACATATAAAAAATGTTGTGTCTATTTTTGGTTATGAATCATCTCCTATAAGGCTTTGTTTTGTTTGTTTTCGAGTCTAAACACCCCGTATAAGACATGCCAAAAATATAGTACAAAGAGGGAGATATGTATTCCCCCCCCCTTAAGATGTCAACATAGTCCTATGTTTATGTTTTAAGGAAGCTATAAAAAAGATACACACCTTCAACACCAAGGAGATATCCTTTTAGGAAACAATGTTCATAAATTTGAGATAAAGAGAAATTACTCTTATAAGAAAGGATAGGATAGTTGAAAAAGAGATATCTTGTAACAAGTGTAAAGGGAATCCTTGGAGATAATAGGTCTTTTCTCAAAGACATATAACTCCAAGAGGAGATTTTTGAACAAAAATAACATCATTATCCAAAAGAGAGGAAGGAAAACAAAAAGCATACCTTCCCCCTATTGCTAGGTGAGAGGGATTATTGATGAAGGATAACACACTCTGACACAAGGAATGACATCACATCATAAGCAAACACCACTCAACAAAATAAAAGTGGATCGTTAGAAAGGATAAGAGAAATCAATGTCGTCCAAGCATAGGGACAAAGATAAGGATTACACATCCTCCAAACAGATATTGTGCATAAAATATATAGTACTTCAAGCAAACAAAGTTCCTAAACAAGGAACACACATGTACTCACATGAAGGAATATTTAACGCAAGAAGAGACATCAAAATATGAAAGATGCAACTCCAAAGAAGAGACAATATTCAAAAGGAAGGAGAGTTGCATATAGTATCCTTGCCCCCTAAGAATGGCGACAAGGACACCAAAGTGTTCATTTACAAAAGACACACTCTTCTAAGGTAAAGAAAAGATCCTCATCATGGATTCATTTTCTTACAAGAGTGATGGGATCCTCAACAAGGATATGCATATCCACAATATAGAAGGGTCCATTATAAATCATACCATTCAATAAAGAGGAGGGTTTTATGAATGATTATAGACTTCCAACACTAAAGAAGAGATCCCAATTAAGAATATATATTTACAATCCTCATCAGGGATGCTTGTTCTAATAAGAGGAAGGAGATCCTCAACAAAGATATACACTTCCACAATCAATAAGAGACCCTTATAGTAGACACTAATTCATAAAGAGAAAGTTTAATCTTAATGAGTAGAGATGTTTTAAAGTCATTATTAACCCCCAACATAGAGACAAGAGAAGATACAAAATAGGCTATTATGTTTCTACAAAAGTATGATTGCATATGAAATTATACCACCGTGAATGGAAATGAACCCCCAATAGGTAAGCTACTAATGTCACATAGTGATGAGAAACATAAGCCACTAATGTTATTTAAATAATATGATAGATTGGATGAATAATTTGAATATGATATGTTAAATTCTCTACAACCAATGAAAGTAAAACCATACATAAGATGATAAGCATTGGAATGTCTTGATCGACAAAATAGTCTCTAAGAGAAGAATGGGCATCTACATCATGTTCTAATTTTATAAAAAATTCCTCATACATAAAAGAAACCTTAGGAGAGGGACAATCATAATTCATTAGGGCCTAATTTCTATAAGGGAGGGTATTTGAATAAATGGAAGGTGAAGCCTCATAAATGGGATTATCAATCCTATTAACCTATTGGGAGGCTTCATAAAGGGACTTGTCAATCATCATAATTTTCTTGTACTAATTTAAATAAAGTCATCAAGAGCTTCATTTAACATATCACAATAATCACTACTAAACATGACATTCACATTTAGAGATGGTATTTGAGAAGCTTTGGTTTTCTTTGAAGGATTACACCCAAGTCCAAATGAGTTTCTTGTATGTTATTTTCTAAAGGATCTCTAATCCCTTGTTCACTTACACCACAATTATTGCCATTATATCAAATTTTAGCTAAAATGTGAAAACCCAGACCATAAAGGGATGCAATATCAGAAAGAGATGGAAGGGCCTCATAGGTTGCAATGTTTTAATTAGATGAAGTCGAAGAATATTTCAAAGAATTTATTGAATTAGAAGTAGCCACAAAATTGTTACTAAGTTGTTTAGGCAAAGTTCATATCTTCTTATATTTCACCATATCATCTTCCTCTATAGTCTTAGGCTCTACTGGGTGGATTTTATATTCTCCTGTAAAGGTAGATGTAAAATCTAAGGACCCCCAATCATCTTCTAAGAGTACCTCTTCAAGTGAATAAGTGTCTTTCAGAGGAAATGGTGTTTCAACTTGAGTAGTAGAAGGATGTGAAGAAGATTTAGAATCATATGAAGTTTGAAAATAAGCTTGTAAATTAGTATTAGTGTGCAAAGTATACATCTTGTTGTTTTGAATAAATTTGACTTGACGATGAAGAGTAGAAGTGACAACTTGCATATTATGAATCCAAGGTCATCCTAAGAGAAGATTGTAAGTAAGTTTATTGGGCATGACTTGGATAGGTGTAGGTAAAATAATAGGTCCTAGCTTGATGGGAAAGGTTATAATACCTAAGGATGGCCTAACAACATTCTCAAAGCCACACATAGAAAGAGATTCAAGTTGAATAAGAGAAGTTTTTGTATTAATCTTATGCAAGTGTTCAATGCTATAAACATTAAGGCAAGATCCATTGTTCACTAAGGTTCAACTTATAGCATTACCATTAATAAGGACAACTATCATAAGAGAGTTATATTGACTCTTAATCTATTTATAAGGTAACTCATCTTGAGAAAATAAAATCTAAGCTTTAGGTTCTTTCATATAATCAACAAATAAGTCATATTATTAGGTGTCACTACAAGTGGGACATTTAAATTCTTTAAAGTGTCTTGTAACATTCCATGATGTATGTTTGTGGAACAATCAATCTATCTATTAGTGGAAAAAAAATGGGAGGAGCGGAGGAGCGGGAGCTCAAATTTAAAATTTCCATCAAGGCGGGAACCCTGGATCCAATGGTGAGAGTGGCCAAATCAATGGTGCTGGTCTTATTGACGATAAGGACAAGCCCCCGGACCTTCTAGTTCCAGTTGCTGACTCACAGTCCGATGGTAGTCTATTTGCCGTGACAACGGATTCTTCTAGGCATCTGGGGGTAGGGTCCAATGGGGGGCCTATACCACTAGTTGACTTCGTGGATAACAGGAGGGAGGGGAAAAAATGGTCTTCCCTTTTTGGATCTAGACCAACTGGTAAATCCTCCCTTCCTCGTGTTAAGAACATTTCTGACCCTTCTGGTGGTAAGTTTGCTATCTCCATACCTGACCAGGTTCTGGACCATAATATCAACAGTATGTCGAACTCCTTGGTAGGGAAATTTATTGGTCCACACCCAAACATTGAAGTTGTTAGGGCCTTTGTTAATCAAAAATGGGCACTTAAAGGAAATTTAGAGGTCTTGGCTCTACCCAAAGGTCTTCTATCTTTCTCTTTTTTGTGTGAAGAAGATAACATTAAGATCTTGTGCGGGAGTCCCTGGATGGTGGGAAAGATAGCCCTGGTTCTAATAAAATGGCATCCGAAATTAAATATGAATGATTCTATTCTGGCGCAGGTTCCAGTTTGGATAAAACTCCCAGGATTGCCTCTCGAGTATTGGGCAGAAAGCATCTTCTCTGGAATAGCAAGCTCTTTTGGTGAGCTGCTCTCTATTGACCTAGTCACTGCTTCAAAAAGAAGATTAACCCATGCAAGGTTCTGTGTTGGAGTAGCCCCTGAGGCAGATATGCCGGAACAGATTGATCTAGTTTCAAAACTGGGAACCTGGAAGCAACATATAGAATATGAAACTATTCCTTTTGCTTGTTTCCATTGTAAAAAGGTAGGTCATTGGGCAAAATCTTGCCCGAAAAAGCAAAAGGCGGAGCCTAATCAGTTAAAACCTCAGGTTGAAAGCTAGAATATGCTAGAGAAAAGGGTGTGGCAAGTTAAAAACATAGAAAATAAGGAAAAAAAATTCAAATCGCCTTTCTCCTTTGGTGGAACAGAAGGAAGCCTCAAACTCTATGTTCAGTCCCACGGTTCAGGAGGCAAATAGGAATGAAACAACCAAAGCTAGCCCCATAAAAATTACGCAGAAAAGGGATTTGATCGATCAGAATGATCCTCCAAAAGCAAAAGATGAAGTGGTGGATGACACATATGAAAATAAGGCAATAGAAGCTAGAGACTATCAATAGGAGGAAGGTGAGATCCCAGATCCACAAGTTGAAAGGACAGACTCTTCTGTAGCCATACCTAGTTATGAAATACAAGAAGCCCAAAAGTGTGCAATTTTGGGATTGAGTCTTTCGGATTTGGATCAGCATTCAAGAATAGCAAACATTATTTCAACTGAGTCCAGAACTCCTAAATGGGGTAATGAAGATGAAATTTCCAAAACCCTAACCAATCCAAAAGTGGCTCTTGTGTTAGAAACAGAATGGAAGCAGCCTAAACATAGGAGTATGAAAGCAGCAACACCCTCGACATCCTTGATTAGGAAATCCAGCAGAATAGCTCAAGTTGATGTGGGATACGTCTCCTCTTCCCCAGGGCGACTCTATCACTCCTTGAGATACAAAAATTTATAGAATCCAGTTAAGTTGCTAGAAAAAATTTTAAATTCAAAATGCCTAAGAAGGGAGAGGGGTCTAAAGAAGGCGGGAGTTAAAAAAAGGGTGAAAGTTATGAGAAAAAACCTAGGTCATCTAACCTAGTGAAAAGGCCTTGCAAAAATCTTTACTAGATGCCTTACCTAGGTCAGAGAACATAAGAGCCAAGAATGTATTTAGGAATAGGCTTGAGGGATGCAGGGATGCCTCAATTCCCATAGAAAGAAGGGATTTATTTTGGTATAAATTTATAAACACAAAAATGGGAAGGTCTTTGTACCGAATCCCTAAACTCTTTATGTTGAAAAATTAATAGTACCCAATGTTTTCATTGATGTTGAGTTGATTCAAGTGTTGGAAGACAATTATCATCTATTGACTTGAACTATAAGAATACCCAGTGGAAACCCAATAATGGTGGTCACAGAGTCCGCCATTATTGACTATTTTTATGTTGAACAAACATGCTCTAACTAGGGTTGACCTAAAACAATTTGATATAGATTACACTAGGTTGAAAAAGACCTTTAGAAAAGATGAGATGCCTTTCCATTGGAGGAGGGGCATAAACAATAAGCCTTTTCATGTGGATGAATTCCTTCTTTACTTCCAAAAAACTTAATTTTCTTTGTGTCAAATCTTGGGAGACGATGTAAGGGCAAAAATACCAATGTCATTAATCTATATGGCTATGAGGATACATAACCTCAAAGTGAACCTTGAGTTTGACTTTGCCCTTGAACTAGAAAGGATAATTCATACTTAGCTTATAGCATGGAAAGAGAAAAAGGGTTGTGATTTCTGTCACTACTCTTTATTGTGTTACCAGATCATGTACCAGAATAAATAAGCTTTCAACCAATAGTTAAAATTAGGGATGGTAGACAATGAATGAAATAGGCTACCAGTACAATTATGGTGTTATTTATGGGATAAGAGGTGTAGGGATTGTAATTATAAAAAAAAAAAATGTGATTCATTTGTTATTGTAGTTTTCAGTTATCTAAATCATCAATTTGAAAGGTTGTCATTGAAATTGAGGAAAGTATTTAGGATACTTGCTCTTGATTCTAAGAAAGGTCACACACAACTTTTTTGATTGGTTTTACATGGGAGAGAAAACTATCATTAGAGTATATGGGTTCCCTCAAGCTCCCCATTTGTTACCCATGTTTGTATCAGACGGGCTTGCATTCTTGGAGTTTATGTGGCAGATGTTGTGGTTTGAGAAAGAAGTTATGGAAAAGAGAAAGAATGGGACATTCTTGCCCCATGTAACCAAATGTGCAGACTTTTATATTGGATCAAATGTTTTGGAAATGTTGCTAGGATATCTAAATGAAAATTATTCTTTGAAATCCGATCAAGAAAGGACGTGTGACCCGGAAGGCCATATTTATTATCTTGTTAAAAAAATCTCACATGAGGTACTGATATAAGAATATTTAATTAGAAAATGTGTAACATTATAGGAAATTGTGCAAAGAAGGAAGAAATGACACATTTTAATGAAATTACAAGAAGAAAAGAAGAAGAAGGATCCCAATTTTCTTGGTTTTTTTAATGAGGAAACTAACGAATTAAAGAAAATTGATTTGTATTTAGAACTTTGAGATAATTTATGGAAAATAAATAGGTGGTGGATCGCCACTAGAGAAGGCCAAAATACCACCAAGGAAACCCCATTGGATTATTATTCATGATACATCTGATGATGAGTCTATGTAGGAGACTTCACCGACTTCAGCCCACTTAAAAAACAAAAGATAAATGACCCAGATCAGCTAGTGCCTTATGAAGAATCAGAAGGACACGGTGACACTAATAAGGTCATCAATGCATTAAGAGCTTTAAATGATGATGAAAGGGAGGAGAAATCACAAATGGATCCAAAAAGGTATAAAGAAGAAACGCATGGCTATGAAGCTCAAGTAGAAGAAGGGGCGGAGCTAGTAAATGATGTGGATGAAAGGATGGATATATCAATGAGGTCCATAGAGGATGATGACTTCATCAAAATGATGGTATGATGAAAGAATAAGTATCTGATAGATTACTGAGAGGGGGGATGAATCAGTAAATAGAAAAACTGATACAAACTTCCCAAACTCAAATTCAAACATACAAAGTAAACCTATCATGAAATACCACTGTCAAGATCAATACTCATAAGAATACCGATTGACTGTTACAATAACTTAATAGTAAACAACATTTAACTTGTAAACATCCAAATGCTTTATCATATGCCAATGCTTCATTCCTCAATGCATTCAGTTATCATGCCTTATCAAAAATAATTAATCAAATCAACAATAAGATCATAACCACAAAAACATTCACCACATGACACAAGTATTTATATGTGGAAAACTCAAATAGGTAAAAACCACGGTGAGATGGGACTCATGAGATAATATCTGAACTCTTCTAAAGTTCGCCCTGTTAGAAGCCAAGCCTGTTAAAGCTTTTACAAAAGTCATATTAACAACTGATCTTGTTAGGAATCACCCGGTTAAGGGATTGACTACAAATGCCTTGTTAGAAGCAAATACCCTGTAAGGAGTAACCTTAGTAGAGGATTTGAAAATCCAATCTAATGGACTACCTTGTTAGAGGATGTAATAAGTAACCAAGCTTGTTAGAGCTTACCTAGTTAGGGGATTTCAATTCTGCTGTAATTGTTAGAAAACAACAGGAGCTTCTTGATCTGTTTGAATAACACTACATTTGCTTGATCAGATCCATTTAAGCTTCTAACTGCCTTTACTCAAACTGCAGACTCACTCTCAAGTTTGACAATCACACACTCAACTGATTTATGCCAACTCTTACCAATACTAAACAAAACAACTTCATCTACCTTAAATAAAAATCAATTAGGTTGGCAACACAACAAAAATCTAATCCTCTCATCGATATTACAAACAAGTCGGTACAAGCATGACCATTGGATTTCATAGCAATCTCTACACATCAATCAAGAAAACCTCAACTTCTCCTTGATTACCACTTCATCAAGCTTAGTAACTCATCACATGCTTGCATTAGATGCAATACACTTTTCTCATTCCCTAGACAAACAATCATGCCAAAAAAAATTGAACTTGTCTTCATACAATGACCTTACATGTCACCATCATTACCGCTCAACATTAGATCATAAACCAACATAACCAATTCAACAACCTTAATTAGTTAGGGTTTAACAAAAAACAACTGGTAGGGTTTACCAGTTACATAACACAAAAAGAGTTTAACCTTTTACTCTGATTACCGGTTCAACTCACACACTTACATACTGGTTTACAATAACCTTCACAAAGCTCTTCCTATCGGTTATAAGACAATATAAACAATAACAACAATATCAACAATATCATTAATATAATTGCCTGTTAAATTGACATCAATGACAACATAACATATCATTAATGCAATCTTCATGCAAATGCCAACAATCTCCCCCTTTGGCATTCATGGCAATACAAAATATCAACACCATTGCTTTGCTATTGTGAATGTGAATAGGAATCCTGGTTTACATTACCATGTATTCACATGCTCTCTCTGTCTTCAATCTATCATTGGTTTTCCTTCCCATAATCACATAATTCTTTTCCCCCTTTGACAACAATGCCAAATTGAAAGTAAAACATGTAATGTTAAATTTCACTGTGCATCAACAACATACTGCAACTTGATGCTCCCCCTGTGGAATACATCCACTTCTAAATCAACCCTTATAAAAATTTGCAAGAGATTCAAGGACTGATTCAGTCAACATCATGTTCAACTACCTTCATGAAGAGGGACAACCCCTAATTGACTTCTAAGATACTCAAAAGTAGTCTTAGGTAGAGGTTTGGGAAAATATCTGCAAGCTGCTCCTTGGTAGAAACATGCTCTAAGATAACATCTTTGCTCTGAACTTTTTCCCTCAAGAAATGATACTTCAATTTAATGTTCTTGGTTCGTGCGTGCAAAACAAGATTCTTGGAAATATCTATGGTACTTTTGTTATCACATAAAATATTTATAGGTTTTGAAATCTTCATCTTAAAACCTTCCAAAATGTGCCTCATCCAAATAGCCTGTGTGCAATTCATACAAGTTGCAACATACTCAGCTTCGGCAGTAGATTGTGAAGTACAACTCTTCTTTTTACTACTCCATGAAACACGCCTTCCTCTAAGAAAAATGCTCCATCGGTTGTGCTTTTCCGATCATCAACATTTCCTACCCAATCAACATCTGTGTATGCCTTCAAATCAAAGTTTCCTCCATATGGATACAATAATCCATAGTCAACAGTACCTTGTAGGTATCTAAAGATTCTCTTGGTTGCTATCAGGTGTGTCTCCTTAGGATTCTTCTAGAATATAGCAACTATGCCAACCGTATGGGCTATGTCCAATCTACCATGAGGAACATAGAGCAATTTGCCAATCATTGATTTGTATTCCTTCTCATCAACAGACTTAGATTCATCTTCCTTGGACAACTAGTTTATAGTCGCTCATGCCAAATGTCTTCAAAACCTCTTTCACATACTTAGACTGTGTAATGAAAATACCATTCTTCATTTGTTGTATCTGCAAGCCTATGAATTTTTTTATTTCCCCTACTAAAGACATTTCAAAATTATTTTTCATTTCATCTGCAAAACTATTGCTCATGACATCATTACCTCCAAATATAATATCATCAACAAATACTTCGCTGACTAGTATTTCATCTCCTTTCGACTTGAGATATATGTTACTATCATCACTGGTTCTCAGAAAGCCTATCTTCATTAGATGTGTATGAAGCCTTTCATACCATGCTCTTGGTGCCTTCTTTAATCCATATAAAGCCTTATGCAATCTGCATACCATGTCTTTCTCATCAGTCAAAGCATAACCATTTGGCTTCTCTATGTATACCTCTTCTTCCAATATCCCATTCAAAAATGCAAACTTAACATCCATCTGATATACCTTAAAAAATTTATGCGCTGCAAATGCAAGTAAAGTTCTGACACCTTCTAGTCTTGCTACTGGTGCAAACATTTCTCCATAATCTTCTCCTTCTTGCACATAACCCTTGCAGACTAATATTGCCTTTTTGCGAACTACAACACCATCTTCATTCAATTTGTTCCTATATGCCCATTTAGTACCTATAACATTCTTATTTACCAGTTGAGGTACTAGGTTCTAAGTGTTGTTCTTCTCAATTTGATCCAATTCCTCCTCCATAGCTTTAATCCAATGTGTTGGCATTTGTGGTAAGTATGTTGACATGATGATATTATGTTGTCATTGAGGTCACTATGTTGGAGAGTGAACCGGCAATATGCTGAAATGTGAACTGGTACAATGTGGTGAACCGGTATATGTGCAAAGCAGTAAATAGGTATATTGAAGCTAAACAATTGGCAAAGTGAACTGGTATAGTGGTATAAACCGGTATATTGAGCAATAGCTGAAGTGGTATGTTTGTCCAAGAGAACCGGTATGATGAAATGTGAACTGGCATATGGAATGTTCTCTGTGAAGACTTAAAATGATATGACAACCGGTTGGTAGTCTTAGCTTAAGGGTTTCTGGTTGAAGTGTTCCAAGCCTGTGTGATGAGTTAGCATTGTAATGAAGATCCGATCATGTTGCCACATCAGCTTGAGTACGTGAAGGATCTTGCATGAAGGAGATCGATCCTATCTACCTCAAGAATATGTGAAGTCTCTGTAAATGATGGAGAACGCGTGATGGGTTACAAGCTGCCATGAAAGCAGTGAAGAATGAACGATGGAGAATGTCTTGAGATATGTTCAAGACTTTTGTATTCAAATGCAAAGTATTCAATGGCTAGGATTGAACCGCCTGAATTGCTTAACCTAAATGTTAAGGGTTTAGGGTTTATGCTACCGACCTATTTGTTTCCTATAAGGTCAATGTTGTGTTTCTTTTTGAGGTTGTTGGCAAATGGTGTGTGTGTATCTAGGTGAAGAGATACATGATTCTTGCCAGACCAGATGAGATAAGAGGATTGATTCCTACATTGTGTGTGTGCAGAAGGAAGGAACTTAAGTAGATCTACATTAGGCATTGAGTGCTATTATCAGATCATTGTAATACCTATTGATCTTTAACCACTTCAACAGTTGGAAAATCCGTTAACCGGGTAGCTTTAATTAGCTTGCTATAAATCCTTTAACAGGGTGACTCAAACTAATTGAGTTGTTGAAATCCTCTAACAAGGTAACCTCTAACAGGGTTTAACCCTTAACCGGGTGATCTCTAACAAGATCAGTTCCTAGCAGAACCTGTTGTAATAGTCTTTAATCAGACTAGGCTCGTAACAGAGAAGACTTCTAAAGAGTTCAAAAGCATCTTGTGGGTATTCATTCCCACCATGGTTTTTCCCAGTCGCGTTTCCACGTGAAAAATCTGTGTGTCATGTGTAGTATTTTTCATGTGATGATTTAAGTGATTTGTGTCTGAAGGTAAATCATGCTGAGCTAGCTGTTATTATATTTCAGATGATAGATTACCTATTCATGCATAAGGGTGAAATGGAAGTGTAGTATTAAGTTGAGTGGAAATTTAAGTGATTAACTGGTTAATGCTTGTCACAATCATTCTTAGCTTTACCGGTTGCACTTTGTTTCAGACTGATATTACTATCTATCAAACATTTGCAGTGTTTGCAGTCAAACGAGTTTGGGAAAAGAATTTGTGACTATATTGATTCACCCCCCCTCTCAGTACCGGTTTGGTACTTATTGTTCATCATTGAGTTATCAATTGGTATTGGAGCATCCTCCAAGTCCTCTGTGTTGTAAGCTTAACCGCTTGAGGGAAAGATCCTATTGTAATGATGAAGAGAGAAGCTCCAAAGTTCAACAGAGATAACTTCAAAGTTTGGAAGGACAGAATGAAGATTTAAATCAGAAGCATGGGTGTTCAACACTGGAGCTATGTTGAGAATGTTTTTGTTACTCCTATCGGTACTCTCACCGATGATCAAAAGAGAGAAATACAAGAGAATGGGCAAGTCATGGAAGCCCTAATCAGCAGCTTATCTGACATTGAGTTTATTGATGTCCAAGATAAAGGTAATCTCAAAGAAGTATGGGACACTCTTGAGAATATCTATGGCTGTGATGAGCATGTAAAACAAGCTAAGGAAGAAAGCCTTAGAGGGAAGTTTGAAGACATGCGGATGATTGAAGGTGAGACCATTCAATAGTATGGAATAAGGATCAAAACTATTGTTGGAGATATCAAGAGTGCAGGTGGTAAAATGGAAGATTCCACTATGGTAAGCAAAGTTCTGAGATCCTTATTACCGGTCTATGCAATAAGGGTTGCTGCTATTCAGGAGTTGAGATCAATTGACAAGACTAAGGTATCCCTAGACTCCATCATTGCAAAGTTGACAGCCTATGAGCTAAATAGTTTTGATGGCAGTGTTCAAAAGATTGAATCAGATTTTAGAGCTTCTATTGTACCATCTAGAAAAGGAAAAAAAGAAAGCACCAGTGGTGAACCAAGACAGAGCAGAGAAATGGATGATGAGGAGATCATGATGGAATTTTAAGCTCTTCTTGCCAGGAAACTTCCTAAAGGAACCGGTAAATACATAGGTAAGCTCCCTTTGAAATGCTTTTCTTGTAATCGGATAGGACATATTGCTATAAACTGTCCTAATGGTGACAACAAGGACAAACCAGAGAGGTTCAACAAATTCAAAGGAGGAAACTGGAGAAACTGTTTTGTTGTAGTTGATGAAGGTGTCACAGATGAGGAATCAAAAGATGAAGAGAATGAAGATATTGTGTTTGTTGCAATAAAGGAAGATGTGTCAGACAAGAAGGCTCTTGTCTCCAGCTTTGATAATTCCAATGAGTGGATTATTGATAGTGGATGTTCTCACTATATGACTGGTGACCGAAGCAAGTTTCTATCTTTGGAGGAATATGATGGTGGCCTGGTTCGCTTTGGTAATGATGCACCATGTATGGTCAGAGGAAGAGGGTCCATCTCTTTGAATGGAAAGAGTAGTGTTGACAATGTGTATTGGGTGGAAGGTCTCAAACACAATCTATTGAGTGTTACCCAGCTGAATGATAGTGGACTCACTCTGGAATTCAAAAATGGAGCATGCAAAATCAAAGGAAAGAATGGTGATTTGATGGCCACCAATATGTAGACCAAAGATAACTTATTTTAGCTAAATGCAAATGTAAGTACATTTCTTATGGCTAAATTTGATGATAGCTAGATATGGCATAGGAGACTCTACCATGTAAACTTTGATAACATTGTGAAGGCTAGTAAGACCAAGGTAGTCAGAGGATTGCCGGTGCTGAGCAAACCGGAAAATCCTTTGTGCATAGAATGTCAACTGGGGAAAATGTCTTCCTCAACTTTCAAAGGTAAATCTTTCACAATAGACAATTTACTTGATCTTGTGCATACTGATTTGTGTGGTCCTATAAAAACTAGGAGTGTGCAGGGAGATAGGTATTTTATGATTCTTACAGATGATTTCTCAAGAATGATGTGGGTCACATTCTTGAAGGACAAGTTTGAAGCCTTTGGAAAGTTCAAAGCTTTCAGAGCATTGGTAGAAAAGGAAAGTGGTAGAAGAATCAAATGCCTTAGAACTGATCAAGGAGGGGAATTCACTTCCAGTGAATTCAATAAATATTATGAAGAGAATGGTATCAAGAGGCAATTGTTTGCCCCTCGGACTCCACAGCAGAATGGCTTAGCAGAGAGAAACAACCAGACTATGGTTGAAGTAGCTAGAACTTTGTTGATCCAAAGAAAAGTTGCTCACACCTTTTGGAGAGAAGCAGTGAGCACTGTAGTATACACAATGAACCAGGTACTCATCAAGAAAGGAAATAATAAGACTCCTTATGAGTACTTGACCAGTAAGACACTAGTGGTAAGCTACTTTAGAATGTTTGGTAGTAGATGTTATATCAAGAGAAGTGAACATCAAAGAAAGTTCGATGCAAAATGTGATGAAGGAATATTCCTAGGGTATTCCACCAAGAGAAAAGCTCTCAATGTTTCAACAATAGGACTCAAAGAATTGTTGAAAGCAGCAATGTTAGAGTTGATGAAAATTCTAGAAAACCTAAGGAAACCGACAGTAAGCAAGTAAGAGATGAACCGGTAGTAACCTTTTGGGAACCGGTTGCTAATCAGCCAATTACGGATAACAATGTTCCTATATCGGTAGATGCTGATGCTGATGAAGGTGAGGATGAAGAAGAAAAGGAGGAGGAATCAGTCAAGAGCATTCCTCAATATGTCAAACTGAATCATGATCCAAAGCAGATCATAGGAGATAAGGATGTAGGAATCCTCACAAGAAGAAAGGTCAGAGAAAATTCTTGTATGATCTCTAAATTTGAGCCTAAATCATTCAAAGAGGCACATAAAGATGAAGACTAGATCAAGGCAATGGAGGAGGAACTTGACCAGATAGAGAAGAATGGTACATGGTCTTTGGTACCTAGACCAGAGCATAAAAATGTCATTGGTACCAAATGGGTTTTCGAAAAAAAGCTGAATGAGGATGGCACAGTGGTAAGGAACAAAGCCAGACTAGTATGTAAAGGATATGCTCAAGAAGAAGGAGAAGACTATGGAGAAACCTTTGCCCCAGTAGCCAGATTGGAAGGAGTTCATATGCTTCTTGCATATGCAGCTTTTAAAGGATTCAAGGTATACCAAATGGATGTAAAATCTACATTCCTAAATGGAATACTTGAAGAGATGGTGTATATAGAACAACTAGATGGGTTTGCCCTATCAGAAGATAGTGACATGGTGTGTAGGCTACATAAAGCCTTGTATGGACTGAAGCAGGCACCTAGAGCATGGTATGAATGCTTGCACTCCCACCTTGTGAAGATTGGATTTGAAAGAACAAGTGAAGATAGCAATATCTACTTGAAATCAGAAGGAGATCAGATTCTGATCTGTGAAGTATTTGTTGATGACATCATCTTTGGAGGTGATGACAAGATGAGTCATGAATTTGCTGATGAGATGAAAAAGGAGTTTGAAATGTCACTCATAGGGGAGATCAAGTTCTTCATTGGACTACAGATTCAACAAATGAAAGATGGAATCTTTATTACTCAGTCCAAGTATGTCAAAGAGGTGTTGAAGACCTTTGGCATGGAAGATAGTAAACTGGTTGGTACACCAATGGTGACCGGTTGTAAGCTATCAAAAGAAGATGACTCAGTGGTGGTAATGAGAAGGATTATCGATCAATGACTGGTAATTGCATTATGTAGTGCATAGTAGACCGGACATTGCACATGCAGTGGGTATTACCGCTCAGTTTCAACAAAGCTCTAGAGAATCCCACTTGGTAGCAGTCAAGTAGATTCTTAGATATCTGAAGGGAACTATTGACTATGGATTATGGTATCCATACAATAATGATTTCAACCTGAAAGTGATCATAGATGTTGATTGGGTTGGTAATATAGATGATCGGAAGAGCACAACCGGTGGTGCATTCTTTCTTGGTGGTAGACTGGTCTCATGGATGAGTAAAAAGTAGAGTTGCATCTCTCAGTCTACAGCAGAAGCGGAGTATGTTGCAGCTTTTATGAACTGCACCCAGACTATTTGGATGAAGCATGTATTGAATGGCTTCAAAGTACTTGTATCTGAACCGGTAAGCATATTTTGTGACAATACAAGTGCAATTAACATTTCCAAGAATCCAGTTTTGCATGCTAGAACCAAGCACTTTGAGCTCAAGTATCATTTCTTGAGGGAAAAGGTTCAGAACAAGGAGGTTGTACTGGAACATGTTTCCAATAAGGAGCAGTTAGAAGATATATTCACCAAGCCTCTACCAAAGGCTTCATTTACCTATTTAAGAGGTGAATTAGGGGTGTTGCCCCTTCAAGAGGTGAACTGAAAGTATGTACTCCACATCAGTCAGGTATTGCAGTGTCCAAATTTTTCAGGATTAATGTGTTGAAGGATTCTACTCCTCAGGGGGAGCAGCATAGTGAAATAGGAAAGCTTGTGCCTCCACTTTGGCAGAAGATGTGAAGAAGAGAAGATATCTGCAGCAATGGGGAGAAGATGTGATGCAGAAAGAGAGATCTTTGTATATTGCCATCAATGCCAAAGGGGGAGATTGTTGGCATTTGTGTTGAGTATGTTGACATGATGATATTATGTTGTCATTGATGTCAATATGTTGGAGAGTGAACCGACAATATGTTGAAATGTGAACCGGTACAATGTGGTGAACCGGTATATGTGCAAAGCAGTGAACAAGTATATTGAAGCTAAATAGTTGGCAAAGTGAACTAGTATAGTGGTATAAACCGGTATATTGAGCAATAGGTGAAGTGGTATGTTTGTCCAAGAGAACCGGTATGATGAAATGTGAACTAACATATGGAATGTTCTCTATGAAGACTTAACATGATATGACTACCAGTTGGTAGTCTCAGCTTAAGGGTTTCTGGTTGAAGTGTTCCAAGATTGTGTGATGAGTTAGCATTGTAATGAAGATCCGATCGTGTTGCCACGTCAGCTTGAGCATGTGAAGGATCTTGCATGAAGGAGATCGATCCTATCTACCTCAAGAATATGCGAAGTCTCTGTAAACGGTGGAGAACGCATGATGGGTTACAAGCTACCATGAAAGCGGTGAAGAATGAACGATGGAGAATGTCTTGAGATATGTTCAAGACTTTTTTTTTCAAATGCAAAGTGTTCAATGGCTAGGATTGAACCATCTGAATTGCTTAACCTAAATATTTAGGGTTTAGGGTTTATGCTACTGACCTATCTATTTCCTATAAGGTCAATGTTGTGTTTCTTTCTGAGGTTGTTGGCAAATGGTGTGTGTGTATCTAGGTGAAGAGATATGTGATTCTTGCTAGACCAGATGAGATAAGAGGACTGATTCCTGCATTGTGTGTGTGCAGAAGGAAGGAACTTAAGCAGATCTGCATTAGGCATTGAGTGCTATTATCAGATCATTGTAATACCTGTTGATCTTTAACCACTTCAATAGTTGGAAAATCCCTTAACTGGGTAGCTTTAATCAGCTTGTTGTAAATCCTTTAATAGGGTGACTCAAACTAATTGAGTTCTTGAAATCCTCTAACAAGGTAACCTCTAACAGGGTTTAACCCTTAACCGGGTGATCTCTAATAGGATTGGTTCCTAGCAGAACCTGTTGTAACAGTCTTTAACCGGACTAGGCTCCTAATAGAGCAGACTTCTAAAGAGTTCAAAAGAAGCTTGTGGGTATTCATTCCCACCATGGTTTTTCCCAGTTGGGTTTCCACGTGAAAAATCTATGTGTCATGTGTAGTATTTTTCATGTGATGATTTAAGTGATTTGTGTCTAAAGGTAAATCATGTTGAGCTAGCTGTTATTATATTTCTAATGATAGATTACCTATTCATGCATAAGGGTGAAATGAAGTGTAGTATTAAGTTAAGTGGAAAGTTAAGTGATTAAATGGTTAATGCTTGTCATAGTCATTCTTAGCTTTACCAGTTGCACTCTGTTTCAGACTGGTATTACTGTTTGTCAGACATTTACAGTGTTTGCAATCAAACTGGTTTGGGAAAAAAAATTGTGACTGTATTGATTCACCCCCCCTCTCAGTATCAGTTTGGTACTTATTGTTCATCATTGAGTTATCACAATGATCATCACCAAATGCCTCCTTAGTAGTTCTTGGTTCAATGCTGGAGATTATGCAAGAATTCTCTCTGATTCTTCTTTTGGTTAGTACTCTGACATCCTTATCTCTAATAATCTGCTCAAAATTGTGATTCAGTCTCACATATCTAGGAATAACATGATCATTATCTTCAGGTTCAGCTTCTTCATTATCATCATCTTCTTTTGAACTTATATGTTCCGGTTGGACCGGTGCATCATAATTTGCTTTACCGGTTTCAGATTTCACAGTTTCTAGTTCCAAAAACAAAATGCAAGGATCTTCATCCTTTTTCTTTGAACTGGTTCCTTTTGAGACTTCAAGAAATTCATCCACTCGAACATCAACACTCTCAACAATTCTTTATGTTCGGTTGTTAAAAAATTTGTAGGCCTTACTTTTGGTGGAATAGCCAAGAAATATTCCTTCATCACTCTTAGCCTCAAATTTGCTAATGTAATCACCTCTCTTAATAAAATATTTGCTTCCAAATATCTTAAAATAGCTAACATCAGGTGATCTTACATACCAATATTCATAAGGAGTCTTTTCCTTACCTCTCTTTACCAGAACCCAGTTCATTATGTAGACAGTTGTACTGACAACTTCTCTCCAAAAGGTTTTTGTTACATCTACTTGTATCAACATTGTCCTAGAAGCTTCAACAACTGACCGGTTGTGTCTTTCTATGATACCATTCTGTTGTGGTGTCCTCGGTGCAGAAAGCTATCATTTGATACCATTTTCTTCATAGTACCTAGTGAATTCCTCATAAGTAAATTCACTGCCTTGATCTATCCTCATACATTTTATCTTCTTACCACTCTCTTTCTCAGCTAAGATCCTGAATGGCTTGAACTTACCAAAAGCTTCAATCGTATCCTTCAAGAATGTGACCCACATCATCCTTGAGCAATCATCAGTGAGAATCATAAAATATATGTCACCTTGAATGCTTTTCATTCTTATTGGTCCACAAAGATTTGTATGAACTAAATCTAATAAGTGCTCTACTGAAAAAGATTTTCTTTTGAAAGTTTAAGAAGTCATCTTTCCTAATTGACATTCTTTGCAAAGAGCATTAACTGGCTTTTCTAACTGAGGCAAACCTCTCACTATCTTGGACTTACTCACTTTAACAATATTATCAAAGTTTATATGACAAAATCTCCTATGCCAAAGCCAACTATCATCTATTTTAGCAATAAAATAGTTGCTAACTTTAGAATTAAGATGAAATAGGTTACCTTTAGTTTGTTTCCCGGTTGCAATCAATTCACCTTTGTTGTCAAAGAATTTGCACATACCATTTTTAAACTCCAGTGGGTATCCTTTTTCATTAAGTTGTGCCACACTCAAAAGATTGTGCTTTATTCCTTCAACCTAGTAGACATCATTTGCACTGCTCTTTCTACTAAGAGAAATAACTCCTTTACCTTTAACCATGCAAGGTGAGTCATTGCTAAATCTAACAACACCGCCATTAAATTCTTTCAAGGAAATAAATTTTCTCCGATCACCGGTAATATGATGTGAACAACCATTATCAATGATCCACTCATTAGAGTTATCCATCCTAGATACTAATGCCTTCTGGTCCGATATCTCTTCCTTAATAGCTACAAACACAATATCTTCACTAGCATCATCATCAGATTCTTCATCAGTGATACCATTATCAATAGCAATAAGATAATCTCTTTGGTCTTTACCCTTATACTTCTTGAATTTATCTCTCTTGTGTTTATTTTCACCATTAGGACAATTAGCTACTATGTGACCAATCTTGTTGCATGCAAAACATTTCAAAGGTAATTTACCTCTGTATTTACCAATGCCTCTAGGCAATCGCATTGCCAATAATGCTTCAAGCTCCAATAAACTGTCTTCATCATCAACATCTCTGCTGGATCTAGGTTCATAACCATGACTAGTATCTCTACTTTTTCTCACATATGGGTTAGAAACAGAAGCTCTAAATGCAGACTTAGATTTCTATACACTACCATCATAACCATTTAATTCAAAAGTAGTAAGCTTGCCAATGATGGAGTCAAGAGTTACCTTACTTCTGTCAATGGACTCCAGCTCTTGAATAGCTACAACTCGAATAGCATAGACCGGTAGCAGGATTCTCAATACCTTACTGATTATTGTGGCATCTTCCACTTTCCCTCCTGCACTCTTAATTTCACCGACTATCTCTTTTATCCTTTGACCATACTGCTGGATATTCTCACCTTCAGACATCCTCATGTCATAAAACTTTCCTCTTAGACTCTCTTCTTTAGCAATCTTAACATGTTCATCACCGCTATAAATCTTTTCAAGTTTTTTCCATACTTCATATGCAGTTTCAAGACCATGAATATCTACGTATTCAGCATCAGATAGGGAACCAATAATAGCCTCCAATTCTTGATGATTTTCTTGTTGTTCTTTCTTCTGATCATCGGTCAAAATCCTAGTACGTGCAATATACTTAGTATCTACATGATCCCAATACTGACTTCCTAGACTTTTGATGTAAATCTTCATTCTGTTGCTCCATATCCTATAGTTTTCTCTGTTAAACTTCGGACCTTCCTTCTTCATCATGATATAGAAAATATTTTCCTCAAGCTGTTAAGCTTAGACCTTAGAGGACCTAAGATGCTCTAATACCAATTGATGGTATGATGAAATAATAAGTATCTGGTAGATTACTGAGAGGGGGGTGAATCAGTAAATAGAAAAACTAATACAAACTCAAATTCAAACATACAAAGTAAACTTATCGATGAAATACCACTGTCAAGATCAATACTCATAAGAATACCAGTTGACTATTACAACAAATTAACAGTAAACAACATTTAACTTGTAAACATCCAAATGCTTAATTATATTCCAATGCTTCATTCCTCAACGCATCTAGTTATCATGCCTTATAAGAAATAGTTAATCAAATAAATAATAGGATCATAACCACCAAAAAATTCACCACATGACACAAGTATTTATACGTGGAAAACCCAAATAGGTAAAAACCACGGTGAGATGGGACTCACAAGATAGTATCTGAACTCTTCTGAAGTTCACCCTGTTAGGAGCCAAGCCTGTTAAAGCTTTTACAAAAGTCCTCTTAAGAATTGATCCTGTTAGGAATCACCTGGTTAAGGGATTGACTACAAATGCCTTTGTTAGAAGAAAATACCCTCTATGTAGTAACCTCGGTAGAGGATTTGAAAATCCAATCTAATGGACCACCTTGTTAGAGGATTTAATAAGTAACCAAGCTTGTTAGAGCTTACCCGGTTAGGGGATTTCAATTTTGTTGTAATTGTTAGAAAACAATAGGAGTTTCTTGATTTGTTTGAATAGCACTACATTTGCTTGATCAGATCCATTTAAGCTTCTATCTGCCTTTACTCAAACTACAAACTCATTCCCTAGTTCGACAATCACACATTCAACTGATTTCTGCCAACTCTTGCCAACACTAAACAAAAAAAATTCATCGACCTTAAATACAAATAAATTACGTTGGCAACACAACAAAAATTGAATCCTCTCATTGAGATTACAAACAAGTCAGTACAAGCATGACCATTGGATTTCATAGCAATCTCTACACATCAATCAAGAAAACCTCAACCGCTCCTTGATTACCGCTTCATCGAGCTCAGTAACTCATCATGCACTTTGCATTAGATGCAATACACTTTGATCATTCCCTAGACAAACAATCGCACCAAAACATTTTGAACTTGTCTTCATACAATGACCTTATGTGTCACCATCATTACCACTCAACATCAGATCATAAACCATTATAACCAATTCAACAACCTTAATCGGTTAGGGTTTAACAAAAAACAACTAGTAGGGTTTATTGGTTACATAACATAGAAAGGGTATAACCTTTTACTCTGATTACTGGTTCAACTCATAAACTTACATACCAGTTTACAATAACCTTCAAAAATCTCTTTTCTTACTGGTTACAAGGCAATATCATTAATATCATTACCTGTTCAATTGACATCAATGACAACATAACATATCATTAATGCAATCTTCATGCAAATGGCAACACAATACCCTCGAGTTCAAATATTTCTTGATGAAGATAAAGATAAAGGAGTTTGAGGAGAGAAAACATATGAACCTAATGAGCGTGGATGAATCCAAACATGAGGAAATAGTTGCCCAAACTTTCAAAGAAATAAAGTTTGATGAAATACACATTCCTACTTGCGGAATCAAGAGAATTAGTTATGAAGGGTAATATGTTAATTATTCTAGGACTGAGACTAAAATAAATGTTTTTATTATATCAAGTGAGGTAACAAGAAGATCCCATGTTGGCAACAGAATTTGATTTTGAAGAGGGAGTAAGTGGTACATGGTATAACCCAAAAAATGAGATACTAGCTGCATGGGTAAACTTTAAAAGAACTAACAAGCCAAAGCTAGTAGATATGGTGAAAGAAACAAAGGGAACAACTATTTTGAAGACCATGAAAGATACCTCCCCATTGGAGGCGACCACACTAACCATGCACTCTACTATGTTCACTAGGGATGTATTAAAACATATGCAACAAAAAATAATTGAACTTGAAAAGGGGCAAGTGGAGATGAATGATGAAATTAACAGGTTGTATATTGAAAATGTTATGTTGAAAGATAAAATAAAAGAACTCTCTGATAGCCAAACAAAAGCCATCATCTTGCACAAACGTGCTACACCTAATCCAATAGACAACACTGAGGATAATAAAGGATGGAGTGAAGAGAAGCAAAATTATGAAAAAGAAATCAAAGACTTGAAAATGGCCAATGAAGAAATTCTACAGAAAATACAACATCAAATGTATATCACTTTTGAGCAAATATTGGCCCATAAAGTAAAGCTTGTCATTGAGAAATTAGATGATGTTTATAAGGGCTACACATTTTTATTAAAGATGATAGAAATATTTAAAGAGAATAAACCCAAGTTGGAATCCCTGTCAAAGAGATGGCAACCAACCCATCACACTTTGGTTACTATGTGCAAGGCTACACATAGGGACCCAACTGATCCTCATGCAATAAAGTGAATAGAGAAAACAATAACAATAGTCATTAAAGAGCTCCAGTACATTACAAGTGAAGAACAAAGGGTGAGAGCCAAAATAGACTCCTTTCATAATTTCAGCATTGGACTATACCCCACATCCTTGACAAGGACATGCATATCAAAGACTTCAGTGATTGGAAGAGAGAATTATGCCAAATGCTTCCCAAAATTGTGTCTCATAAGAAAGAAAAAAAGGATACAAGCATTCAAAGTTTCAATTTTTTCTTGGACAAGATTATCACCTTAGATGTTGTATATTCAAAATTTGTTATAGAGGTATGAGCAATGACAGATAAAAGGTGGAAATATCATCTTACAAATATACCAATAGTCCAAAATTTCAAATGGCAAAGTGATTATGAGGTGTATCAATGGGAGAATACATACTTGAAGACCTCAGAGAATTGATGTAGTAGAAGGCGCACCAGTGGATGTGGAGCGTACCCTTACTTGAAGTAGAACCTTTCCCAACCCACTAGCCATGGGTTGCTACATGCATTGTCATGATAAAGGGCTTACTCACATTCACCAGCTATTCTCATATTTTATTGTTTTGTTTGTTTTAATGCGTGTTACAAAAAGATTTGTTAAAAACTTTTAAATGTTTTAATTACGTTCTCTTTTAATTATGCACAGATATATTTAGTTATGAAGGGTTGCAATGTAATAGTTTGATGCTTGTTGCTTCTGCTAATTTTGATGTATAAAGGAGAAACCAAGACCAAATGAATGAGAGAAGATAGATATACAGACAAGAATACAGGCAAAATTTTGTACTTTCTTTATCATGGTAGATCATAATAGAAGATTCCAAATTTTCTGCTCTCAGTTTTTTATTGGTTGTGGATGATAAAATATTATATGGTTGTCTCCAGTTCATTTCTTTCTCATTGTTTAATTCAAATTAGCAAGGGTATATCTTATTTATCAAAGCAAATTTCTCTGCTCTTTGTGATTTGGTTAATTGGTTTCTCTAAGGAAGAATTAAAATCCATTTAATTGAGTTACAACAATTTGAAAGAAAATAACTAGATTAAAAAGAAGAACCTGATAATATTACATTTATGCATGTTTATATCAGATATAAACACATTTGTATGCCAAATAACTTGAATTCTGATAAGGAATCAGATGAATGTAATTCTATAGCCTTGAAGGAAGGCATCAATCTTAAATATTTTAAAAAATAAATTAATTTTTATTGAAGATTCATTTTTCCTTTTAATTATTTCAAAGAAGTAGGTAGATGTAGGAGTAATAAGGGATAAAACATCCACTTCAAGTATATGTGCTTTACTAAGTGGATCTGAATGAGGATTTCAACATAAAGTTATAAATCTACCTTAATCATCAAAAGGTATACCCGCTAAGGTTTCACAAAACCTAAAGAGAAGAAGATATCTTCTTTTAGAAGATTCTTGTTCGTTGGCCAAGTGAATTGCATAACTTGATTATATAACTTGGCACATTCTTGGTGTTTTGCAATCTATTAATTTGGGAACCAACAATGTAGATGAAATTGTTCAATAAGTTCATACTCTTTGCCAAGATATTGTGACAAATGAGGTGTTGATGGAAGTATTGGTTGAGAAGAAGGGATAACCAGAGTAGGATTAGGTTGCCTATTGTTCCTAATATTATATGTACAGGCAACCAAATTGTAACTCTCTTGGGTGATTTGTTTAGCGTATTCATAAGAACTCTTAGAGGCATAACCTCCTTGCATAGTAATAACTAGTTTGTTAGGTGTGTAAAAAGTATCATTATTATAACCACCTTGAACCACACAAATAGGTTTCTTGAGAGGTTGAGAGGTTTGAGGAGTACTACCACCATGAACAACAATCACATGCTTGTTAGGTGTTTCATAACCGTTCACATGTATTAGATTGATCAAAGATGGTTTGGGAATATGGGAGGAAGATCTAGTAGAGATGAAATCATGAAGTGGTTCATAAAGAGGTTTATAAATCTTAAAGACTTCTTCATGAATAGAGTTATCTTCAGATTGAATAAAAGGGAAATCCTCATAGGAGGAATTGTTAGTGGTATTAAACCCTTGTAGCCTAGGAGAATCCTTACAAGGAAGGTGCATTTTAGGAGAAAGATTAACATTACTTCTAGTAGGGAGATTATTAAAAGAAGAGTTGATAATATTTTCTTGCACCAAAATATCACCATGGACAAGACCAATTTTGGGAGAGGGACAATTACCAGGCATCAATGCTTCTACCTTTCTAGTGTAACCATCCTGTAAGGTTTTCTTATGAGTAAGACAATCTTTAGGAGAAGGATTAACACTATTTATCAATGCTTTATCTCTAGGAGAAATAACATGTGTGGAAGGTAAGGTGAAATTTTAAGGAAGGTGTTTATGATATCATCCTCTTCTTTTAGGATATCCTTATGGAAGAGAAGCATTTTAGGAGAAAGATCAACATTATCCATAAAAAATTCATGCTTAATAGGGAGAGTTTTGAAAGAAGTGTTAATAATATTGTATTGCACCAAAGTGTCCTCATGGGTAGAAGGATCTTTAAGAGAGGGTAAATCATAGCTATGAATGAAAGTATCAACTAAACACATGCATTAAAGGGAACATCATGAACAACTTGAAAAAAACTTGAAATTGAACTACCAAAATAAGATAATAGCTCCATATGCAATTATGACCCAATGTAACAATGCATATAAATTGAAACACACACAATGCATAAGACAAAAAAAATTGTATTTTTATTTTTATTTTTTAAATGAAATGAACATAAAATTAGAAAATACAATGTAAGAAGGTTGGGTTCACCAAAATGTAATGGATAGAAAATTAGGGTTTCACAAGCTTATCTATGTAAACTAGGAAATGACCTAACTTTCACATGCACCACATTAAAAGGAGGATAAACTCAATAGATCCAACCTCAATTATATTAAGAAGAGGATTGAATGTTAATTGAAGTCCTATTCCCTTTTTGTTTCAGTTGAAAATGTAATTGAAAAGATGTGAATTTAATGAAAAACCCAAGGTAAAAGGTAAATGCATGAACTAGTAATTTAGATTGATTATACGAACTGATAATGAAATAAAAATTGCACAATGGGTACAAAAATGGAAGGGGAATTTGACTGTGCACATGTAGTTGAAATCTAAAGCTAAACTGATAGGCTCGGGGTGCCTAGTGCCTTGGTCTAAAAAGCTAAATTCTGATGTAGTCCAAGAGACACATGTCAAATTTGAACCTATTTTGGGAGGACTATGGAACCCTAAAATGCCCTATTCCTAGATCATGGGGCCTAAAGCGCCCTGGTCTAGGCATTTTCTGGAGAAAATTTGACTAGATGCTCTATTTTTGTGTCCTGATGTTGTTCTACTATTCCTTTCTCCATTGGGTACCTGTAGCTACACACAAGGGAAAAGAAAGGGAGTTGTGGATAGGGGTTTTCCTTTAGTCAAACCCTAGGATTTGAATTAACCCTAATTAAACTAAAAATTGTACTTGAACTGAATTAGAAAAGATTTCCTTTTGAGGGCAAGGTTCAAATGCTTGAATGTAGTTGATTATACCTTCAATGGGTGATGCAATGGTCTTTGAATAAGTCCTCCATGTGTTGATTTAATAACATGATAAATCACATAAAATCCACCATGAAATCATAATTGAAACATAAATGGAAGATGCATTGATGTAGTTTGTTGCTCCTTGAATCAAATCTACTCTTGAGGAAGAAGAATTCCTCTTGAATTGATGATAATGTTAGCATAAGGTGTAATGTTGAAAATGAATTGAGAAGGATGCCTTGTATAGGGATTTCATAATTAAATTCACCTTTAGGCCCACTCAGAATCAATATATTTTTGCGTGGAGCTAGATTTGAATTATACAAGATTGCTAAAGTATCCTCCTGAAATTTGGGGAAAAAAGTATGGGACCAGGTAGTATACTACGTAGTTCAACCAACTTTTTTTGATTTTCTAGGGATGGGAGATATCATGATTCTAATGTGAAATCCAACTTAGTGGGTCAAACCAAGATGTGTAGATATGTGAAATATGTCTTGAAGATTGAAATAGGGTAAGATTGGGATTAAATCAAGATTAAAATACTAAAGGGCACAACTAGAATTAAGGCCCAAATAAGAGTGTGATGTTCTAATAAAGTGGAATAAGGATCATAATATTAAATTAAATATTAATTAATTACAACAAAGGTCCTACAATGCTTAGAGGAAAGCAAGTACTAAAATAGGTGCTAGCAAAGTGTGAAATTGGACACACTAATAAAGTTGTACAATTTAAAATGCTACAAACACAGAGTCAATTTTTCCATTAGCAAGCCACCCTTGGGATTACTTTATGAGGTAGAACTGCAATTTATTTCTTTTCTAATAAATAAATTTTTTTTTGACGTGAATTCTACCTAATTACAACTTAATCTATATATTGTAGCTGATTATCTATAGGCTCAATAAAATGGACTTTATCACCAACAATCTTGGAAGGAGAATGTTCTACCCTTGTATTTACTAAAGCATAAAAGGCATCCATAATTTTATTGATATCATTGTCAATAGCTTCCACAATATAGTTTATTTTACCAAAATCCTTAAAACCTTCAACCAATAAAGACATACACAATTTTTTTTCATATTTCTCATCATTTTTAGCATTCAATATTGAACAATGAGATTCTTTTCCATATCAAAAGTAAGGTTAGGCAACCTTTTAGATTTACAAAATATGAGAGAATGCTCTATATTTGAAACAAAGGAAACCAAGTTACTCAATCTACATATATTATCTCCAACTCCCATTAAAGGAATTTAATAATAAAAAGGGAGGTACCTTTCTATAGATTTACCATCACATAAATTATAACATAGATATATAAGTCTTTATGAACAAAATTCTCATAATTTTTTTGAAGAGAACCAATTGCATTATCTATCACCCTTAAAACCATTAGATCTTAGTGCTATGTACTATGCAAACAAATCTAGAATGGAACCAAATTATAGGTTTTCATATATGAATCAAAATAGAGAAACCATATTTGTAAGTAAATCATTTCTCCTTGAAACATCCAAGGATCAAAAGAAAGTATATTATCACTAAAATTTTGATCTTTAAAAACCACCATAAAGAGGCCTTGAGAAATAAAACATATTTCTAGAGTTTTACCACAACTTTCTTAGATGTAGTTTGAGATGAAAACTCTAGCATGCCATAATCTATAAAATGCCCCCAAAATATCAAATTTCTTACCTAACCCTAAGAGCCAAATATCAAAATCCATCACCTCTTTCCCTTAAATCTAATTGATCTTTCTACATCCTCTCTTTCCCATTATATTTTGAAATGTTTATTCGGCCATTTTCATAAGTTTAAAATCTATTATAGCAAGTATAATTCATGTTATCCTATCTAGACTAAACACTATAATGGTTTATCAATGTGATTAATACTAACATTATCCACCTAGACATTTTTTCTATTAGGAATCTTACAAAAGAAAAGAGAAGGACAAAGCATAAACAAGGATTAAAATATAAAAAAAAGAAACCTTATACCTCATATACCTTGCTCCTTAAATTGAGATACAAGAAGAGATACATTGAATGCTCTACTTCATTTTCTCACTAGATAGGTATTTGATTGTAATTAATCAATGTTGATTTATCAATAAACCAACATAATAATAACATAAGGATGTAACAGATTCTCAAAAGAGAAGCATGGATTTGGCATGAAAAATGTTGTATATTGATAATGGAGGAAATGACATCCTATTTATAGAATTTTGATGTATAAAATAGAAGGCTAAAATATAAATTTGATGAAGGATTGAGCTTTGATAAGATTTAAATGTATGGATTGATGGTGCAGCTTTTGAAAAATGTCAAAGGTGGAGGAAGGGATTGACAAGTGTCCATGGGGTGCAAGAGTGGGTGTGCTCACACATGTTAAAGTATTATGACTTGTGTACAAGGTAGGGCAATCAATCTAGGACATTTGTAAGTAGGGTAATTACAAATGTATGAGAAGAACATGCTTACGCATATGTAAGCAAGGTAGTGGGCCTAGGATACATGAGACAAATATGATATGAAAGAATGAGAAGATTTAAAGCTTTCATGATTGAATGTTCATACATGTGTGAGAAAGGAGTGGGCTGAGGTGGCATGCTTACACATGTGGGAGCAATAAAGATAATTTAGACACTTGTCACATGATGATAAGTTTGAGAATTTTAAAATAAAATAAATATTAGTGGGGAGTAATGAAGATTAATTAATCACTTGGATTAACTAATTAATTAGGAATAATTAAAAGGGGTTAAATGTTGAAAAATCAGAATATTGAGAGGGGGGTGAATCAGTATTCCCCTTATTAAACTCTAAAAATAACCTTATTATCACTTTGCAGATTCACATCAATTACTATTCAACAAAAAGAAATGAGTGATCAAATGAAAAAAAAAAGTAGAGATACCATCCATTGCAATATACACAAGAGAAACCAAATTTTTGCATAGAAACTTGTTAGATAAAAACCACGAAGAGGGCTAGCTCTCAATATAATATAACTAGTTATTGAATATTACAAAATGTTCACTACAAGGATCACTACCAGATGGCTTACTTCCCAAAATATGAAGGCTCTCTATCAAAGGGCTTACTGCCCAAAAGAGAAGAAGTAGAAAAAATGAACTACTACAGTTGCATCTCACATATGCTTGGAATATAGTTCCAATTAGGCTCAATAGACAAACTTCAAACACTTCATTCGCTCTACTGCAATCACATTTCACATCTAACCATTTTGTCACACTTCTATATCTGTATCTCTCTATATTTCTGTGTGTTGTATATTATCATCATCAAAAGAGTACATCACATATATATACTTATGCATATCTCAAGTTGGCCACACATGCCTTACAAAGAAAATACTTTACACACAACCACAATATACTTCATACATTTCACTCACATGAATTGAATAAGATATCACAAAGATTAATTCCAGCTAGAATACACACATTATCCATGATTATTAATCATGTCCCAAAACCGCAGGACCAACAACAATCAACTGATGAAATGCAGATGTCTAGACAAATAGTTTTGTTCTAGAGGAACAAAGAAACTAACAGAGTGAATTGTTGAACTGTGTATCTCACCTTCCAAAGATCCATAACATGTACAAACTATAATATAGGTACATTTTATATTCATGAGTATACTACCCAAACCACAAACTCATATCTGCAACTATCAAGTAATGTGAAGCAAAACATGATGAATAGAGTCACCAAATTACTAGAACAACAACAATATAAGTCAATAGAAGTATGTTGACAAAAATTTAAAATGATAGACCATACAACATTCACCTTTACCAAAATATATCAATGAAAAAAATCCAACAGTCTCCTCCTTTCTCATTCAATCCAAAAATCCAGCAATCTTCTATTATGCCATACAATCCTTTACCATCACTTAATCTCCCTTTTTTCACCATCTTTCCCCCTTTTTTATTACTCTCCAATATCCTCCAAACTTATTATTCTTTCCCCACTTCACGTTGTCACCCCCTTTTCCATCAAGGACAAAGGGTATCAAAAAGATACCTTCACACATCTTCCCTCTAACAACAGTAATGTAATTCAGAGAGAAAAAGTCTCAATTACCTTTTTGCATGAAAACTCCTTATAATTTTGTTTAAGTTTCAGGAGAAGGAATTCTAGGAATTGATATCAGATGTCAACACTATGGACTGACAATTGCACTACACAAGAAGTTCAATTGCACCAATCAAATCATTTGGTACAAACAAACTCAACTCAACTTTCTCTGCATCTTCCAATAGATGAGTAAAATGATCCACTTTAGTTTCAATAATTTCTTTGATAGTCGAGAAAAAATCATCTCTATGTCTTTGCACCAAGGACAATTCCAACTACAATGAATCAATATTACTCCTAGCTGCACCATCTTTATCCTTGAAATTATTGGAAGATTCTACAAATCTGTTTATCTCAGACTCCAGGGAATCAATATTTTCTTTGTGGTTTGTTGTGATAGAAGGCCACCTAACACAATATTTGTAGACATTGGCAACTACACCCACACATTTCCTCATGTCTTTTATACATTTAGTCAATTTCTTCTATGCAACAATACATTTTCTGCTCATAGCTCTCTGCACTTCATCTTCAAGATCTGGTTGTCCCTTTTTAGTGGCTTTCAAGGATAATTATTCACTCAATTGTTCAAACAAAACATCCAAGAGAAAAATTTCAAAAGAATTGAGAATGATATTGTTCTAGAGTAAGTAATTAGTCAAAACTTCTTTAATTCTTTCTTTGTCATAAGATGGTTGTGATAACCATGCATCTCCTATTTTCTTTATTCCATCAAGTTCATCAAAAAAAATTAGCACTTTAACAACTTCAAAGGGATCTTCATCAGAAGAGCCAAAGGGTTCCTTCTGCATTTCTTCTTCTGCAACAACTATCTCCTTCTGCTTAACATTGGCTTCAACAGACTCAACATCATCAATGCTAATAAACTTAGTCTTTTCTTTTCTATCTGACTTCCTCTTCTTTGAAATTGAAGATTGGATCTCAATTGATTTTATGTTCCTCTTCTTACCAAAGGAGGTTCCTTTTCAAGCCACCTGTCAAGTAACATCTGATCCAGTGAGTTCTTTATAAGTACCAAAATTATCTTCAGTGAGATCTACCTAAAGTTTAAGAAGCTCATCTGCATACACTAGACATTCTTTAGCACTAGTTTCATATCTAAATTTTGTTAACCAAAACTTCTGGAGCAACACAACTTCCATGAAATAATGATTAGTATTATCCAAGAGAGTAATATTATCCCTATATATCTCAACACATCTTTTTGAAATCCTAAATCTTGAAATCAAGTTCTTCTGCAATTCATTGAAATACGCTTTGCATGCCCTATCTTTGTCATTCAGATTATCAAAATATCTTTTCATTTTCTTTCCTATGGGTAACTTCCCAAACAATCAATGATCCAAAATAAAAAGAATAACTATCATTCTTTATCAACTAAATATTGTTCAATACTTGTTTTCTCAACATTTCGGATAAATCATAGTTCATTCTTGTCTTAGCCATATGATAAGAAATATATACTGCAATAGCAGATATAGAACCTCCTTTATTCCAAAAGTAAATCTTATAGGTAATACCCATAGCAACATATCTTTCCAGAGGGTCTGTAATGGTGTCAATCCGTACACCTCTTTGATTCACAGTCACACCTGTCAATTCTTTAACTTCTTTGTTTCTAATTTTCTTCTTCACAAGTACGGTTCCATTTGAACAAAGACCAATAATAACCTTTAGAGCTTCCTTTATAATCTAATATGGTTTGTCCAACCAAATGCAATCATCATGAATTTTTATCAACACAATCTTGACCAATTCTTCATCAAAAATTCACTCCAAATATCCAAACCCTTGTCCCCAAACTTAGTGATCAACTGTAAATTTTCTCTAGAAAGAGAATCTTTGAGGTTCTTTATTTTTACCTTGTCATACTCCTCAATTTGTACATCAAAAATCTGGTAGATATCTTCAAGATATACCACCCTAGCTGGTAGTGATGAAAATACACCAAGCAAAACATCTCTTCTCGTCTCTTTTATAAATTTCTTGAATTCAGGTTGAGATCCATCTTCACAACTAACAAACTTTTTGGAATCCATGAGATAGAATTTGTAAATACTTTAGCTCTGCTGATAGCAATTTTTTTCTTGAATACTTCTTTTTGCTCCTCAAATTTGCCAATTCATTGATAACAAAATGAACATAAAAAAAATCAAGTACTCTACTGAATAACCTAGGGTTTTGCTGCCAAAATTGTCATATCACCAAAAAACTGCTAAACATCTCTGCCTATGTGAATAGTCACTTATGAAGGTTCGCATTCTACCACATAGCCATGTTTTCTGTTGCGATCTTTACCAAGAATTCAAGTACATCAATTTACTCAACATATCAACATGCTATGACAACAACATCAACCTCTTTGGTGGGGGAAAGGGATATTCATTATAGGTCACCTGAGCCAAAGCTTCTGGACTAGTTTTTAGAGGGATTCTTTGCATTGGAGCAAGATTCAACAATACCTTCCATCAAGTCTATTTCCTTCTTTCTCCAAATATTTTTCATTTCACTCCTCACCTCTTCTACAACAATCTTCTTTACAATTTCATTCTTTTTTATTGAATTATCTTTCTTCATATTCCTACTTCTACATGCTTTAGCAATGTGCCCAAATTTATTGCAACTAGAGTACTTGATATTCCTCTATTTTGAATTTTGTGTAGTCATTCTAGATTTGTATTGACTAGCCTTATGCCTAAAACCATTGCATAGCTGACAATAACCATAAAAGAATCTATTTCTCACATCCACAATTTAATTTTTGCAATCACTAGCCTTATGACCAAAGCTCTTGCAAGAAAAATATTGAATATTTTGATTCATTCCAATTCTAAATTCTAAAGCCTTATGACCAAATTTATTACAAGAGAAATAATAGCCATTGAATGAAGGGTATCTTTGAGAATTAGATTGTCTGAATAGAGCGTTGCTTGTAGAACTTCTTTGATTTTGGGGCTGCCTTCCTTTATTTTCTTCTTTAGTTCATTGTTTAGTTTCAGCCCTCTTTATCTTGCCTTCTTTGGTCCTTTGATTTGAACATTCACCAACTTCAAAACCTAATCCACTTTTATCTTCCAAATATTTCTGCATAGCCATCATTTCACTAAGTCTCTTAGTACTTTCTTTGAATTTGTCTTCAGATCTTAGGATTGCAACTTCTTGTTCCAGTCCTACACATTCTTCAATCTTGTGTTTGATTAAGTCATTAAGACATTCCTCAGTTTTCTTACTTTCCTAAACTTGTATCTTTAGATCGATAATTTTTTCATTTGTTTGCTTTCTTCTATTCCTTGCTAACCTCTTTATATATTTCTCTAAACTTTTTGATTCGTTCCCTCATTTTTTTGATGCATTTATTTGCTTCGTTTACATTTTTTTTCAAATATTTGTTTTCACTTTCCATATTCTCAAGATCCTTAAGAGAAATCTATAATTCTCCATCCATAAGAATTTCTTTAGCACTTAGCTTAGGAGACATTTGTTCAACCAACAAGATCTCCCTCAAGTGGTTAAGTTGAAATAGATTTGATACTAAATGTTGAACAATCGAAATACTGAGAGGGGGGGTGAATCAATATTTCCCTTATTAAACTCTAAAAACAACCTTATTATCACTTTGTAGATTCACATCAATTATCATGCAACAAAAAGAAATGAGTGATCAAATGAACATAAAAAGTAGAAACCCATTAGGGAAAAACCACGAAGAGGATTAACTCTCAATATAATACAACTAGTTATAGAGTATCACAAAATGCTCACTACAAGGCTGACATCTTAAGGCTCACTGCCAAAGGGCAGCCGCTCAAAAGATGAAGGCTCACTACCAAAGGGTTTATTTCCCAAAAGAGAACAATTAGACAAAACGAACTTCTATAGTTGCATCTCACATATGCTTGGAATACAGTTCCAATCAGGCTTGGTAGACAGACTTCACACACTTCATTTTCTCTGTTGCAATCACATATCACATCTGACCATCATTTCGCACTTCTATATTTGTCTCTCTATATTTTTGTGTGTTGTATATCATCATCAAAAGAGTACATCAAAATATATATACCAATCCATATCTCAAGTCAGTCACACATGCCTTATAAAGAAAATACTTTACACGCTACCACAATATACTTAATGCATTTGACTCACATAGATCATCCAAGATATGACAAAGATTAATGTCAACTGGAATACACATGTTATCCACAATGCTTAATCAAGTCTCAAAACTAGAGGACCAAAAACAATCAACTGATGAAATGCGAATGTCTAGACAAATTGTTCTGTTACAGAGGAATAGAGAAACAAACATATTGAAATATCAAACTATGTATCTCACTTCAAAAGATCCATAACACATACATGCTATAATATAAGTACATTTGATATTCATGAGTATACTACCCAAACCACAAACCCATATCCATAACTATGGAGCAACGTAGAGAAAAACATGATGAACAGAGTCATCGAATTACTGAAGAAACAAAAGTATAAGTCAATAGAAGTATGTTGACATCAATGACAACCGGTAGCCTATACAACATTCTCCTTCACCAAAAGATATCAATGACAAAACTCCAACATTAAGGCTATTTAGTTAATTAAGCTTAGGCAAGAAGTGGTAGAGTAATTAGTTAAGTCCTTTAATTGATTACAAGAATGGAGATAATTTGAATAATAACTATTCAAATAATTATAGAAATGAGAAAATATGGTTAATTAAGGAATAATTAATTAAATTTTTATTTATTTAATTATTAATGAATAAAACAATAATAGTTCTAGTGATGAATCTAAGGATGTCTACATTTCCCACCTTTTTTTAAAACAAGTGGTGTCATATCAAAGAGATAATAATATGTCCTAGTTAGTCAAAAGAAATGGTGAAGAAAAGGTGATGGAATGATGCCCCGTTGAGAGGTTGCCTAAAATAATTCATCTAGGCAACTCTTGGAATGAAGAGATGGAGGTAAAAATTGGATAGAGGATGAAAGGTGATCACAATTGAAAGAAAAATGAAGAAAAGAAAATAAAGGATAGAGAAATAATGGAAGAACTATTATAGATATAGGAACCTTGAATTAGGGCTTGGAAGGCCTAAAACTATGTTGGGGTGTGAATGATTCATTTGCACCCTAAGCCCTTAGGATATTAGAGTTCATATTACACCGAGGAACTAAGGAAGATGGTCAATATCCCATGCCACACCCATCAAGTGGATTGAGAGAGGGTATAAGTGATGTCCAAAGCTATAAGCACTAGTATGTAAAAAAAAACCATAGGCTAGTTTAAGGTGTAATAAATAAAACATAAAAGTGGTAAAAAAGAGGGGCCAATTCATGAGTTAGTGAATACATGGGTGGGTTATAGCTTGTATGAAACAACTATTACTTGCATGGATGAATTATCTTATAGAAGCATGAGCTTGTATGGTTTTCATTGATGTCAAACCTGGTTATTCAGATGGATATTGGTCTGGATATGCTTTGTCTGAACTTGGTTATCAAGATAGAGTTTGGTCTGGATACTCTTTTGGTTTTGGTTGTGAAATCTTATATTTAGGGCAATCTGAAAAGATTTTGATGCCCTCTAGATATGTTGTTATTTGCATTGTGGTTTAGTGGATCATGTTCCCTTGGTCTGGATATGCGTTGGAAGATATGTTGAGATGATTATTTGGGTCTCACTTTGGTTTGTGTAGATCTACATGGAGTATTTTACATTGGATGTGGTTGTATGGCTGATCGGTTGATTATATCTACACTTTATGCTTTGTAACATATTTTGGAATACGTGTTAGCATGTGCAGATTATTATATTTTTTTTGGGATGATGTATTATAACATATTTTGGTTCCCTCTTTCTCTTGGAGTGGACCGATCTAAGAATTTTTTGGTCCAGGTGGCTTATTTTATCTTGGTCGACCCTTTTTTAAGATTTTAATTCTATATCTCATGTATAATATATGCAAAAGAATGAATTGAGTATGGATGGGAAGTGTATGCAAATTATTTGCAAGCAAATTTGAGTTTTTGGTGGTGTGAAAGACAATTTGGGAAGAGCTTTGAAGCTGATTTATTATGCCAGACAAAGTGTTGTGATAATGGAGATTTCCAAAGATGTTTTCCATGTTATTGGTTGCTTGATTTCTATTCAAGGACAATTTCATGATCAGGAGAATCCTTCTCCATTTTAGTTTAGTTATTTCATTCAATGTTGATTGATAGTGAGTCCTTCGACAATAAATTTTATCTTGTCCTAAAGAAGTGTTCTTCAATTGCACAAGTCCTTTGTATCTTGCTCAAGGTTGGGCACCTTAGTTCTGCAAGTCCTTCAAGTGTTGTGTTCCTTGGCTATAAGCCTAAAAGTTTGTAAACATTGTTATTCATATTGTGAGTTAGATTCTCACCGTATTTTTTCCCTATTTGGGTTTTGTTATCCTCAATTTTTGGTTTGCTCAAAATTGTGGGATAACCCCTACAAATTTTGTCCAATTTTTAGCCCTCGTGTTCTAAGCACGTTGATTGAGGTAAATTTTCATTGTCTTTGTTCGTGACTTGGACCTCAAGAAACCATTTTAATTTGAAGTCTCAAGTTGTCAATTTGAAAGATTGAACAAAATGCCTTTTGGAGCTTAGTTTTATTTTGTCTTTTTTTTACTTTGGTGTCAAATCAGATCTTACACCCGATTCTACACTTGTGTAGTTAGTTTTGGTGTAAATCGGTCTCATAGACCCGAATGTACCTAATTTGGTGTAGTTCGGATCTACGAACCTGAACAACACTACTTCTATCTTTTTCCTTGGTGTATGTTAGATTTACAAACCTGACCGACACCTCCACCAAGTCATACCCTAGTGTAATTTGGGTTCATAGACCCAACCTACACCACCCCTTTTGTTGCATCTTATGTAGTGTAAGTTGGGCCTATGAACCCGACTTACACGAGTCATTCTTTTTTAGGTGTATGTTGGGTCTATAGACCTGACCTACACCATTATGATTGATTTACCCCTTTCAAGTGCAAATCAGGTCTATAGACCCAACTTACACTAAATATTTGATTTACCCTCGAAGGTTTAAATCGAATCTATAGACCCAATTTGCACCAAACTTTTCATGATTTCTATCCTAGGTGTAAATTAGGCCTACAAACCCAATTGACACCAAAACTTGGAAATTTTTCTATGTAAATATGTGTTTCAAATGGATTACTTAGAAATTTTCTAAGTATGAAAATGAAGTTTTACCTATGGAGGACTTTTGAAAACAAGATCTTTTTAAAATTCCTAAAGGTGTTTTTCATGAAGATGTTTTCAGCTAACTCAAGACTTTTATCAAACATGCTACAATCACAAATATAAGATGTCTTCACCTTCTCCAACTCAAAAAAAGATGAAGTCCAAGAAGTAAGACTCCTATCCGATCTTCCTAGCATCCTCAATGGCGTCAAACATTGTAAACATGAGATGATTCTAAAATACAGGCTATCGGGTAACAATATGAAGATTTTCTAAAGAAGGATGATCATAATAAAGATGTCTCCAAAGACTTAGTCATTTTTATGCATCTATCGTATAGTAACATTTTGTAATTTCAATCAACACTTCAAGTGTCATTTTAGATAATATATTTGCATTTAGGAGTGCATATGTCCTACGTCAAATCGAATGTATATATATGAGGCTACTCATTGTAATTAGTACCTTTATTTTTATGCAACAAAACCCCGCCGAAGTGAAAAGAAAAGTGAGAATTTGTGTTCATATTGTGAATTTGCAAGCTTAATCAAAGAGAAGACAAGTTTGTCTTTCAAAATTTGTGTTGAAATTAATCTTATGTATGATATAGATGTTCTTATGTCATTTATGTTATTTGTTCTTGGAAAATTTAAGTTGAGCAGTGTTATTTATGTGAAATATTGAAGAGTAATTTGAGTTCATATAAGTAAACTTTGTGTTACTTTGAGAATTTGAGCATAGGAACTCGGTGTGGGTAATAGTTTGGAGAATTTGAGCTTTAGCTTATTGTCTACATTGTTTATTCATAATTTATATATGAATAGGAGCCTGAAGACTTTCTACTTTAGTTTTTATTTTGAAAACTTGTTCAAAAAAGAGTTATTTGTAAAAGGTTGATAGGATGGTAATTAAAATGAGACTTTGAGCTTCGTTATTTCTTTCTAGTCCCATTAGTTATTTTTAGAAAAGAGAAGCAATGGGAGGATTTTTACTCCTATGGAAACTTTGCTTCTTAATTAGCACAAAAAAATTAGTATTATTGCAAATGATAAATTATTTTCAATTTTAAGAAAATAGATCCATTCTAGATAGAGAATTGGAAAAGTACTTACTCTGAAAAACGATAGTAAATTGATTGTATCATCATGGATTAATGTAAAGTTAACAAGTAGATTATTATTAAATATAGTTTGTAGTAGAAAGCGGGAGCCTTCCATTATAAATAGGAGGGATCATACCTTGCCTTCTAAGAGGTATTGTCTCACAAGCTGTGGTGAAAATCCATATTTTATAAGCTCCTCAAGTTTACCAAATTTTCACCTAACATATTTTTCACATATATCTAGTGGTCATGTGTTTCTATTTGATGAGTTGTAAAGTACTAATATTGAATAAGTTTATTAATAACTATTTTTAAAGTTCTAGACTGATTCACAACCCCCTCCCCTCTCAGTCTTGTTGGGTAACATTAGCACTTGTGCACATAGTAGCATATGCGTGGAATAAGGGTTGCATATATGGACAAAGATCACATGTAGCTTTTAGCACTTGCATTGGAAAAGTGGCATTTGCGTTAGAAAAGTATTTCTCACAAAACAATGGAAAGGTGATACTTGAGTGGTTTAGTGTTTGGACTAGAAAAGTGGCAATTGCATAGTTAAGTTCTTGCATTGTTTGAGTAGGATAGGATAGAATTTATCTTAGAAAATATGTAATGAATTGGTTTATATGAGTGCAAGAGCTATTACTACCCTTCAAATCACAAGAGATATAACTTCTAGTTATGAAACTGAGGTTGCCATTGAAAGGAAAAGGGCATCCTAGAAAGACCTCTGAGAATCAGTATGGACCTTTAGTATCCTTTCTTTATTTTAATTAAATTTTAAATATAATGATACAAGAACATATTGCTATGCCTTTAAAGTGGAAATAGACATAGCTAATTTCCTATTGCATTAATGATGTAGAGGTGGGTAGATGCTTATTGTTGATGGATTATAGAACTTTAAGCATTAAAACCTTATTACCGGAATATAATATATAACAGTTAAGCAAAAATATAAGCCACAAAACATTTACCGACGATACACAAAAGATAACACCAATATTTATACATGGAAAACCTAGTAAAGGGAAAACCCATAGTGGGAAGCCTACCCACAGTCAGATAATACTTCTGCAATAAGTATGCGATTACAAAAAGAGGGGCCTGCACATGCAAGAAGGCCAACAACCTAGAGCACACTTCTCATCACAAAAGGAGCCTCACTGAATACACAATAAATCCAGACTACAATTTGGAAAGAAGAGTCAACTGCAAGAATAACATCTCTTATGCTTGAGTACAGTTTCAGTTAAGCTCAGTACTGGAGATATTAAACCTCTTTCACCAACCCAATTTGATCACATATGATCAACCAAAACCTCTGCATATGATTACAACCTTATTCACACATAGATAATTGCATAACCCCTAAAACCATAAACCCATGATCTACAAAGAGATCTTACATCATATTTATACCAACCCGAGGCCTAAACAATTAGGTCGGCCTCCTAAAAGATAATACAATAAATTCATAACATAAACCCACAATATAATGATCAAAAAAATTGGCCTAAGACCAAAACAACATAATCCAATCAATAGATCCAACCAATAACGCATCGGGATCATCCACCAACACGTTACATAAACCGATCCATAACTGAGCAGAATA
Organism: Cryptomeria japonica; assembly: GCF_030272615.1. NCBI lineage: Eukaryota > Viridiplantae > Streptophyta > Pinopsida > Cupressales > Cupressaceae > Cryptomeria > Cryptomeria japonica. The sequence continues at coordinate 526,157,748 of NC_081408.1, read as the reverse complement.
AGATAGCATTAGGTTCGGTCCTAAATGCAAAACCACAAATCAATAGGAACACGAACAAGATAACCAACAACATCCTAAAACCCATCTAGAAGCCACACCAACACCACTTATAAATTGCATCAAAAGATCTTTAACAAATCTCGGTCGGTAAAACCCTTATCGGTGACCAAAAGACTTACTAGAACAAATGATAGCTCCTAAGTCATCAAATCCCGAACCAACTGATCGTGATATGCTTTTGAATAGCATGAATGACAAATCCAAACCAATTCCACAAATCAAAGCATAGTAGAGCATACCGGTTCAATATCATAATCCAACCGATCTACCGAAAACCGGTAAACAACCAAAATAGTCAGTGTTACCATCAATGACAAAACATCATTGCAACACATAATCAATTCCTCCAATTTTCCAACAATCTCCCCCTTTGGCTTTGATGGTAACACTAGATGTGAAAAACATCCATGTGCTAAGAAATACCAAACAAGTCTCTATTGGCATATGTGCAGAGTTTGATGACATGATGTTATTGTATGTTGTCATTGATGTCAATATCCTGAAGTATGAACCGGTATATTGAAGAAAGCAAACTGGCAAGAGAACTGGTATGATGGTATGAAGTGAACCTGATGATGTGAACTGGTATATGCAAAAAGGTGAACCAATATGTTGGAATGTGAATCGGTATATGCAAAGTTTGTATTGGGGTTTCATTTGATATGACTACCGGTTGGTAGTCTCATCTTCAGGGTTTCTGGTTGATGCATTCCAAGTCTATGTGATTCAACCGACAACATCCTATGATGGGTTAGTATTGAAATGAAGATCAGATCATGTTGCCATGTCAGCCTTGTACGCGTGAAGGATTTCCTTGAGGATCTTGCATGAAGAAGATTGATTCTATCTACCTTAGGAATGTGCAAAGTCTTAGTAAATGGTGGAGAGCTCGTGATGGGTTATCAGCTTCCAGAAACAGCAAAGAACAAATGATGAAGAACGTCTTGAGATTTGTTCAAGATTGTTTTACATTATGCAATGTGATTGAATAGTCAGGATTGGACCGACTGTATTGTTAACCTAGATGCTTAGGGTATTAGGTTTTGGCTATCGACCTAATTGTTGTCTATAAGGTCCATGATGATTCTCATTTGACATTGTTGGCAAATGTTGTGTGTGTATCCAACTGAAGAGATACTTGATTCTTGCTAGACTAGTGCAGTGAGTAGAGATCTGCAGAGTGTGATTGTGGATGAAAAGGAATTAAAGTCGATCTGCCTTGGCATTGAGTGTTGTTATCATATCAGTGTATCACCTGTTGACTTCTAACCATTTCAGCAATTCGAAAATCCCTTTACCAGGTAGCTTTAACAAGATTTTTGTAAATACTTTAACAGGGTGACTCAAAATCATTGAGCTCTTTAAATCCTCTAACAAGGTAACCCTTAACAAGGTTTTAACCTCTAACCGGGTATTTAGCCATCCCTTAACCGAGTGATCCCTAGCAGGATCAGTTCCCAGCAGAACCTGTTGTAAAGTCCTTAAGTAGACTAGGCTCCTAACAGAGCGGACTTCAGAAGAGTCCAAGAACAACTTGTGGGTATTCATCCCCACCGTGGTTTTTCCCAATTGGGTTTCCACATGAAAAATAAGTGTGTCATGTGTGATGTTTTTTCATGTGATGATTAGTGTTTTATGTTAAGTGGTAAAGCATGCTAATCCAGTGGTCATTATATTTTTTTTGTATTACTTGTTTACACATATGGGTGAAGTGGAAATGAGATATTAGGTTGTGTGAAGATCTAAGTGTTACCAGTTTATGTCTTTCACAGTCTCACTATGTTTTACCGATAGTGCCCTAATTTAGGTTGGTGATACTATAACAGTTAGTGCAGCCTTTGCAGTTTAAGTTGTTTAAGAAAGTTTTTGTGTATACTGATTCACCCCCCCTCTCAGTATCTATTGAGTATTTATTGTTCATCATTATTCATCAATTGGTATCAGAGCGTCCTCTAGGTCTTGTGTGTTATAAGATTAACCGCTTGAGGAAAAGATCCTATTCTAATGATGAAGAGGGAAGGTCCTAAGTTCAACAGAGATAACTTTAAGATATGGAAGGACAAAATGAAGATATACATTAAAAGCATGGGTGCTCAACATTGGAACTATGTTGAGAATACTTATGTTGTCCCTACCAGTACTCTCACCGATGATCAAAGAAGAGAAATTCAGGAGAATGGGCAAGTCATGGAAGCTCTTATCAACATTCTATCTGATGTTGAGTTTATAGATGTTCAGGAAAAAGACAATCCCAAAGATGTATGGGATACTTTGGAGTCTATCTATGGCATTGATGAGCATGTGAAGCAAGCTAAGGAAGAAAGCCTTAGAGGAAAGTTTGAAGACATGCAGATGGTTGAAGGAGAGACCATTCAACAATATGGGATAAGGATTAAATCTATTGTTGGAGACATCAAGAGTGCAAGAGGTACAATGGATGATTCCACCATTGTTAGAAAAGTCTTGAGATCCTTATTACCAGTCTATTCAATAAGGGTTGTCGCTATTCAGGAGTTGAGATCTATTGACAAGACAAAGGTGTCCCTAGATTCCATCATTGCTAAGTTGACCGCATATAAGCTAAAAAATTATGATGGTAGTGTTCAGAAGACTGATTCAGCCTTTAGAGCATCTGCTGCACTATCTAGAAAGGGAAAAGAAGCTAGTACCAGCTATGAACCTAGACAAAGCAGAGATATGGATGATGAGGAGATCCTGATGGAATTTGAAGCTCTCCTGGCCAAGATACTTCCTAAGGGAACTGGAAAATACAGAGGTAAGCTTCCTTTGAAATTCTTTTCTTGGAATAGGATAGGACACATTGTTGTCAACTATCTTAATAGGGATAATAAGGACAAATCGGAGAGGTTCAAAAAGTTCAAAGGAGGAAATAAGAGAAACTGTCTTGTTGCAGTTGATGAAGGTGTCACTGATGATGAATCAGAAGATGAAGAAAGCGAAGACATAGTGTTTGTAGCTGTCAAGGAAGAAGTGTTAGACAAGAAGGCTCTTGTCTCCCGCTTTGATAATTCTAATGATTGGATTATTGATAGTGGTTGTTCTCACCACATGACTAGTGACCGGAGAAATTTTTTGTCTCTGGAAGAGTATGATGGAGGTGTAGTCTAATTTGGTAATGATGCACCTTGTATGGTAAAAGGCAAAGGTTCCATCTCTGTAAATGGAAAAAGTAGTGTTCATAATGTGTATTGGGTAGAAGGTCTCAGGCATAACCTTTTGAGTGTTGCTCAGCTAAATGATAAAGGAATCACTCTGGAATTCAAAGATGGAGTATGCAAAATAAAGGGAAAGAGTGGTGAACTGATGGCCACTATTATGCAGACCAAAAGTAACTTATTTCAATTAAATACAAATATCAGTCAATGTCTAATGGCTAAGTTTGATGACAGTTGGATATGGCATAGGAGACTCTGCCATGTAAATTTTGATAATATTGTGAAGGCCGGTAAGATCAAGGCGGTTAGAGGATTGCTTGGGCTGAGTAAACTAAAGAATCATTTGTGCAGAGAATGTTAGCTAGGGAAAATATCTTCCTCAACCTTCAAAGGTATATCTTTCACAGCAGATAATTTACTTGATCTTGCGCATATTGATTTGTGTGGTCCTATGAAAAATAGGAGTGTTCAGGGAGATAGGTACTTTATGATTCTTACTGATGATTGCTCAAGAATGATGTGGGTCACATTCTTGAAAGACAAGTCTGAAGCTTTTGGAAAGTTCAAAGCCTTCAAAGCACTAGTTGAAAAGGAAAGCGGTAAGAGAATCAAATGCCTTAGAACTGACCAAGGAGGTGAGTTCACCTTTGGAGAATTCAATAAGTATTGTGAAGATAACAGCATCAAGAGGCAACTGTCTGCCCCCCTGACTCCACAATAGAATGGCCTAGCAGAAAGGAACAATCAGACTATAGTTGAAGCAACTAGAACGATGTTGATTCAAGGGAAGGTTGCTCACACTTTTTGGAGAGAAGCAGTGAGCACTGCAGCCTACACTATGAACCGGGTACTCATTAAGAAAGGTAAGGATAAAAATACTTATGAGTATTGGACCGGTAAAACTCCTATAGTAAGATACTTTAGAGTGTTTGGTAGCAAGTGTTATATCAAGAGGAGTGAACACCAAAGCAAGTTTGATACAAAATGTGATGAGGGAATATTCCTAGGGTATTCCACCAAGAGAAAATCTCTTAAGTGTTTTAACAATAGGACTCAAAGAATTGTTGAAAGTATCAATGTTAGAGTTGATGAAACCTCTGAGAAACCTGAGGAAACCGACAGTGAGCGAGTGGTAGATGAACCGGTTGTAACCTTCTAGGAACCGATTGCAAAACAACCAAGTACCAGTAATAGTGCTCCTACACCTATAGATGCTGATGAAGATGAGGATGAAGAAGAAAAGAAAGAGGAATCAGTTAAGATCATTCCTAGGTATGTAAAGCTACATCATGTTCCAAAGCAGATCATAGGAGATAAGGATGTAGGAATTCTTACAAGAAGAAAGGTCAGAGAAAATTCTTGCATCATTTCTAAATTTGAGCCTAAAACATTTGAAGAGGCACACAAAGATGAAGACTAGATTAAGGCTATGGAAGAGGAACTTGACCAGATAGAAAAGAATGGTACATGGTCTTTGGTACCTAGACCTGAGCATAAAAATGTTATTGGCACCAAATGGGTTTTTAGAAACAAGCTGAATGAAGATGGCACAGTGGTAAGAAAAAAAGCAAGATTGGTATGTAAGGGACATGCTCAATAAGAAGGAGAAGACTATGGAGAAACCTTTGCTCCAATAGCTAGATTGGAAGGAGTTCGAATGCTACTTGCATATGCAGCCTTCAAGGGATTCAAAGTGTATCAGATGGATGTGAAATCTACATTCCTTAATGGAATACTTGAAGAGGATGTATATATAGAGCAACCAGATGGGTTTGTCCTATCAAAAGATAGTGATATGGTGTGTAGGCTACATAAAGCCTTCTATGGATTGAAGCAAGCACCTAGAGCATGGTATGAAAATTTACACTCCCGTATTGTGAAGATATCAATATCTATCTGAAGTCAGAAGGAGATCAGATTCTAATGTGTGAAGTGTTTGTTGATGACATAATTTTTGGTGGAGATGACAAGATGAGCCATGCATTTGCAGATGAGATGAAGAAGGAATTTGAGATGTCACTGATCAGAGAGATTAAGTTCTTCATTGGACTACAGATTCAACAAATGAAATATGGTATCTTTATCACTCAGTCCAAGTATGTCAAAGAGGTGTTGAAGACCTTTGGCATGGAAGACAGCAAACCGGTTGGTGCACCGATGATGACCAGTTGTAAATTGTCAAAAGAAGATGACTCAGCATTGGTAAATGAGAAGGAATACTGATCAATGATTGGTAATTTGCACTATGTAGTACACAACAGATCGAACATTGCACATGAAGTGGGCATTGTTGCACATTTCCAGAAAAGTCCAAGAGAATCCCACTTGGTAGCACTCAAGCGGATTCTTAGATATCTGAAGGGAACTATAGATTATGGATTGTGGTATCCATACGGTAATGATTTCAATCTCAAAGTGTTTACAGATGCCAATTGGGCTAGTAATGTGGATGACTAGAAGAGAACAACCAGTGGTGCATTCTTTCTTAGTGGTAGACTAGTCTCATGGATGAGTAAGAAGCAGAGTTGTATCTCTCAATCTACAACAAAAGCAGAATATGTAGCAGCATTTATGAACTGCACTTAGACAATTTGGATGAAGCATGTGTTAAGTGGTTTCAAAGTCCTTGTATCTAAACCGGTGAGTATATTTTGTGACAACACAAGTGCAATTAATATTTCCAAGAATCCAATATTGTATGCTAGAACCAAGCACTTCGAGCTCAAGTATCATTTCTTGAGGGAGAAAGTTCAGAACAAAGAGGTTGTATTGGAACATGTTTCCAGTAAGGAGCAGTTAGCAGATATATTCACCAAGCCTCTACCGAAGGCTACATTTACCTATTTAAGAGGTGAATTAGGGGTGCTGCCCCTTCAAGAGGTGAACTAAAGGTATGTGCTCCACATCAGTCAGGTATTGCATTGTCAAATCTTTTCAGGAATGGTGTGTTGGAGGATGCTACTCCTCAGGGGGAGCAGCATAATGGAACATGGAAGTTTGTGCCTCCACTTTGGCATTGTTGTCAAAGGGGGAGAAGATGTGAAGCAGAGAAGATATTTGTAGTATTGACTACACATAATATGGAAGAGATTGGGGAGAATATGTGAAGCGAAGAGATATCTTTGTATATTGCCATCAATGCCAAAGAGGGAGATTGTTGGCATATGTGCAGAGTTTGATGACATGATGATATTGTATGTTGTCATTGATGTCAATATGTTGAAGTATGAATCGGTATATTGAAGAAAGAAAACTGGCAAGAGAACCAGTATGATGGTATGAAGTGAACCGATATGATGATGTGAACTGGTATATGCGAAAAGGTGAACCGATATGTTGGAATGTGAATCGGTATATGCAAATTTTGTATTGGGGTTTCATTTGATATGACTACCGGTTGGTAGTCTCAGCTTCAGGGTTTCCAGTTGATGCATTCTAAGTCTGTGTGATTTGACCGACGACATCCTGTGATGGGTTAGCATAGAAATGAAGATCAGTTCATGTTTCCACATTAGCCTTGTGTGCATGAAGGATTTCCTTAAGGATCTTGCATGAAGAAGATTGATTCTATCTACCTCGAGAATGTGCGAAGTCTCAGTAAGTGGTGGAGAGCGGGTGATGGGTTATCAGCTTCTAGAAGCGGCAAAGAACGAACGATGGAGAACGTCTTGAGATTTGTTCAAGATTGTTTTACATTATGCAATGTGATTGAACGATCAGGATTGGACCAACTGTATTGTTAACCTAGATGCTTAGGGTTTTAGGTTTTGGCTATCAACCTAATTGTTGTCTATAAGGTTGATGATGATTCTCATTTGAGATTGTTGGCAAATATTGTGTGTGTCTCCAAGTGAATAGATACTTGATTCTTGCCAGACCGATGCAGTGAGTAGAGATCTGCAGAGTGTGATTGTAGATGAAAATGAATTAAAGTGGATCTGCCTTGGCATTGAGTGTTGTTATTAGATCAATGTATTACTTGTTGACTTCTAACCATTTCAGCAGTTGGAAAATCCCTTTATCGGGTAGCTTTAATAGGATTTTTGTAAATCCTTTAACAGGTTGACTCAAAATCATTGAGTTCATTAAATCCTCTAACAAGGCAACCTTTAACAGGGTTTTAACCTCTAACTGGGTATTTAGCCATCCCTTAACCAAGTGATCCCTAGCAGGATCGGTTCTTAGCAGAACCTGTTGTAAAGTCCTTAACCAGACTAGGCTCCTAACAGAGCAGACTTCAAAAGAGTTCAAGAACAACTTGTGGGTATTCATCCCCTCCGTAGTTTTTCTCAATTGGATTTCCACATGAAAAATAAGTGTGTCGTGTGTGATGCTTTTTCATATGATGATTAGTGTTTTATGTTAAGTGGTAAAGCATGTTGATCCAATGGTCATTATATTTCTGTTGTATTACTTGATTATGCATATGGGTGAAGTGGAAATGAGATATTAGGTTTTGTGAAGATCTAAGTGTTACTGGTTTATGTCTTTCACAATCTCACTATGTTTTATCGGTAGTGCCCTGATTTAGATCAGTGATACTGTTTACCAGTTAGTGTAGTCTTTGCAGTTTAAGTTGTTTAAGAAAGTTTTTGTCTATATAGATTCACCCCCCCTCTCAATATATGTTGAGTATTTACTGTTCATCATTATTCATTAGTCTCCCCCAAAGGAAGACAACCAATAATCTCCTATAAAGTGATATTACAATGAAGTTAACAAACTCCCCTTGTGAATGATATCCTTGTTAAGCTTTGATCTCTCCCCTTTGACTGATATTTTGTTAAGCTTTATTTTTCACATATATCTATCACCCTTTGACATCAATGCAAAAAATCTGGCATAAACATCAAAGAAAAATCATAAATCCACTGAACCACATAGCTGACTACTCCCCCTAAGAAGTAGCACCAACACATCAATCTAGATTGAATAGTAGCTATGTAAATGCATACTAGACTGATGCCAATCAACATCACTCAAGTCTCTACCAGAGGAACAAAAACCCCCAATCTATCTCTGAAGTACTCAAATGATTCCTTAGGCAAGGGTTTAGTGAAGATATCTGCAATATGCTCTTTAGTGTTCACATAAACCAGTTTGACTTTATTTGCTTCCACCTTCTCCTTCAAAAAGTTGTACTTGATAGATATGTGCTTTGTCTTAGAATAAAATACAAGATTCTTTGATATGTCAATAGCAGCAAAGTTATCACAGTGAATAACTATCGGTTCAATATAATCCACCCTTATATCCTTCAACATTTGCTTCATCCATAGAACTGTGTACAGTTAGTAGCAACAACATACTCAACTTCAATAGTAGGTAAAGAGGTACATGATTGTTTCTTATTGACCCATGAAACAAGTTTCTTTCTAAGAAAGAAAGCTCCATCGGATGTGATCTTTTGGTCATCAACATCTCGAGCCCAATCTACATCTATGTATGAACATAGTGTAAAACCATCATCTTTAGGATACCACAAACCATATTCAGTTGTTCCTTGCAAATACCTAAAAATCCTTTTCACCGCACTCTTATGATTCTCTCTAGGATCACTCTGATAACTTGATACAATAAAAACTACATTCATTATATCTAGTCTAGTATAATTTAGATATAAAAACCTCCAATCATAGACTTGTACCTTGTAGGATTTGCCGATGTTGATGCATCTTTCTTTGTCAATTTCTCACTTGTAACCATAGGAGTACCAACTGGTTTAGAATTTTTGATACCAAATTTCTTCAACAAGTCCCTAGCATAGTTAGTTTGACAGATGAAAATACCTTTTTTAGTCCGAGTAATCTGCAAACCTAAGAAAAATTTCATCTCCCCAATCATAAACATCTCAAATTCATTCTTCATATTATTAGAGAATTCCATACATAAGTTACCTTCACCTCCAAAAATGATATCATCAACAAAGACTTCAACAATCAATATGTCATCATCAATGATCTTATAATATCAATTACTATCAACATTACCATTAGTGAAACCAAGCTTCAAAAGATATTTATCCAATCTTGCATACCAAGCTCTAGGGGCTTGTTTAATCCATATAAAGCTTTCCTTAACTTGCAAACCATGTTTTTGTCATCTGAAAGTGAAAATCCATCAGGCTGCTCAATGTAAACTTCCACTTCAAGATCTCCATTTAGAAATGCACACTTAACATCCATCTGATAAACCTTGTAGTTCTTATGGGAAGCATAAGCAAGAAATAATCTAGCCTTATTCCTCACAACTTGTCCATCTTCATTCAATTTATTCCTAAAAACCCATTTAGTCCCAATAACATTCTTATTTTTAGGTCGGGTAACTAAAGTCCATGTATTATTTTTTTCTATCTGATCTAATTCCTCTTCCATAGCTTTCATCCAACATTCATCTTTACATGCTTCAATTACTAATGTCGGTTCAACTTGAGAAATTAAACATACCTCATCAGCTGCCAACCTTCTTCTTGTCATCACTCCTTTATTCTTGTCTCCAATGATCTGATCTTCTGAATGATTTAACCTAACATACATAGGAGTCTTTTGATTTTTTGTTCCTTTGCTCTAATCTCCAATTACTATTGAATTTCCTGATACTACTAGAGTAATTGGTTCAACATTATGTTTTGGTGTAGGAACTACCGGTTCAGTTATGATCATTTCCACTACTGGTTCTCTCTCATAAGTTTTGATTTGACTTCTATTCAGCTCATCCACTTTGACATTAGTGTTCTCCACAATTCTCTGCAATCTTTTGTTATAACATCTATATGCTTTGCTTTCATTAAAATAACCAAGAAATATCCCTTCATCACATCTAGGATCAAACTTTCCAATGGAATCATCTCTTTTGATATAGCATTTACTACTAAATATTCTGAAATACTTAACTGTACTTGTGTATGACCAAACCATAACTCATAAGGTGTCTTACTGGTGTCTCCTTTGATATGAACTCCGTTGAATGTGTATATTGTCATGCTCACAACTTTTCTCTAGTAGATATGAGGCAAATCAACTTCCATCATCATAGTTCTTGTCGCATCCAAGATAGTTATGTTCTTCCTTTCCACATTATCATTATGCTAAGGTGTTCAAGGTGCAAATAATTGTCTTCTTATCTCATTATTTTCACAATAACTGTTAAATTCACCGGATGTGAATCTGCCACCCTGATTAGAGCTTAAGCATTTAATCTTCAATCCTATCTCTATCTCAAATTTATCTATAATGATCTTAAACTTTTCAAATTCTTCATATTTCTCCCGTACAAAAGTAACCCACATCATTCTAGAATAGTCATCAATGATTAGCATAAAATATCTATCACCCTAAAAACTTTTGATTCTAGCAAGACCACACAAATCAGTAGAATAAGATCAAGAATATCATTAGATTTATCTTGTATACTCTTAAAAGAAGTTCTGACTTGCTTTCCCATTTGACATTCCTTACATACCGAATTATAAGGCTTCACAATCTTAGGTATATCTCTAACTGCCTTAGTAGAACTGATCTTTACAATGAAATCAAAATTCACATGACACAACCTCTTATGCCATATCCAAATATCATTAATTTGTGCAATCAAACATGTCTTCTCACTGGAGTTCAAATGAAAGATGTTACCTTTAGTCTGAGTACCGGTTGCAATCTCCAATCCAAATCTATTGATAATCTTGCATTTTCCATCCTTGAATTGTAACTGAAACCCCTTATCCACCAACTGTCCTACACTCAAAAGATTATGCCTTAAACCTTCAATACAATAAAAATTATCAGTATCATTCTTAACATCCAATGATATAGTTTCTCTTCCCTTGATCATGCATACTTTATCATCTCCCAATCTAACCAGACCACCATCAAATTCTTGCAAAGATAGAAACTTCCTTTTATCTCCAGTCATATGATGTGAACATCCACTGTCTATCACCCATTCATCCTTGTCTTCAAATCTAGTAGCAAGGGCCTTTTCTTTAGGTACCAGATCATCTTCCTTGATAACCAAAAATACCCATTCTTTTCCATTGCCAGATCCACTAACTAAATTTGGTGTCGGTTCATCATCAGGATCAGTCACACCTTCCTCATCCACATAGTAGCATGATTTGTCTTTGTTCCTCCTCTACTTATGCTTATTGTGATAATAATGGTTAGGCCTAAAATATCTTCTATCTCTTTCCTCAAATCTTGAATTCATTTAAGGACATCTAGATGCAAAATGACCTATCTTATTACATGCAAAACATTTAAAATGTGATTTTTCTTCATACTTACTTCCCGTTGGACCTTTAGGTACTCTTCTAGAAAATGGGGCTTCAAGTTGCTCAAACTCTTCATCTTCTTTCTCCATTTCCTCCAGTTCCTTAGTATATAAGGCTTTCCAATCACTCTTGTCAATAGATGATGTAGATGCATGAAAAGAAGGTTGAGATTTTGCAACTCCAGAAGGACCAAATTCCTCAAGGTCAAAAGAAGATAACTTTCCAACCAAGTTATCCCTATTAACAGAGGTGTTTTCCATTGTTCTCAACTCATTAATTGTAGTAGCCTTCATCTTATAAGTCAGTGCAAAGCTCTCAATACTTTAAAGAAACTATTTCATCTTTGCTCAGAGATCCACCACAACACTGAATTCCCAAAACAATTTCATTAACTCTCTCCACAAAAGCAGTAATCCTTTCATCTTCTTTCATCTTCTTTCATCTTTAGGTTCTCATATCTCACCCAGTAACCATCAAGTTTAGCAATTTTAATAGTAGGTTCACATTCATTCAGAGTCTCCAATTTATCCCATATAGCCTTTGCAGTTGATTTGTTAGTTAGTCCCATAACTTGCTGATCAGAAAGTGCACACAAAGGGATTCTCTAGATCTATAATATCCTTTTTCAATGATCCCCCAAATCTCCTTACCAAGACATCTCAGATGAGTCTCCATCCGAATCTTCCATACTCTGTAATTTGTTCCATCAAGCCTAGGAATTTCTCTTCAAAAAATAGTTACAAATGAACTTGATGAACTTGAACTATTAGATGTCATAGGATCTTCCTCAAGCAGTTTAGCTTTTGCAGAGAGGACGAAGCTCTGATACCAATTGTTAGAAAGTTCAGATAATTAGTGGACAACTGAGAGGGGGGGTGAATTAGTTGTCGACATATTATAGAACTTTAAGCATTAAAACCTTATTATCACAATACATAAACCAATTATCGGAGTAGCAGATATAACATTTAAGCACAAATATAAGCCACAAACCATTTACCAACCATCCACAAAAGATAACACCAAGGTTTGTATGTGGAAAACTCGGTAAAGGGAAAAACCACAGTGGGAAGCCTACCCACAGTCAAATAATACTTTTGCAGTAAGTATGTGATTGCAAAAAGAGGGGCTTGCACATGTAGGAAGGCCAACAACCTAGAGCACACTGCTCATAAAAAATGGAGCCTCACTAGCTACAAAATAAATCCAGACTATAATTAGGAAAGAAGCGTGAACTGTAAGAATAACATCTCTTATGCCTAAGTATAGTTCCAGTTAATCTCAATACTAGAGGTCTTAAACATCTTTCACCAACCCAATTTGATCACATATGATTGACCAAAACCTCTGCATATGATTACAACCTTATTCACACACAGATAATTGCATAACCCCTAAAACCATAAACCCATGATCTACAAAGAGATCTTACATCATATTTATACCAACCCGAGACCTAAACAATTAGGTCAGCCTCCTAAAAGATAATACAATAAATTCATAACATAAACCCACAATCCAATGATCAACCAAGTCATCCTAAGACGGAAACAACATAATCCAATCAATAGATCCAACCAGTAATGCATCAGGATCATCCACTAACACATTACATAAAACCGGTCCATAACCTAGAAGAATAAGATAGGATTAGGTCCGGTCCTAAATACAATACCACTGATAAATAGGAACATGAACATGATAACCAACAACGTCCTGAAACCTATCTAGAAGTCACACCAACACTACTTATCAAGTGCATCAAAAGATCTTCAACAAAGCTCTGCCAGTAAAACCCTTACCGGTGACCAAAAGGCTTACTAGAAAAAATGATAGCTCCTGAGTCATCAAATCTCAATATAAATGATCGTGATGTGCATCTAAATATCATGAATGACAAAGCCAAACCAGTTCCACAAACCAAAGCATACCGGAGCATACTGGATTAGTATCATAATCCAATTGCTCTACTGAAAACCGGTAAACAACCAAAACAGTCGGCATTGCCATCAATGACAAAACATCAATGCAACACATAATAAATTCCTCCAATTTTCCAACAGCTTAGGATGGTCTACAACTGAGTTTTACAAATCAACAAAGTTGATGCACAATTAGGGAGATCCTTCTCCCAACTCGCCTACCAAACCAAGCCTCCTAGACCTAAGCAAAGAGGACTCAAATAGTGGAGACATTCAATGGCTTATGAATTCAAAGAAATAATTCAAAAATAGCTTATGACACCAAACCAAACATGTTCCAAGCATTGATTATGGTTTCTAGCACGTAGAATGAAAGGACATTTCACAACTACCCTGAATTCCTAGTAGACCTCTATTTTAGGATTATAATGAATATCTTTTGATATACACTAGATATCAAGACTATGAAAATATTTTTGGATACTCTTTTTGGAGTTATAAATCATATTAGAAACTTGTTATAGATTGTTTTGTAACAAAAAAATAAAAAATGGAGTTCTACCGTTGCACTAGAGCCAAAATTAGCCCTCTTTTCCAAAGCAAGTACCACACAAATGCACACCAATCCACAATAAATGGATCCATGAGGTTTCATAAATTACCAAATCTGAAAATAAACTAGTTTTGGGCACCCAAACTCTCAAGTTTGCAACAGGTTCACTCATACCTTCAAATAACCCCTCTTCGCAAGCCTGTCACATAGGGATGCTAGGCCAAATTCACTTCAAAATCACACGATAGTTGCTTCCCTACATTGAAACAAAAAGGAACATTTAAATTAATCATAAATCCACCATTCCATTAGGATATATACTTTCACCACAGTGGAATATGGAGAAATTCACATTTTTGTGATTAAACCCTAGGTGGCAAGGGTTTACAGGCAATTTCTACCAAAATGCTTATATCTTCCAAAATACTGGATGAAATTGGATCAAACAGCCACAAAATGAAGTTAGACTCACTCTAATTTCTAATAATGTGATTCTTCAACCTAGAAAGTATCGTACAGACAAGTACAAAATGCTGCAACACAACTGAAATAGTAAATTTACAGAAAAATCATAATTGTTTTTATTATATCTCCTCCAAAATTCATCAACCCCCATTTCCTCAACCAAAAGAGGCTTTATAGACATTAAAAATACCTTTTATAATTTCTCCCAACCAATTTTCAAATTAAATGACCATTAGTTGTCAATTTTGCATAATTGGCAACTTTTTTTATAACTTAGCAAAATTGCAAAGTTGACAACTTTTGTAACTTTTGAAGATTGTTGCCAAACTTTGTGCCAACACCCCAAACTGACTCAAAATTACCCTAAAAATACTAAAATTGGATAAAAATCCTTATTACATGGATTTCACCCATATTGGACACTTTTGGTAACCTTGACCATGGTTGACCATATCAGGACCATATTGGTCTATCTAGGACAAATAGCTTAATAGCCTTACAAATGGAATTGTGTTGATTACAATTGGTCCTTATTAGACCTCTATAAGACACAAAAAAAAAGACTTATTACAATAAAGCCTTCATGAGGAATGAAAAGACTTGGTACCCCTACACCAATTAACCTTTTGAGGAAAGATAATTCATCCCACAAATCTATGTAAATTTCAACAACATAATTATATGTAAATTAATACTTAAAAATATGAAAGAAACAAGAGTTATATAGAAGATAAGAAACACCAATATATGTGGGGAAAACCTTTTTAGGTAAAATACCTCACTCTCCAAAGCATTGAACTACTGAATTAATTTGCAACAAATAATTTACAATACGCGTGCAGGCTCATAGCCTTAAAATGGAGACCACATCTTGCTCTTCTTTGGAGAAAATATAATAACATAAAAATAGATCTATAATAATGACCTTGTATGTAATGCCCCTCCCTTGATCAAACTCTATTTAACCTAGTTTGACTCTAGTTGGACTTTTGCAAACCTTTTTTAGTTTCTTATGTGGTTGGATGATACTCTGTGTTGTGATAACTTTTATCAGGATATTATGATATGTTTCTTTGAAATTGATAAATATTGATTATGCATCATGTCTTCATGGATGTTTTGATGTTAGACTTTATTTATAAGTTTTGGTTATAAATGTATAGATGTTGGATTTTATTCATATATACTGACCATGAACTGGCATACTCACTTTATGTATGATATATTTCATGTGTTTGACTTCATGTATGTGTTGAGTATATACGGGGTGCAAGTGGATGATCTTCCATCACTCACTTCAGAGAGACACAGAATGTCACGACTCTCCTCCACCGATGTGTCTGTAAATGTTGGATATATATGTATGTTTTTTCGATGTTGCAGGATTGTAGGTACAAGGCATCAAATCCACCTGACTTTATAGGTCTGAGCGTGCCTACATTATTCTGATGAAAGTTCTGGGAGGTAGTATAAGGCTCGTTTGTTTCCCTAACCCTAGCCTTTTCTCAACACCAGAGCAATGTCACTTGTCTAGTGTCTACCCGATCGAAATGCCACTTAGGCAAAATCTGATAACCTTGGGTATGTTGCATGTGAGTATGTTGTTGTGTATGTGTGTTTTTTTCATTTGGGTTTAATTTTGTGTTTGTGGTGCATTTGAGTTAATTGTCCTTTTGGTTCCGATACATTTCAATTATTAAATTATCGTAAGGATTTATTAAAATTTGAGTTAAGCTATCTAAATTTAATTACTTGTGTGAATTAAATTTTATATATATATATATAACTTGAGGTAAAAACACCTTTATATTTTAACTAATGAATTAATATTAATTATTTATAAATAAAATTAAAATATAAGCCTTTTTGGTTAATAAATTAATGTTAATGCTTTTTAATAAGTTAATTTAATAATTAATGATTTAGTAAATAAAGTAAAATAAAAGGCTTTATTGTTTTATTAATTAAGTGGTATTTGATTTTAAAGAATAAATTAATTTAATATTATTGCTTCATTTAAATTATTGATTTATTAATTAAGTAAACTAATATTAGTAGTTTGTTTAATTAAATTAATATAAATAGCTTCTTTGTTTAGTGAATCAAATTGTAATTTAATTAAGGGAATAAGTTAATTGTGCTATTTTTGCATTTGGGGGTAATTGAGTTTTTGTCAAGGAAATATTTTTATCTTGGAAATAATCATGGGGAAGGTAACAATGTTTTTTCTTCTGGAAAACTTTGGAGGGGGTTTGGTAAATTTTGGGAGAGGCTAAAAAACGGAATTGAAAAAAATATACAGAGGGGAGGGTTGGTGTAATGCCCACCAAAATACCCTAGAGAAATACACCTAATCTAACTACAAATAGAGATAAAAAATTTTAAAGCTCATATGCAAAACAACACATACATCTATAACATCCATCTAATGCATATCAAATACATCATCTACTAAATGCATCATTACAAGTTATATCTTTTTCTAATTACAACAAAGCATAGAACATCATAACACAACTACGCAAGCAAAATTACACATCATATCATTCTTCCCCTAGGGTATCTCAATGTCACTACTTTTAAGAGTAACATCCTATAAACTAAGTTCATTTTAGAGCATCAAATCAAACGTTCCAAATCCCCACCATTACACATACATTCTATTCATTGTGAATCTAAACGCATATCCCTTCATAAGATAGTACTAGATCATAATCTAAGATTCACAATGCCTAACAATAGGATTACTAACATACACAAGTACATGGAGTATAACATCATTGCTTAACTATTCTAGGTGCATGATGCCACCTAAGATACCTATATCATTTCCATCGAATCCATACATAATAGAATCTCTTAACACATACCATATGAAATGTCAACAACACACTATTACAATTTCCATTCTACTTCAATCTCTAAGAAAATTTATGAAACTAACAATGCTTCTCATTCACAATCTTACAAGAATCATCTAACTTGCAATGAAATCACATAACCAACTCTATAAGTGAAACTAGATCATTTCTTAAAGGTACATATCATCACATCAAGACTACTAATGATTGGAAATTGACACTCATTTGGTTTAGTTGTGTTGTCATTGATGGAAACACACATCATTTTGGGTTGGACACTTAACCAGTATTCATGATTCGACAATCGACATGCAAGTCATCTAGCAGACAAGGGAAACCGACAAACTAGGAAACGGTATATGAGGCCGACATAGGAGATTAATGCACTTGTTTTTGTCTAGGTCGACATGTAAATAAATTGTAATATCTTTGTAAGACAACATAAGGCATTCATGTTTATGATTGGGAAGGGTATTTAAGTCAGTCCGGTTAGGTTATTTTGGATATATACAGAGAGAAGGAATATATAGTGATGTGATATTGTGCGAGCAATGTTGATCGAATAAATGCGAATATAATATTTTGTAGTTGGTCTTGGTTATTGGTTTAGAGGTTTGGGATGCGAAGTAAGTTACCAGTAAAGGAGGACATAGTGAAAACTGCTACAGACAGTGCTTGAACTAGAACTCATCCAGCATAGTAGATGCATTCTCTGAGTTCAGAATTTTGTTTGTAAACCAATATTTGGTGTTTGTAGTCAGTGAGGATCCTTTTGTGATGAGAAATGTGCTCTAGGATGTTGGCCTTCTTGCATGTGCAGGCCCCTATTGTAATATTTATTCATTTGGCCAATGGATAGATATTATGGATCACCAATCCCACCCTGTTTTTTCCTCTTTGAGGTTTTCCACATATAAATCTTTGTGTTATGGTGTATGTTCTTGTGGTTACATCATTTCTACTTATGGTTATATTCTTTTATGGTTACCAGTTACTAAATTAATTTGTAAACAAGGTTAAAATTGATCTCAGTGGTAGAACACTGATTCACCCCCCCTCTCAGTGTTCTTGGATTCCAACAATTGGTATCTGAGCCTAGTACCTTGGAGTAAGTCTAACAGCTTAAGGAAGATCCTGAATCTAAAATCCATGGAGATGAGTATGGAGAAACAAATTGAAGTAGCACTTGAAGATTACGATGTTGAAAGGATGAAGAACTTGAAGTTGCAAGATGAGTTGAACTTTGCAAAAGGATTCATTCTTATCCTATAGGAGAGGATGTCATCTGCTCAAGCTAGAAGGAAGGAACTTTTACAAAATCAGGATGATGAAGAAAATAATGCCCTTAAAGAACAATGTCAGAAATAGTGTCATGAAGAATGAAATGCAAGCCCTAACTATGAGGATGTCCAAGGAGATTAAAGACTAGAAGAAGAATGTAGAAAATCTTTGAAAATCTCTAAAAGACAGATTTGAGGAATGCATTAGGCTGGCACATGAGAATGATATATTGAGAGTTGAGCTGGTGCAAACCCAGAATAATGAGTAGGAGTTGGAAAGATTGATAATAGTTCTAAGGGGAGATCTGGATGCTACAAATGAATACAAAGACAAGTTTAAGGATAGTTCTGCAAATCTTGATGAGCTATTGAAGGATCAAAGGTGCAAGGGTGATACTAGAGGTCTTGGATTTGAGCATGGAGAAAGCTCTAGTACTGCAAATGAAGTTGAAGCAACTGATGAGAAGGAGAACCCACCTATCAAATGGAACCAGAAGTTACCGGTAAGGCAACTCAATGCAGATAAATTCAATGGTAGATGTTTTGTTTGCAATTAATTTGGTCATATGGCAAGACATTGCAGAAATAGAGCAAATCAGGATAACAATGCAGTTCTCGGTCAGTGTTCAAATTGTAAGAAGTATGGTTAAAGGATAGAAGATTGTATAATGAATGTAAAATGTCATGCATGTGGAAAGTTTGGACATGTGGCTAATCAATGCAAGTCAAGGAATGATCAAGGATACAATAAAGTAATTCAAAAAAATAATGTCACTTACTATGCATGCAACAAAATAGGACATATTGCTAAATTCTGTAGAAGCAAGAACAATCTGGTAGGAAATGATGAGAAAGGAAAATAGAAGGTTGATGATATCCGGAAGGAGCATGAGAAGAAATGGGTTAGGAAATTTCAAGATCAACCGACAGAGACAAACAACCCCGTTACTCAACTGACAGAGCAGAATGTTCCTACACCGGCAGGAAACTCATCTGGTAACTAAGGCATTAACCTTAGGGGGAGGCAAATTAATGATAGATCTTGCATTACCCCTGGTAGTGGTCTAAAAGATTGTTTTAGATCTTGTAGAAGTCAATCTGAAGGTTTTTTGGTACTGAGATTATGGATTTTGAATACGATATGATAGGTCGACACACATTTATGTCAATGTGAAATTAGGGTTTTCACAGAATAAGAGGGAAATGTTGGTTCATTTCTGATCACACAGCATTCAGAGTGAAGCAGAGTGAGTTTAATGTGATTCAAGGCAATCAAGAGCATTTTCAAGTGAATTCCAGTGCATTTAGAGTGTATTTTCAAGAGCTTTCAGTGGCGAAGGTTTGAGGTATTTTTTGTTTGCAATGGCTTTTGGATCAACTCTTGCTCCGGTAGGTGTAGCTACCCCTATTGTTGTTGACATCAAGGATCGTCCATGCCTAGTTTTCAAGTAATGTCCTCAGGATACGAAGGTTGATGATTTTGTTGGCACGTTTTCTAGGGTTCCAGACAAAGTTTTGTATATTGAATATGTTTGTGCATATATCCATTGCACTCTGGAGGATTTAGGTTCTGCTGAAATCAAAACAATGTACATGAAAAGTTTGTTGGATAGGAAGGGATCGATGAAACCGGAATTCCAAATTCTCAAGGATCAAGGTTTCATAGACATTTTGGAGATGCCAGAATTTGAAGATAAAATGATCTAGTATGTGCTGAGTCATATCCATGGGGAATTCATGTAGCTAGACCGAAATTACAAAATCACTAAGGAGTCTATTCGATCAATCACCGGTTTTCCCCAAATTGGTTAGACTTCTGAAAAGAAGAAAATACCTAACAATGAGGTGGATAAGTTAGTTGGTGCAACTTTTGACAACCGATCAATGAGGATAAGTTGTTCAATTTGCAAGTATGATCATTGGTTACAAGTTAATCCAATCAAATTGATTGAAATCTGTTTCTAGTTCATGCATTTACTGTGCTCATAAGATGGTCAAGAAAAATGATAGGTTTTAGCAAGAAGAGAAGGGAAGGAAAAATGTCCTCTAAAATCAAATAGATCATTGGACTAGCAGAAGGGTCATCTCTAGCAGCAATTTAGACTTTACCGACAACAACAGTCAGCAAGGGTGTATTGAAGAGGAAGAAACTGGAAACTTATATTGCCCCTATTGAATCCGTTTCTGATATTGATGTTGTGCCCTCAAATATTACCAAGACATGCATCAGGATGCAGAAGAAGAAGCTTGAGGAAGGAAAGAAATAGAAAGTAAAGGTCACCCCTTCAGCAGCCCCAAAGAAAATTTTGAAGGAAAGGAAACCCACAGAGAAGAGGAAACTGGTTAAAGAGTCTACTTCTACTCCCGACAAGAAGAAGAAATCAGATATAGATATGGCTATTGAATTTGGTAAGAGTATTGAAGTCATTCATCCTCTCTCAGTTGCTAAATTGATTGATCAAATAACTAAAGATGGAATTTTGAGTAATATCCAGCATTACTATGTACATATGGATGATACCAAAAAATGGAGATTGAGGAAGCAACTTTGTTATACTTAGATATATATAAGAAAGAATTACTTGAGATTAAAGAACAAATACTGGGAGATTTGTATAATAAGCTAGATGCTAGGAGATTGTCTACAGTTGAAAGGGATAAATATATAAAGATGCAGGAGATATTGTTTGTTTGTGGTGCAATAACTAATGAGGAGATGCAACAGTATCTAGAATATACAAATAAAACAATTTTCCAGAGCAGACAATGGCATGTGAGTCTCATGGTAGGTAGAGTAAATCAAATAGTTAAGGAGACCCATGAGGCATGGGTAAAATTATTTGTAGATAAACATGATTTCTTTACTCCACCGGTATTCCCTCCTAAGTCTGGTATTCAAGACATCTCAGTTGATGGTAATGGGAAAGGAAAATTAGGTTTGGATTCACCGATTTTGGAACAGAAACTTGTTGGCCATTTGGAGGAATTAATTATGTGTTGCATTGATGTTTTGTCATTGATGTCAATACTAGTTGTTTTGGTTGATTTATCAGTATCCTTCTGGTCCCGGTAAGTTTCTTGGTTTCTAGTTAGATTAGATCATGATGATTCGGTATGCTCCAGTATGTTTGGGTTATGGAATTGGCTTATTCATGCTACTCAAATTCATGTTCAGTCAATTGGTTTTGATCTAGTGATCGGATGCTATCCTGTATACTGGCAAGCTTAGTTTGTTGTTCTGGTAAGGGTTTCACCGGTAGAGCTTTGTTGAATATATTTGATGATATGCATAAGTAGTGTTGGTGCAGATTCTGGTAGAGATTAAGGATGCTGATGGTGATCATGTTTGAGAATCAGTTGATTGGGATCATTGCTTTAGCGTGTGTGGACCTAGATTGGGTCTTGGTTCATCTAGGTTATGGATCGGTTTAATGTAACATGTGGATTGGAATTCTTGATGTGTTTCCGGTATGTTGACGTGTTTTATAATTATGTAATTGTTTTATTGTCTGGTGGCCGACCTTATTGTTTATGGTTGAGGGTTTGTATATATATGATGTAAGATCTCATTGTAGATCATATGTGAGGATGTAAAGGATATGTAAGAAGAGAATAATGTAATAATCATTCAGGCAGAGGATTTGGTCAATCATTGGTGATCAAGTTGGGTTGATATAAGAGGATTTAGTCCTCCAGTATTGAGATTAACCGAAACTATACTCAAGCATAGGAGATGTTATCTTTGCAGTTCATTCTTTCCTCTAGATTGTAGTCTAGATTTTTATGTAGTTAGTGAGACTTGTTTTGTGATGAGCGGTGTTCTCTAAGATGTTGGCCTTCCTGCAAGTGTAGACCCCTCATTTGTAATCACATACTTACTGCAAAAGTATTATCTGACTGTGGGTAGGCTTCCCACCATAGTTTTTCCCTTTACCGGGTTTTCCACATACAAATCTTGGTGTCATGTGGATGGTATTTATTGTCTAATTTTTGTTTATGCTTAATTGGTATATTTTCTATTTTGATATTTGGTTTATGCATTCTGGTATTGATCTTCTGGGTTTTGGTATTAAAGTTTTAATTGCTTAAGGTTCTGGTAATTTGGTGACAATTGACTCACCCCCCCTCTCAGTTGTCTTCCGGTTATTTGAACTGTCTAACAAAACTAATTGAGGATATTGAACCTTCGGCAACAAATGTACATATAGAATAGGTTAAGGTTGAGCAGGTTACTACACCAAGTAGCAAAGACACCGGTACCAGTTAGCAAGTTGGAGAGTCTAGTCATTCATTATTGGCACTTGGCTCATTCGGTCAAGTTGATTTTGGACAAAGGAATATTGAGCAACTGAGAAGTTTTGAATTGATGTATGTTGCAGCTCAGAAGTTATGAACGGAAGGAACAAAAGACAAGCAAGTCATTGAGCAGGCCATTCCAATTCTGCAATAGCTAGTTCTAGGATACACTAGTCCGGTAGCTAGCCCCTCTAGTAAGCTTAAGAGTTTGACTGAACACATTGCAAAAGAGTTTCAAACACTTCAATAGATATCAAACTGATAGTTAATAGAGAGGTACAATGAAACTAGGAAGGTCACCTATTACAATATGATCATATTAGACAAGGTCAAAATGACAGAACAACTAACAAAGATTGATGAGGCTCTTCATTAAGTGCAGTTGTATATATAGGTCTTGTACTAACACTGACAAACTTATAGATGACCTGGAGGTAAAAATAAAAATGGCAAAGGCCTGGTTGGAACTTCTGGCTAACAATTTTGATGGTACTTAGTCATTGACCAGTGCTATTGATGGTCAAATTTTGGTTATAGAATCTAAGATATCAGCCTTGGAGAAAGATATGGACAGATTAATCTGGTGTGCAAGAGAATTGAGAGGATTGGTTAGTCCCTGGTTGAATGCTTTGTTAGTTCATATGCGAGAAAGTATATAATTCATGTATAAACCCACACCGGGAGATCTAACTGAAGAAGAATTTCATGCCTACATTTGTAATGGGTTTGTATCTTTTTTGGGTACATTGAGAACCGATTGGGATACTTACTTAGGATTTTTAAAGGGTGTTTACTCGGATATATTCAAGTACATCTAAATCTGGTAAACATATTTTGATTTCATTCTTTCATTCATTTGCCCCAGCCTTTGTCATTAATGTCAAAGGGGGAGTGGTTGTTGTGAAAAATGTTACAGGACATAAGAAGTAATGTATAGCTCAGGGGGAGTGGGGTTAGTTTTGATCATCAGTTTTGGGAGGAACCGAGACAACACTTTAGCGATCCATTTTTTCACATGAGTGTTGCCATCAATACCAAAGGGGGAGATTGTTGGCAATTGACACTCATCTGGTTTAGTTTTGTTGTCATTGATTGCAACACACAAAATTTTGGGTTGGACACTTAACCGGTACTCACCGGTATTCATGATTCAACAACCAACATTCAAGTCATCTGACAGACAAGGGAAACCGGCAAACTAGGAACTGATATATGAGGCCAACATAGGAGATTGATCCGGTAGGTTTACATGGTAGCAATCAACGACATCGGTCACAAAGTTTAATGCATTTGTTTTTGTCTAGGCCAACATGTAAATAAATTGTAATATCTTTGTAAGCTAACATAAGGAATTCATGTTTATGATTGGGAAGGGTATTTAAGTCAGTCCAGTTAGGTTATTTTGGATATATATAGAGAGAAGGAAGATATAGTGATATGATATTGTGCGAGCAATGTTGATCGACTAAATGCAATTATAATATTCTATAGTCAGTCTTGGTTATTGGTTTAGAGGTTTGGGATGCGAACTAAGTTACTGGTAAAGGAGGACACAGTGAAAACCGGTACAAACAGTGCTTGAACCAGAACTCATCCAGCATAGTAGATGCATTCTTTGAGTTCAAAATTTTGTTTGTAAACCAGTATTTGGTGTTTGTAGTCAGTGAGGCTCCTTTTGTGATGAGGAGGGCACTCTAGGTTGTTGGCCTTCCTGGATGTGTAGGCTCCTATTGTAATATTTATTCATTTGGTTAGTGGATAGATATTGTGGGTCACCAATCCCACTATGGTTTTTCCTCTTTGAGGTTTTCCACATATAAATCAATGTGTTATGGTGTATGTTCTTGTGGTTGCATCATTTCTACTTAATGTTATATTCTTTTATGGTTACTAGTTACTAAATTACTTTGTTAATAAGGTTAAAATTGATCTCACTCGTAGAACACCGATTCATCCCCCCCCCCCCCCTCCCCCCTCTCAGTGTTCTTGGATTCCAACACTAACCACATGCTCATACACAAATCATAAAAGCAAATGATAACCCTTCATAACACTTAAATATTCTAACTCAAACCCATTCCTAATGTACACTTCCATAATATAGACCACATGGCATAATACTATCTTAATACATTCCAAGGTCATAATCTTCCAACATCATATTACAAAATATTATGAATCACAAGAGCACATATTTTGTATCCACATTTAGCAAATCATCATGATACAATATTAACCCTAATGGATAGAAATCAGCTCCATAATTCAAACACATAATAGAGAATCATTGAATCCATACAAATCTACAACTACTCATTCATTTTCATATCCAAATAGTAACTGACAGTAAGGATTAACATCCTTTAAATCAAGGCATACATGATCATTATTATATTCACTACCATCCACAAGATATACATAATCATTGCAATCATTTAATTCCTGCTAGCTATAAATTACATTCATTGTGAATATCCATTTACAACAATCTTATCTTATATATCTCATTTCAAAATCAATCTTTTACAAGTCTCATTACACATATTCCAAGATATTGGTTACATGGCTTCCTTTACAATTACATCCTTTTGAGTTATATATTGTATGATAACAATCATAATTACATAGATTATATTCTAATATACATCCAAATGAAGAGATAATAGAAATCCAAGTCCACCCATGCAACATCCAATGAAGAACATCCCAATGGAAGAAGGCATCAAACCACCCAACCATGTGGAACCAAATAGGAACCACCTCTCATGCTAGGAGATGACATGGGGTTCCAACACTCACTCAAGACCTAGGTTGACACCTAATGACCATGGGACTAAACATAGAACATAATGAACACAACCCAACAATAATCACATGACAACACAAGGCTGAAATCAACAATAAACTCTTCCAGAGGCGTACAATAAATCATGGCATATGGACATGATCACATGTAGGAATGGAGTGTCATCACATGTTGTCCTCATATAGAAGGGAATAAGGCCATCCTTACTAGTCACGCTCCTACATGCTAGCCTCACAAAGAAGGTAAATATGCACCCATAGTAGACATGTATGTTATCCTCACAAAGAAGAGCAATCCATACTCCTAATAATCATACATGCTACCCGCACAAAAGAAGGGTGAAAAAAATCCCTTAACAAACATGTGGAGCCATCTCAACCTATGTGAGTATAAGATAGATTGACTTGCCATCTCATATGGCCCAACCAAATAGAATTATCTTATTATGTGAAACCCAAACCCAATCAATTATTAAATGTTATCAGTAAATTACAAAGAGGAAAACTCCCATTATACTCTGGTGGTCTAGGTGCCAAGCAACCTAACTCACGTGACCCCAGTCATCACAAGGAAGCCTACTCCCCCTAATCATATGTCAAGCCATAGGGTAACACATAAAAATACATCACCATACATAAAGAAGGCTCACAAAAGACTTCCAAGATCACATAACATCACTAAGAACATACTTCACATAGAGCATACATATGAACCATTACAAGCATAGAGCCTTCACCAATGCCTCATAGGTATAGTACCAATGTAAGAACATGAAACATAACCACATCATAAACTACTACAAATCCTCAACAATGAGGTACAAAACATCCCACTGGAGCCATAGAAGCAATGCTCAAACAACAAGGCAACAACCTCTTGCTGGAGCAACTTATACATAAGGAAACTCCTCAACAGTAGGGCATAATGCCACTTACCAGAGCACAAAATACTTCATGAAATATCATAGAATATCATGAATCACTTGAAATTACTCAACACAAATGTCACATGCCTCTGAGAACATCACACAATCCAAACTAGGACTTTACAACACTAAAATTGACCTTTCTGGGCCTTCCAGAGCAGTTTATCTCTCTTGGTATGCACAGTGGAATTCCTGGTTTGTAGGGTGGCGTTTATGGTTCATTGCACAACATTTCTGGTCCATTGGTCAGCATTTTAGGTCCATAAGTCAGCTTTCTCAATCTGTAGGTTAGCTCTCTAAGTTAGTTTGTCAGCTCTCTGGGTCTGTACTATGGTGTTTTTGGTATGCATAGAAGCATTCTTGGTAGATAGGGTGGCAAACCTGGTTAGTATGGTGGCCTTTCTGGTAGTTTTGGTGGTGTTTCTAGTAAAGTGTACAAAATCTCAAGTTTGAAGGATCCTGAAGGTAAGATAACTGGCCCGGTTGACTCAGGGGACAAAAACGACCTCAAGGGCATGACCAGGAGGTTGGATAAGCATCAGAAGGGGTGTTCACATGGTTTATGCATCAAGTGCAGCTCACGGGAGGGTGAACCCACAATAGTGGGTTACACTTTTTTGCCAACTTTGACACTACAATATTCATTTTTAGAAGAAAAAAAATCGTATTCAAACATCTATTACTTCTAAACCGTAAGGAATTTGTAGATGATGTGAACTAGTGATTTGTGTCATTTTGTATGTAGATTCTTAAAATATTTTTTTTGATAATTTTTGGAATCATTTTTCCATTTTTCTATCTCCCTCAAAAACTAGTTTTTTCAAAAAACAACATTTTTAAAGAGTGATACTCACTTTGTATACCATAATTGTTTTTCTATAATAGATATGAATGTGATTCTTTCAAATTTGGTTTTGTAACATCCATATCTAGTGTTTTCAATTGGTTTTGTAACATTATCTTCAATATTTCATATTTTATTAAGATTTGAAGTCGAGTTAACAGTAATTTTGACATATGTCCATTTGATATTACATAACTTGTTGTGTATGTAATGAAAATCAATTTTATTTTTTTTGTTGGAAAGAGAACTTCAATACCTAGTGCGTAAAAAAATTTCAGAATTTTTTGGGTGATGTTTACGATTTTTCCATAAGCATTGAACAAAGAAGTTCATGTTCGGTGAAAACCCTACATTCATAAGAAATAAAATTTAAATATATTAATGAAATTAAATATATATTAAATTATACTATTTGGAAAGCTTATAATAAGGGCTAATTACTTTTTTTTTTAAACTTCTAAATGAATTCATTTGACCCCCCAAAAGCTAACGTAAATTTTTCTTTTTATCAGCATTTGATACATGCAAAGGAGACTCCATTGCAAGTATGATTTAGAAGTAGAGAGGTTCTATCCAAAAAAAATTTGATCTAAGAGCCTTTGATCTAACTCTCTTCAATTAATTACTTCAAATGGGACCTCTTAAAACTTAAATCATTATATTTTCTAAAAAATGTATGATTTTAGCAAAAAATCAAGATGTACGAAAAAGTGGGAACTTGCATTGTGAGTTCACCCAGGAATGAGTTTGCAACTCAGTGGGTAAGCATTTTGGCTAAAACTGCATTCTAGATTCAAGGAGCAAAGGAGAGAACCCAATCTCTGCATAGGCCAAAAGAACTGAACCAAAGTATTTCTAAACATTCCAATACTCCAACAACAAGATTACAAATGTTTGAACATGACATGGACACTCGATGTGAGCTTCAGGAGCTCTTACAATGCAACTGACACATTCAACCAAAGAAAACAAATCCTATCTCAACAAGGAGTTCACAAGAGAACAATACACAAATAGATATCCAATGCCTCTAAGAAACACATTTAAACATACAGGAAACATCAACATACATGTGCACGGGATCCATTATGCATTTTAATAGTATTTTAGAGATGTAACATTTCTAGAAAACACACTCAAGAGAATTTCACAGGGAAAATTCACAATGATAATTCACAGAAGAGGATCAATCTTTCCCTACAAAGCTAACCATTCTCTTATCAAACCAAAATAGATTAATCCTCAATGAATCTTTAAGTTGTAGACACAGCAAACATATTTTGTTCAGGAAGGAAGCATTCTCTGAAAACATGAATGTATAAATTTAAATCCACCGACCTTCAAATTGCAATCCAAAAGAGTCGAATCGAAGCAGAAGAAATATTGAATCCAAAACCACTCCAAAATCTTCAATTCAAACCAAAAACACAAATCCAAAATCCAAAATAATGCCCGCTGGTAACCCCCAAACAACTACAGGAAGCCAAATAGAAATATTTCCAGCAAAAACTCTCGACCAATCAAATAAATCCTTAAAAATAATATTTCTTACCTACCGTGTATAGTTCCAAGGTAAGAATATTTATGATATTTTCTACCAACAAATTTAACTTCACCCAATCAATTAGGAGGGTAGGTAAAATTAACTTTATTTACTTTTACACCTCCCATGCATAGTAAAAGCAATATAATAATATTATTACTTTTTAGGAGTGTAGGAATAGAAATAGGCTTGATACTTTTATAATTATTTATTAATCAAAATCAACTCTATAACTATATCTAAAATAAATTAAGATAAATCAATTAACAATAAATAAAATCAGAAGGATAAGATTAATTAAATAAAATAATAGTCAATAAACCAATTAAATAAATAACAATCAATTAATAAATCAAACATTAATAAATTCAATAATAATAAATTAAATATCTATTAATTAATTGATTAATTATAACTTTAATAACTATTACTCAACATTAATTAATTAATTAAATAAACATTATCCAATCCATGATAAATCATACACACACAACCAACCACACAATGATAGGATGGGATACTGACTCAAGACTGGACAACACTTACACCCAACACAACTGACAAGGTGAACATACTAGACCATGAATAGGTGAGTGAAAACGAAGTCGTCTCCAACAACTGGCATTGGGATTGGAACACGCTCAGACCTATGAGACCAGTGTTAGAGAGTTCAAATAACCAGAAGACAACTGAGAGGGGGGGTGAATTAGTCGTCACAGAAACCATTAGTAATTTAAACTTTAATACCGAAACCCAAAACATTAATACCAAAATATCAGTTAAACCAATTAAGCATAAACAATAATCATAGAATAAATACCATCCACATAACACCAAGATTTGTACGTAAAAAACCCGGTAAAGGGAAAAACCATAGTGGGAAGCCTACCCACAGTTAGAAAATACTTCTGCAGTAATTATGTGAATTACAATTGAGGGGCCTGTACTTGTAGGAATGCCAATAGCCTAGAGTGCACTACTCATCACAAAAGGAGCCTCACTGACTACATAGAAATCAAGACTACAATCCTAAGAAGTGTTGAACTACAAAATATAGCATCTCCTATGCCTGAGTAGAGTTTCGGTTAAGCTCAATACCGGAGGAATAAATCCTCTTACATACACCCAATTCAATCTCCAATAATCGACCAACTCCTCTACCTAAATGATATAACATTATTCACACATTACATTCCTTGACCATGACCTCTAACCATAACCATGATGATCTATAATGAGATCTTATATCTATATATAAAAACCCTCCACCATAAACAATCAGGTCGGTCACCAAATAATAAACCAATTACATAATTACAAACCATGTCGGCCTTAGACCAAACAAATAATATCCAGCACATAAGACATCCTGGAAATACATCAAGAGTCCCAATCCACATGTTACATTAAAGTCGGTCCATAACTTAGATCAACCGGGACCCGGTATAGGTCCACACGCTACAATAATGAACTCCAGTCGCCAAGTCACGAACATGATCACCAACAACATCCTGAAACTCCATCAGAAGATGCACCAACACCACTTATGCAATTCATCAAAGATCTTCACCAAAAGCTCTGCAGGTGAAACCCTCGCCAAAACCAAAAACTAAGCTTCTAAGCAAGCGGGATAGCATCTGATCACCAGACCAAAACCAACTGACCAAATATGAATATGAGTATCATGAACAAGCCAATTCCATCACCAAACTATACCGGAGCCTATTGGATCATGCCAGATCCAGATCAAATAGAAACCACTCAACCTACCAAGACCAGAAGGGTGTTGGTAAAGCATCCAAACAGCTAGTGTTAGCATCAATGACAACACATCAATGCAACACATAATCAATTCCACCAAATGGCCAACAATCTCCCCCTTTGACATTGACAGCAACCCTAGATGTGAAAAACATCTAAGTACCAAGAAATGCCAAATAAGTCTCCCCCAATGGAAGACAACCAACAATCTCCCACATACAGCTCTGAATGTCAATATCGCACCCTTTACTTTTTTTTATTCACATTTCTCCCCCTATGACTTTTTATTTTTCTTCCATTTTCTTTTTCACATCAATATCTCTCCCCCTTTGACATCAATGCTAGAAATCTGACAAAAATATCAAAGCAAGAACATAAACCACTGAATCACAAAGTTCACTACTCCCCCTGAGTAGTAGCATCCCACATCGGTGCCAAAATAAATAGCATCTTTGATAGTGCATACCGAACTGATGCCAAACTGCATCAATCAAGTCTCTACTGGAGGGGCAGAAACTCCCACTCTGTCTCTCAAGTACTCAAATGAATCCTTGGGCAAAGGTTTAGTGAAAATATCTACAATCTTCTCTTTAATGTTCACATAAACTAGTATAACTTCATTTTCTTCCACCTTTTCCTTCAAAAAGTTATACTTTATAGATATGTGCTTTGTTTTACAATGAAATACTAGATTCTTTGATATATCAATAGCAACAAAGTTGTCATAGTGAATAACTATCGGTGCATCGCAATCCACCCTTATGTCCTTCAACATTTGCTTCATCCATAAAAATTGTTTACAGTTAGTAGCAGCAACAACATACTCAACTCCAGCAGTAGATAAATAAGTACATGATTTTTTCTTATTGATCCATGAAACCAACTTCTTTCCAAGAAAGAAAGCTCCACCAGAAGTGCTTTTCCGGTCATCAACATATCCAGCCCAATCAACATCTGTATATGCACATAAAGTAAAGTTATCATCCTTAGGGTACCACAAACCATATTTTGATGTACCTTGTAAGTATCTAAAAATACTTTTCACCACAATCTCATGATTTTCTCTAGGATCACTCTGAAATATTGAAACAATACAAACAACATTCATAATGTCAGGCCTAGTCTAAGTCAAATAAAGTAGACCTCCAGTCATAGATTTGTATCTTGTAGGATTTACCGATGCATAAACATCTTTTCTTGTGAGTTTCTCACTAGTAACCATAGGATTACTTATCGATTTAGAATCTCCCATACCAAATTTCTTCAATAATTCCTTAGCATATTTAGTTTGACAGATGAAAATACCTATGTCAGTCTGAGTAATCTGCAAACCTAAGAAAAATTTCTTCTCACCAATCATAGACATCTCAAATTCTTTCTCCATATTCTTAGAAAATTCTATGCATAACTTATCTTCACCTCCAAAAATAATGTCATGAACAAATACTTCAATAATCAATATATCATCATCAGTGATCTTATAATATAAATTACTATCAGCACTGCCCTTAGTAAAACCAAGCTTCAAAAAATATTTATCCAATCTTTCATACCAAGCTCTAGGTGCTTGTTTCAATCCATATAAAGCTTTCCTTGACCTACAAACCATATTTGTATCATCTGATAGTGAAAAACCATCAAGTTGATCAATATAAACTTCCTCATCAAGATCCCCATTCAAAAATGCACATTTAACATCCATCTGATAAATCTTCTAGTTTTTATAAGCAGCATAGGCAAGAAATAATCTTATAGCTTCAATCCTATAAGCTACATGTGCAAAAGTCTCTCCACAATCAATTCCTTCCTTTTGAGAATATCCTTTACAAACCAATCTAGCCTTATTCCTTATAACTTAACCATCCTCATTCAATTTATTCCTAAAAACCCATTTAGTTCAATAACATTTTTATTTTTAGGTCAGGGAACCAAGGTCCATGTGTTATTTTTCTCAATCTGATCTAATTCTTCTTCCATAGCTTTCAACCAATATTCATCTTTACATGCCTCAATTACTGATACCGGTTCAACTTGTGAAATTAAACATACCTCATTAGTTTCTAATCTTCTTCTTGGCATCACTCCATTTCTCTTATCCCCAATGATTTGATCTTCTGAATGATTCAATCTCACATACCTAGGAGTCTTCTAACTTTTTATTCCTCTTCCCTGTTCTTCAGTTGCTATAGAATTCTCTGATACTATCGGAGTAACTGGTTCAACTCTCTGTTCCGGTAAAGGTGCTACTGGTTCAGATATAATCATTTCCACTGTTGGTTCCTTCTCATAAACTTTGATTTGACTTTCGTTCATCTCATCTACTTTGACATTAGCACTCTCCACAATTCTCTGCAATCTCTTGTTATAAGATCTATATGCTTTGCTTTCATTAGAATAACCAAGAAAAATGCCTTTGTCACATCTAGGATCAAATTTCCCAATGATATCATCTCTCCTGATATAACTTTTACTACCAAAAATTCTGAAATACTTAACTGTAGGTGTATTGCCAAACCATAATTCATAAGGCGTCTTACTGGTTTCTCCTTTGATATGTACTCTATTGAATGTATAAACTATTGTGCTCATTGCTTCTCTCCAGTAGATGTGAGGTAGACTAGCTTCCATCATCATTGTTCTAGCAGCATCCAAGATAGTTTTGTTCTTCCTTTCCACAACTCCATTTTGTTGAGGTGTCTGAGGAGCAGAAAATTGTCTTCTTATACCATGCTTCTCACAAAAGTTATTAAACTAACCGGATGTGAATTCTCCACCATGATCTGACCTCAAACATTTAATCTTCAATCCTGTCTCAGTTTCCACTTTAGCCTTAAAGATTTTAAACTTTTCAAATGCTTCATATTTTTCTTTTAGAAAAGAACACACATCATTCTAGAATAATCATCAATGATTAGCATGGAATATCTATCACCATGAAAACTTTTAACTCTAGCAGGGCCACACAAATCAGTCTGAATAAGATCAAGAACATCATTTGATTTATCTTGTATGCTCCTAAAAGAGGTTCTGACCTGTTTACCCATTTGACATTCTTTACATATTGGATTATAGGGTGTCATAATCTTAGGTATATCCCTAACTGCCTTAGTTGAACTGATCTTCACAATGCAATCAAAATTCACATGACACAACCTTTTATGCCATAGCCAACTCTCACCAATCTCTATAATCAAACATGTCTTCCCACCAGAGTTCAAATTAAATATATTACCTTTTGTTTGTGTATCAGTTGCAATCTCCAAACCAGATCTGGTAATGATTTTGCATTTTCTATCCTTGAATTGTAATGGAAATCCCTTATCTACCAATTGTTCTACACTCAAAAGATTATGCCTTAAACCTTCAACATAATAAACATTGTCAATATTGTTCTTACCATCAAATGATATAGTTCATTTTCCTTTGATCATACATGCTTTGTCATCTCCAAATCTAACTAGACCGCCATCAAATTCTTGCAAAGATAGAAACTTCCCTTTATCTCCAATCATATGATGTGAACAACCACTGTCAATTACCCATTCATCCTTGTCTTCAATTTTGTCAGCAAGTGCCTTCTCTTCAAGTACCTTCCCTTCTAGTGTCGGATCATCTTCTTTGATAGCCAGGAACACCCATTCCTTCCCATTGGTGGAACCACTAGCAGAGTCTTCTGCCAATTCAGAATCAAAATCAGTTGTGCCTTCCTCATCCGCTATGTAGCATGATGTGTCTCTATTTTTAATGTACTTTTACTTGTTCTGATATCCAAGGTTAGGCTTAAATTATCTTCTAACTCCTTCAAATATTGAATTCCTTTCAGGACATCTAGATGAAAAATGACTAATCTTATTACATGCAAAACATTTAAAAGGTGCTTTTCCTTCATACTTACTTCCTACTGGTCCTTTAGGTACTCTTCTAGAAAATAGTGCTTCAAGTTGCTCAAACTCATCATCTTCTCTCTTCATATCATCTAATTCCTTTTCATACAAATCTTTCCAGTTTTGCTTACTAGTTGTATATGTAGATGCATGAAAAGAAGGTTCAGTCTTCACAGCTCTAGAAGGTCCAAATTCTTTAAACTCAAAAGCAGATAGTTTCCCAACCAAAGTATCTCTATTGACAAATGTATTAGCCATTTTTATCAACTCATTAATAGCAGTAGCCTTCATTTTGTAAGCCTATGGTAGGGCTCTCAATACTTTAGAAACAATTTCATCTTCGCTCAGAGTTCCACCACAACATTGATTTCCCATAACAATCTCATTTACCCTTTCCATGAATGCAGTAATCATTTCATCTTCTTCCATCTTCAGGTTTTCATATCTCACCTCATAACCATCAAGTTTAGCAATATTCATTCTAGGGTCACCTTCATTAAGAGTCTCCAATTTATCACAAATAACCTTTCCAGATGATTTGTCGGTTAATCCCATTATTTGTTGATTAGAAAGTGCACATAAGAGGGCTTCTCTTGCTCTACAATCATTCTCAAGCTCCTTGTCTAGGTTTACTAGAGGAGGATTGCAAGATCCTGGATTATAAGGTGGGACACCATTCTGTGTGATCTCCCAAATCTCCTTGCTAAGACGTCTTAGATCAGTTTCCATCTGAATCTTCCATACTATATAATTTGTTCCATCAAACCTCAGAATATCCTTTCGAAAGATAGCTCCAGAAGAACTCAATGAACTTGAACTATTAGTCGCCATAGGATCTTCCTCAAGCAATTAAGCTTTCTACAGAGAGGACCAAATCTCTGATACCAATTTTTAGACAGTTCAAATAATTGGAAGACAACTGAGAGGGTGGGGGTGAATCAATTGTCACAGATTACCAGAACCATTAGCAATTTAAATTTTAATACCGAAACCCAAAAACATTAATACCGAAATAGCAGTTAAACCAATTAAGCATAAACAATAACCATAGAATAAATACCATCCACATAACACCAAGATTTGTATGTGGAAAACCCGATAAAGGGAAAAAAACACGGTGGGAAACCTACCCACAGTCAGATAATACTTCTGCAGTAAGTATGTGAATTACAATTGAGGGGGTTGCACTTGCAGAAAGACCAATAGCCTAGAGCGCACTACTCATCACAAAAGGAGCCTCACTAACTACAAAGAAATCCAGACTACAATCTAGAGAAGTGTTGAACTGCAAAAGATAGCATCTCATATGCCTGAGTACAGTTCCAGTTAAGCTCAATGCCAGAGGACTAAATCCTCTTACATACACCCAATTCGATCTCCAATGATCGACCAACTCCTATGCCTAAATGATATTACATTATTCACACATTACATTCCTTGACCATGACCTCTAACCATAACCATGATGATCTACAATGAGATCTTACATCTATATACAAACCCTCGACAATAAACAATCAGGTCGGCCACCAGATAATAAACCAGTTACATAATTACAAACCATTTCAGCCTTAGACCAAACAAATAATATCCAACACATAAGACATCTTGAAAATACATCGAGAGGCCCAATCCACACGTTACATTAAAGTCGGTCCATAACCTAGATCAACCAGAACCTAGTATAGGTCCACACGCTATAGCAATGATCTCCAATCGCCAAGTCACGAACATGATCACCAACAACATCCTGAAACTCCACCAGAAGATGCACCAACACCACTTATGCAATTCATCAAAGATCTTCACCAAAAGCTCTGCCGGTGAAACCCTTGCCATAACCAGGAACTAAGCTTTTAAACAAGCAGGATAGCATCTGATCACCAGACCAAAACCAACTGACCAAATATGAGTACGAGTATCATGAACAAGCCAATTCCATCGCCAAACTATACTGGAGCCTATCGGATCATGCTGGATCCAAATCAACCAGAAACCACTCAACCTACCGAGACCAAAAGGGTGTAAGTAAAGCATCCAAACAGCTAGTGTTGGCATCAATGACAAAACATCACTGCAACACATAATCAATTCCACCAAATGGCCAACAAACAGGTGGAGTCGATGTCTGGTACTTGCAATCCTACATCCACCGATAAACACAAAAGAACATATATATACAACATCATAGTAGCAGGCAAGTGAAAGAGAATCACAACACCTTATCATGCTCACAATGAGTGATAAGGCATCATCCCTTTCACGAAGACAACCACCCAATACAAACACATCTTATAAAATCATCATCATGAAGTAGGGTTAGTATCATTGTCATATATCATAAAATTATATAAATCACATAAGAATCTTGAATACATATAAGTTCATCAAGAAATACCATCCATCGAATAACATAACATATCATTCATCACATAGATCATCAAAAGTCATCAATATAACACATGTCCATATAGCATCATAAATGTCTACTGCATAGAAATAAAGTCATAACCATCATCATAAGTCTAGATAAGTCTATCGAATCATGAATCAAAATGTAAGTCTAGGAGGGACACTACAGTTGGAAGGAATTTCTTGGAGCTTTTGGGGATTGTGTTGGTTCATGTTTTGTCGGATTATGGATTGGCAAAGTTGAGGATTTTCTTTGGGGATTCAACTTCTACCTTGGTGTTGATTCTAGGATAGTGTATAGAGGCAGGATTTTGATCTCCTTTTGTCTATGAAATTTCATTGAAAGATTTGAAAAGAAAATTAGTTTTTGTTTTAATGAAAACCAAATGAATTGGTCTGATAATTGTATCTAGAAATTTTCCTTTGGATCCTTTATTTGGGAATTTTGGTTTTAAATTTAAAGTTGGTGGCTGGAGATTTTAATTATTTGTGAGCCTAGGTGGGGTTCTTAAAATTTAAATAATTTAATTGTTAATTTTTACGTGTAGATTTCTTCTGGTTTTGCAAGTTAAAATTGTTAAAAGATTTTATTATTAAAAAAAAATTATGAATTTTGGGAATTATCTGTGTCTGTAATTTTGGTTTTATAGATTTTAATTATTAGATTTCATTATAAAAATTTTGATTATAAATTTTTTATTTTTAATTCTAATTTATTTGTGATTGTTTGAGATTATGTTCTTTGTCAATTTTTGAGATTCCATTGGAATTTTATTTTTGTGACTATAAATGGTTTCTAGAGTTTTAACTAAATATGTTTACAAGGAAAGAAGTTTTAAATATGTGATTTTTATTTATAATTTTAAATCTGTCAATTATAAATTTATTATTATTAAATTTATGTATAATTTCTATAAAATTTTATATTTATAATTTTAATTTTAATTGAATTCATTAATGTGCTAGAAACATTTAGCAATATTTGCCATTGATAAATTATTATTAAATTTAATTGTGAGCATTTTGTTTATTAAGTTTGTATTATTAATAAAATGTTAAATTATTTCAATAAATCATTTCACTTCGCTTTTTATTAATTTGTCTTGCTCTAATTTTATTGACTGGAATAAAAAACTTTTCCCTTTATTATGTGTTGCTTTTTGTTTTGTTTTTTCTTTTTAAATATGATTTTAGTGATTTATCTCTCCGGTAGTATAAATTTTGTGTGACCACTAATTAAAGAAATCAATTAAACTAAGCTTGATTAATTAAATTGGTTAATTATTTTATTTTATTTTTAAATTGATTATATTCTTATAGTAGTAAATAAATAATTGAAGTTATATATGTATATTTTAGTATACTTGGTTCTTTTAGGATGTATTATGTTGGAAATTTGCAAGTAAGTGGGTAATTAATTATTTAGTCAAAATTATTTGTTTTGGAGGTTATTTTGGGATAATGAATTAAATGGGTATATGTGTGTTTTAGTCCTTTCAATGTTTTATTTAATATCGCTTGTAGTGTTTAATGAAATTTAGTTTATAGTATTTTTTATAAGTATGCTTGATGGATGGTGCTTGTATATATGTATCAATACCTATTAGTTTGGTTTAGTCAGTTACCTTTAGTGGTTCTATAAATGTAAGTTGACCTATCTTAGTCACCTATGATACCTCTTGTGTGCTATACTTGAGTGGAGAATGAATGTCATTTAGAGTAATGATGGTTTTTTGTATTGGAGATTTTTGAGAAGTTAATTGGCCAAGTTACTTTTGCGTTGATGTTAATATTATTGACTTTGGAATTATTTTGATGTTTTATCATATCAAACTCGTGACCTTTTATGTTTAGGAACCTTAACCAATGAGTGTTGGGGGCTAGTGTCTTATGTGTTGTTTTGGTCGTTTGTATTTGAGGCTCCAAAGGTTGGTCTTGAGCTTAGTATCTTCTTTCTGTGTTATTATGTTCTTTTTCAACATGGGTTTTTTCTTTGGATGGCTATGGAGACAACTATCTTGGTATTTTATTATTTCTTTCCTTATGGGATTGAGCCATGAGGTTCTTTTATTGGAAGCTTTGGTATATGATGCTATGTGGTTGAGATGTGATGTGATTCGAGACTTGGTTGGAACTTATTATTTGATCTTTGGTGCTTCCAATCTTTTTATGAGACTTGTGAGAATATTTTATGATAATTTATTTGATGATGGTTGGTTTCAGTATGTTTGTGTCATAAGGGGGAGTGGCTTCCAAGTGGGGGTCGGGGCCCAAAGTGGCTACTAGGATAACCCATTGGAATTTTTCTTAATAATTGATAACCTAATTAATGTATTAGGGGGTTGGGGTAGTTAAACACATTTAATAAGATAATTGGATGCCTCGCTCATGGTTTGAGTGCTTGTTTAGGCTCAAGATGAGGCGTAGAAGGCCTGGAATGGCAAAACCCACTACCTTGTCCTCGTGAAAGGTTTGTTGGGTTTACATGAGTCTTGTATGGGGGCTAGGGGTCGGGAGAGACTACCAGGATAACTCAGAATGGGGGTTAGGGCCTATGGAGACCTGCCAGGATAACCCATAGCAAGCTATGCGATGAAACTCTCCCCTTGTGAGCACTGGTGTTTGGCCTCTTTCTTTGCACCCTCTGGAGTACTCATGTTTAGAGCTTAGTCTATGTGTATTTTTCTTGTGGTTACCTGGTGGAAGTGTGTTTAGCCCTTATGGTGTGCTCTTTGTTTGATTGCTTGAGGGCCTTTTGTCTATCTCCTAGCACGAGGGTTGGACCTTTTGGATCCACATGGTCGGGTGGTAGTTACCTTCTTCCATCAAGGATTTTGTTTCGGTCTTGCATGGATTGGCCTCGTACTTGTTCCATCTTACTCTGTTGGATTTGTTCAGATCAGTGTTTGAGATGGCGACTTTATGTATCTACCAATTGCACTTATGTGTATCAGATGTAACCTTTGTATTTACACGTCTTCATGAAAATGATGTAATTATGTTGTAATAATGATGTACTGATGATGTAAATCTTATGTAAGTGAAATGAGACTTGGGTGGTAGGATTTAATATTAGTTAATGAAAACATTGTTCTCATGCTATTGAATATGTTCATGTTCATAATTCATACTTGTGTGTTAAGATTAACTGTAGTTAATGGTTTTCAATGAATATAGTTTTGGAATATATTTATGTTACGAAATGTAAATGTATGAATCAATAATTGCTTAAATGGAATACTTGGATTTATTTGGTCATTTAAATTGCAGGAGTACATGAATGCATTATATGTTCTATTGATTTAGATGAATTCCTTTAATGATGTATGGTTAGAATAAGTAATCACATTAAGAAACCTTAGGGGAAAAGTTAGTAGTTGATTTCAATTGTGATAGTTAACTCAATCTTAACTTTTTAAATGTTTAAAGTATTCATTTAATATTTTAAAAAAAAATCACTA
This sequence comes from Cryptomeria japonica, assembly GCF_030272615.1. Lineage (NCBI taxonomy): Eukaryota > Viridiplantae > Streptophyta > Pinopsida > Cupressales > Cupressaceae > Cryptomeria > Cryptomeria japonica. The sequence goes on along the minus strand of NC_081408.1, from coordinate 526,117,230 downwards.
TTCTTTGGAAATATTAGTTTGTTCCTCTAGGGTTTCTTGGAAGGGGCATTACATTGTACTTCTTCTGTAATTAAAAATACAATATATATTCAATAATATATATAAGCTAGGTTCCAAAGAAAGCAACTCCATCTTTAACAAAGCAAAAAAGTTGAATAAAGGACATCATCAATGGCTCTAACTACATCCTACATATCCAAACAAAGATATCCTCTTTCTTGGGTATAAATCTTCAAGGAAAGCATTTCAATCTTTAATTTAGCCTCCAAGAAAAGATAAAAGAAAATTTTGCTTTAATTTCTTTTCCTATTCAGGAATAAAAATTGCACAGAGTCTCTCTTCTAAACATAGGAGATTGTCAAATTTGTTTTTATCTTTAACATGAAATATTTGACTTAAATTTCCTAAAAATAGGAACTCCAAAGTGGGCACCCATTTCCTAAAAATAGGGATTACACCATATCTTCTTTCCTACACAATAGGAAACTTGCCAAACACTTCACCTAACATGTAGGATGCCACCTCTTCAAAGAGGACCCACAAAGTGAATTGAAAAAAAGGAAATAATCAACTTACAGTAAATAAATATGCACCAAAATAATTAATTAACTTAATTATAAATTTTAGGACTCAAAGGTTGAGACACCTTAATCCCAACAACTATTGACAAAGATAGATAGGGAATTTATATCATTGTGGAGTTGCATAAGATAGCATATATGCCACATATCTGAGTGCATAGGGCAATGATGATGGCTTTAGTGGAGAGATGATAGACTCATGCTAATTCTTTCTTGTTTTTTATAGATGAGATGATAATCACATTAGAGGATGTGTGGAAAATATTGTAGATTATGATCTATAGATAAATAGTTGAGTAACAGTAGGAGGGGGTGGAGATGTATTTAGAGAACTTATTTGTGATTATAGACTTTTCCTTGATGGATACAAAGATGGACTTGAACATAGACATGTGATTCGTGGCGGATTTGTTGCTATTTTTGGTGGCTCTTATCAGCAGCATATTGTTTCTTGATAAAGGGATCACAAGGATTTCCTATTGGATGGGTGGGGGTTGTGGAGTAGATGATATATGAGTGAGAGACATTTACACAAGATTCTTGTGTGTTAAATCAGTTGTACTAAGGTAAAAGCACAAAGGTTTGTTACAATTTTAGCCAACTAAATAGTTTTTAGCAAAATAGCTTCAACTATGAGGGTTTTGGGAAAAAGGATTTCACTCAAAACCACATGGAGTATAAATGGCACTAGAGTTTTGGGAAAACCCTTTTGCCATAAACCTTAAAATTAAACTTTTTCTTTAAAAAATTTTAATCATGATCAAATTCACATGTAAACTTTCAAAAGAAAGGGTTTCAATTGAAAGTGTTTAAGTCAAAACCCTTTTGACCAAAATTGTCTATGTGGAAGCTTAACCCCTCTTTGGGGGCAAAATAAGAAAATATATAACTTTAACTTTGAATTTGTCTAGCTAGGCCATCTTTCATGAAAATCTAAAAACACCATTTTGTAGAGATTAGAGTCCACAATCTAAAAATATATATTTTGTTCAATATTTTGATTAGTTCTAATATAATCATTTTTAATTATTGCAAGTAGGTTTTTAAAATCAAACATGGGGCTAATTAGAAATTTAAACAATACTAAAACATTTTTATTTTATTTATGTTGAAAAATATATGGTGTACTAGAGGAGGGAATCCTCTCCAAAAGGGTGCATTAGATATTGAAGTTATCTACAAAAAATCAGGAAAAACTAAAATTGTTTTCTCTTTTTAATGACCTTAACACAACCTCATTTTTTTCCCAAAAATTTTCAGCAATTGAATTTTGCTCTTAAATTTATAAAAAAATCAAACTGATTTTTGTCATTTTTTTAAGAAGTACAAGCAAAAACTTCATCAAGAGTTCTACATTTTATTAGTTTACATCATTTTGAAATTCAAAATCTAAAGGCCAGTTTTATACATATGAAAAAAATTTCTTGTTTGTGTTGGGTGATTCCTTTAAGAAAGTGTGGCATAGGTTTGTACTTTTATCCACCAAGGCATGAATATGGTCATCCATGAAGATGATAAGAGATTAGGTTATAAGGTGACACATTTACATATATGGGCCTAAGAGAATATAACCATGTTGCAACCAATATTAATGAGATAGAGGGTACACAAATGAGCATGTCTACCTATATGAGGGATTTGTGAGACAATCATAAATGGGAGATCTAGTTATTGGAGGTGGTCTTTGATGTGATTGGATAGGTAGAGTGGAGGTTATGGAAAGATTGTGAGGCTAAGTTAGGTGATGACAAGTAGTTGACATATGTGCAATCATTATGCTTCTTCATGGGGATAACCTCACATGTGGTAGATCAATATCTACCCCATAGGCCATTGCTATAGTTTGGCTTACCACATGTTAAGCCACCAAGGGAGGTGGTTTTCACATGGGTGACTTAGGAGAGGGGTCCATGGTGGATGTCTATTTATTTTTTTGGCAAGAATACGATAGCTATGGTTAAATTTAGTTTCATGGGTGTCATGAGTAGATATAGCTAATGTAGGGGTTAATTGTAATTATAGAGTGTGGCGGGTGGATTATCATCTAGTGAGGTAAATAATGCTTGGTGATGGTAAAGTGATAGGTGGGGATGGTGGAGATGGGGTAGGAGGAGATTGAGGTGATGGATCCAAGATAGGAGGAGGGGAAGGTGATGTGTTAGATCCATCAAGAGTTAAGATAGGAGAGGGTAGGGAGAAGAAAGAGAAGATGAAGATAGATGAGGGTCGGTAAAAGGAGGAGAATGTGAAGGTACAACTATATACATTGTTATTAAAGGTGTATGCATGCCAAATAAGAGATATAAGGTTCACACAGTTAGAGATTAGGAAATTTGAGAGAGAGATAAATTATGATCGTATAGGGACATATTACAAGGGGAGTTGGATATTCTAGTGTTGTGAATTGTACACCTTTATTAGTGTGTCCAATTTCACACTCTCCTAGCACCTATTTTAGTATTTCCCTTTCGTCCATGCATTATAGGACCTTTATTGTAATTATAATTTAATATTATGCCTCTTATTCTACTTTATTGCATTATCATACTCTTCTATGGGCCCTTGATTCTAGGTGTGTCCTTTATTTCTTCAATATCCTGATTTATCCTTTATCCTACCCCAATTTCAACTTTTAAAGTACATTTTGCATATCTATATATAATGGTTCAAGCCATCGAGTTGGAATCACCATTAGAACCTCATTATTTCACATTCATCAAAAGTTAGAAAAAAATTGTCAAGACCAAGGCATCCTATTATCCCGTTCCCACACTTTTTCACTAAATTAAACTGAGAGGATAATAAGATGGTCCCACCCTATCCAAATCTAGCTCCATGCGAAAATATATAATTGGCCTAAAGGTGATTTCAATTATGAAATCCCTAAGGCATCTCTCTCAATTCATTTTCATCATCTTATCTTATGCTAACACGATCATCCAATTTAAGAGCAATTCTTCTTTCTCAAGAGAATACCTGATTTAAGGAGAAACAAACTACATCAAGACATCTTCATGTTATGTTTTATCTATGATTTTATGATGTATTTTATGTGAATTATCATTTTATTGCATCAACACATATTATTTCCTCCAATCATTTGAATATCTAATGTTTATTCTTCTATCCTATAGTCTCAAATATTAAATAATTCTTAATTATTTAATCTCTTTTCCAACTCATTCTTCTATTTCCACTTCATCTTCCCTTTGCCAACTCATCAAACATGTGGCTAAAGATGTTAATATTTCTTAAATATTAATTCATCATTTATCTCCAACTTCCAAATTTAATGAAACATTGTGTACGTACACATATTTCATAACCTTCTTCTATATTCTCTCCAACATCCCTACATCTTAGGAAGGACTTGAGTCCACTTGTCCTCTAATGCCTAAATCTTCTCCAACCATCCCTAGATTCCCTCAGTCAACAACCCAGTCAAGGTGAGATGAGTGACACTTGTTTTCTCCTTCCCCCCTTCTCTCAACCTTCACCTTTGCTCACAGCCATCCAAATCTGTAGATCTGATCATGACCGTTGATCCAGGCCACATCATCTTATCCTCTCAAAGTCTATAAAATCAGGAATTTGAGTTGAGAAAGAGTTAGTCTTAAAGTTAGTCTTCAAGTGAGTTTTCAAGTTAATCATTTGTGAAAACTTATGCATCCATGAGTTTTAATCTTGAAGCAATTTAGCGTAATCATTTAGCATAATCACTTAGCATTGCATATCATAGTATCAGTTAACTATCAGTTATCAGTGCATTCTTCATATGCCATCTTGGAAGTTATCAGTGCTTGTCTGAGAGCACATCATCTATAACTAGGAACAGTGGAGTTAGGACACAATGAGACTTAAATCATGAAGGTAAAAATAGTGTTTTTATTTTAATATCAATTTCATGTATTTTTATTGGTTGAGCTTGGATTTCCTGTAGCATTTCCTTTATATTTTGTGAAACTAACATGTTGCAGATAGTATTCTGAAGATGAATGTCATGCCCAAACTTTTGGGCACAAACGGAATAATTTTTTTCAAAAAAAAATACTTAACCTAGTACAACTAACTTATTAAAATAATGCAAACTAGTTTGGTCTTAACTATGTTTTGAGTGAATCAAGCAACTAAATTAATTAGGCGATAAATAATCTAAGTTATAAGCGAGCTAATATTTCTCCAAAAGAGTTATTACTATCTTCCATTAATAAATAATTAAACTCTCTTAGCAAATAATCTCAAACTTAATATATAATCTCTAAATTAATTGATCGATAATCTCTTATAGTTCTCTAATTACCTAGGGTCTAAAATTAATTTACCCTAACTCTTTGATTAAATAAATCTATTAAGTAAAATTTCCATTAATTAAAAGGTGTCTAATAAATTTCAAAATAAAGGGGCCAACTTGACACTACATATATCATTTTATTTCCCCAAGAGTTTTAAATTCTTCTTATTAAAATGCTTCTACATTCATTTAATAATTAAGAGAGCATTACTTAATTTACAAATAATATTTTGATTCCATATAAATATAGAATTTAATTACATATATATATATATATATTCCAAGAGAAGGGAGGGGGGGTTTCTTTATTTTATTAATTTACCCCTTTTTTTTAAAAATCCTACAAAGTCACATGCTAACCCTAACCTCTCTTTTTTTTAACACCCCCCACACACATATCTTATTTTAGAATCTATGTGTGTTTGCCCTAACCCGAAATTAGGGTTAGGGCATGTGTGTTATAACATTCATATCTTTTTGTGAGCTGTGTGTGTGTAAATCTTCTCTTTTATTTATTTTTTTGTGAGTGTGTGTGTGCAGGTGCGGATGCGGCGGCCCGAGCTCAATTCCTTGGTGGAGCCGAAGAGGGGAATGGCGGAGGGGACCAAGCAGACGGAGCAAAGGGAGGGAGGAAGGCGGGGTAGGTGGCAGTTCCTACGGGCTACACCCGCAGGCTGGGAACAGCGCCGCCCACGGCTGCGGGCTCCGTAGCCTGTGGACGTCGCCGCCCACAACTGCAACTCCTGCAGACTGTGGATGTCGCCGCCCACAACTGTGGCATCCGCAACCTGTGGACGCCGCCGCCCACAATGGTGGGCTTCCGCAGCCTGTGGACGCCACCGCCCACAGCTGCGGGCTCCCGCAGGTTGTGGACGGCGCCGCCCACGGCTGCGGCCTTTGCCCTCCAAGCAATTTTTTTTTTTGTTAGTTTTTTTTTTGTGTGTTTAAAATATGGTAAAAAATAACATATATATATATATATATATATATATTTTTATATATACATATAAATATATGTCTAAAAGGAACATGTAAATACATTATTGTTTTTTTTTTAAATAAATAGATTTTTAGAATAAACATTTAAAGGAATAATATATATATATATATATGTATATATATATATATATGTATATATATATATATGTATATATATATATATGTATATATATGTGTGTATATATATATATGTGTATATATATATATGTGTGTATATATATATATATGTATATATATATATGTATATATATATATATGTATATATATATATATGTATATATATATATGTATATATATATATGTATATATATATATATATGTATATATATATATGTATATATATATATATATGTATATATATGTGTGTGTGTGTGTGTGTATGTATGTATGTATGTATATATTGCTATTTATAACTCATTTAGGCAAACTTATGAGATTACCTTTTTTTTTTATAGCTTTAGAATGCATGCAGGGATTTTCCTATTCTAATTTTGTAGTATGTTAAAGGGAAAAAAAATAAAAATTTATAAGGCTGGAATATGTATGTTTTATATTCTATTTTCTTTTTTTGTTTAAAAACTAACATTCTGTAACTAATATCTACAATGCATTCTAACAGCAAACTTAAAATATAATCTTTTTGGTAACAAAATAAAACTAGGTCTATATGCTAATCTTTTCTTTGATAAAATAAACTACTACAATAAGATTTATTTTCTGCATTAAATGGAAAAATAAATGACAGATTTCTTTTATTTGCAGCAGCATTAATATACATAAATGAACATGTAGAAACAAAATTAATTTATTAGCAGAATAAACATAAATGCAACAACTTTATTTCCCCTTTTTTTAATGAGGATTTAAGTACATGCTAATATAATTCATCTTCCCATTTTGCAAAACTAACCAAAATAGGAGAAATACATTTCTTTAGCAAATTTAAATACAAAGTAAATAAGAATACAAATGGATTTGAAAACCCAACTAATATTTCCCTTCCATAGGAATATGAATAAATAAATACACTTCTTTTCTTTTGGAAATTAAATACAACAATAGTTCTTTCTTTTTCTTGCTACAAAATAAATACATTTTTTTTTTAGAACTATTTCTACATCTTAGAACAGCAACTAATCCCTTTATCCTTTCTTTTCCACCCCAAGCAACCTGCAATAAAATATAACTTGACCATGGAGAGCTCACCTCCCAGCCTAGGCTTACTAGAAGCCACCCCGAGCTTGGAGAACCAAGCACTAGACGAGTCACAAACAAACAAACAACACAACAACAAAGGCAAACACTCAACATGCATTTTCCCATCCCAATCTACACTCTCACCACAACTTGTGATGATCTTTCCATGGGTGGAAGTGGACCAAGTACCATTGGGGAGATTGCAAGCATAATACAACTCAAGCCACCTCATGGCAAAACAAAATACAACAAATTTCATCTCCACACCTTATGCCCCCCCAAAGGCATAAAAGCCATATTTTCTCCCCTTATGACCCCCAAATGCATACACAAGGCTATGCAGCAAGGGTCACAAAGGACACCCTTGAGGTCACTCTCCTTAAGGAGAGCCTCTCACCCAAGGATATCATACTTCTTCCACCCCAAGACCATCTTACTCTCCCAAGAGTAGGAGGCCTTGGACACTCCCAAAACAAGAGCACATAAACAAAGAACATGGAAATGAAAATTTACATTTTTCTCCTACAAACAAATTACATATACACATCTCTTCATACAAGCATTTAATTCTTTCAAAAACAACATAACAACATAAACAAAAGGAAGTAAAACCAACCTTAATCTGCCAATAGGTATGTTAGACTTAGTTGGGGATGAGCTGCCCAAATCCACACAAACTTTCCACCAACACTTCACCAAAATTCTATCCTACAACTATATTTCAAAAATTGCATAATCTCCAACAATGGAGAGTGGGTGATTACTCACTAAGTCCCTGATCCTTGCCTAAGAAGGCTTCTCTCACACTTCCCAACCCCTTGGGTAAGGTGAGAGTTCCCATTGGTTGCTCTTCCCAACCTCTTACATATTACTAAAACTGGAAAGGGAAAAGGTGAGAGAGGATGGGGAAGAGAGTTTGACATCAAAAGGGAAGGTTGTCTATCCTAGGAGGAACCTTCTAAGTTGAATTTTCGCTCACCTTGGGAAAACCACTTTTTGAGGTGACTAAACAGTCACATGGTTAAAAATACCCCTAACCCATAGGTCTACCCTTTGGACCTTTGGAAAAGCCCTAAAACTGACCCTAGGAGTCCATTTGACCCCTTAGAAACCCAACTGAAGTTAAGCTACGGGTCAAACCTGAGTTGACCACTCCCAAGACTCCCTACCCAAGGCAAATTTGGAACCACACTCTTGTGTTTGAATGGCTTTGGTAGAAACAAAACTCCCTCCAAGAGACAAGTCAAAATCAATGACACTAATCAGCACATGTGTCAAGTGACACAATAAAACACAATATAAAAATCACACATGGAATTTGTCTCTTGTAGGTTTACACAATTAAATAAAATTAAATTAACACACATGCATTATTTACTTTCACAAATAAAATACATTACAAATGGGGTGTTGTCTCTCCAAATAGACAACCCCTAGCTTAACAAACGTACATTGGTCTAGGTTTGATTTTCCATATTAATTCCATGGTCACATGGATAATTTTCCTGTGCATCTCAATTAACACATTAGTAATTCCAAATAATCACAATTATATATAATTAAATACATAGATTTCATTGCACATCAAACACTCATACATTTGACAATAATAATCCAATATCCCATTCATTCAAATTCGATTCCACATAAGCAATTATCATAATTCTCAAAATTGAACCATTCATAAATAAGCATCCTTTTTCTATCATCAAAATGAAGTCCTGCAATTCCAATAATGACATTCACCATTTCAAAGTAATTCTATTCTAGCAACATATAAAGTTTCATAATCATAATGCATAAAATGAAACATCAATATACGTCAATGTGATCCAAATCATGGAATCATATAGGTTCTAAATCCATAATGCATAAAATAAAGCATCCATAATAGTCTCAATATGAAAATAACTGAAAATGTCAAGCTGAGTCGGGGTAGGGCCTCACAATGAAATTCAAGTCGACACAATATCAATCAATACTCGTTGTGATATAAAAAGACCAAGGTTTCCATGAGTAGGTATCATAGAGATAAAAAAAAAAAATCAAACCAAAAGAGAAACTAGAAAATGACACACACAACCATCATACTTCTTACAAAAATATGATAAGTGATGGTGGATTTGATTGTGCCTAATGTGAAAACAATATATCTTGTTAAGATGATGTTGATTCGATGTAATATAATGGTGTACAAGGTTATTAGGATTGTATTATATTTAGGAGTTCATCTTAGGGTTTTGATTTGATGTTGAAATGTGTCCAACATGTGGTTTGTAGGTTTTAATTGTTATTTAGTTTATCTCAAATCTCAAGTTGAAGAGATAACACAAAGCTAATCTTATGGAGTAAGTGTAATACTTAGTTTATATGGAAAATCTCAATGTCATGGGATATCATGGATAATATGAAACTAAATAGAGTGCAACCTACCTAATTATAGATGGTATATGTCAAGACACGTTTCCCAAATAATATGTACTCAGTTGGCCCTAATAAACAACAAGGGATGGGGAGAAATGCATGGGTGGGTGGATGCGATGTATGATTAAATGAACAAGTGGATGGATGGGTGATATATATGGATAAATTAATGAGTAGATAGATGGTTTAGGAACTAATAGATGGTGGGTATTGTATGATAGAAATGGTGCATGCAAGAAGGTTTTGATCATGCTACTTTTCTAAGTGGTTTTCACCATTAGATGGTTAATTTCTCTTTACTATTTTTGTATTTGATATAATTATTTTAAGATTCTTTTGAATTTTTTCACTTGGCTTATTCCTTATATTAGGTAATATCTTGACACAAATTATATTCATGAGATCTCCCAATGGTTGACCTTCTTATGTGGCTAGTTGATAAGTTTTTGATCTATATTTAGCACAATGACAAAGAATCTCACTAGTTATGCTCAAAATTGCCCTTTTATCTCAATCATGTAGTTTCCTTTTTTTTTTTTGAGTACTAGATCACCAATCGCAAACTCATGGGATTTGATCTTTTTGTAGCTACAAACGAAGGCTATTTTAGTAAGCCAACAAATGATTCAAGGTGTTGAGTTTCCTTTCATCAAGTAACTCTAGTGAATGTAATCATGCAAGTCAATACTCCTCATCAATGAGATGACACAAGTAAATATGTACTAAGGGGGGCTTTACCTCAATTAGAGAAATGACATCTAATCCAAAGACAAGGGAATAAGGTGTCATGCTAGTAGGTGTGTGGATACTAGTGCACTAAGCCCATAGGGTGAGATGAAGTTGGAGGTGCCAATCATGACAAATTTCATTGATTATTTGATAAGGATTTTAAGAAATATTTTATTTAACACTTTAACTTATATTTTTATTCATGGATAGTATGGATTAAAAAGGTGATTTTGGATGTGGAAGCATTAAAAAAGTGTGTGGACTGCATAGTTTTTGAATGGTTTCCAACTACCCATGATAATGATAGATGGAATGCCATAACAATGTATGATATAGTGGATGATGAATTTAGTTATCTTTACCAACAATGTATGAGAGAGGGATGGATTCAACCCACTTTGAGAACACACTCAATGACAATGTTGATGAATTTGTGGCTCTTGGAGGTGGACAGATGGATTTTTCCAATGAGGTCTAGACCTCACTATGAGAAAGGTCATTGAGTAGTAATTAGTTGTAAATTTGTGAAGGTGTATGTAATAGATCTCCATGTTGTTGTTATTGTAAGCACTTCTTAACCTAATTTGTATTGTGTTCCATGGTAGGCTAATGGTAGTGGATTTGGAGTAGCTTTTTGGAAAGGATGGAACCATTTTATGTGCACCACAAATATTGGCATGCATATCTTTTAAATCAAGTAAGACATCTTCCATGTTAAAGAAACTTAGGAGAGTTCCATCAAATCTCCTACATAGGTTATTTTCAATGATGTTGAAATGAGATGAGTGGTGAATGAAGGTCATACATTGGTTGTTGGATAGGTTGGATGAGAGAATATGGTATTGAAGATAGGTGTATATGTTGTGATACCATGGAGAGTGGAGAATTTACACTACTAATTGACTAAGAATTTACACTACTAATTGTAGACACCTAAATTTGACTAATTTAATTAATTGAATCTAGCTATCATGAGCACCTTTAATTAAGTAATTACACATTATTTAATTAATTAGTGTTCCTTTCCCTCCAGCTAATTAATCTTGTTAATTATGCTATAGTCCCACTTTAATTAATTATTTGACAACCATAAATCAATTAATTAATTAAATTTGACCCTTATTCTATTAAATATGTCAAATTTTGCAATTTGTTTATTTAATTCATGTTGACTTTTTTCCTCTCAAATTCCCTCATAGAATTAATTAATTATATTTCACCACATGTCTCCTAACCTTTCACCACATGTCTCCTAACCTTAACGCCCATCTAATCCTTCCTCTAACCTAACCCACCTAGCTAACCAAAGGTTTTAGTCAACCTTATCCCTTATCCTCACCATATGTGTGCACATTCCCAAAATATCTCAAATTTCCTAAAATTTGAGAAATGCCTTTGAATTTCGGGGAAATTTCCTAAAAAGTGGGAAAATATCCCAAATATCCTAAAACATGATAATTTCCCTCTTTTGTAATCTCTTTTGGAATAGAACCTTCCAATTTGAGTGCCTCATTCCCAAATAGACATGTGTCCATAAGGACACATCTCATTCCTTCCAATGACACATGTCCTTCTTAAGGACATGTGTCATTCTCATTCATGACACTTGCCTTGCTCAAGGACATGTGTCTCATTCTCATGCCTCTCCATCTCTCATTCAAGCTTGTTTAAACCCCTCATTTGCATTCCAAAATGGATCCACTTTCATTTTCATACCTCATAATAAAAAAATGCTCACTCATTTTACATCAATTTAGCAACCATCTTTACATCTCATTGTAGCTTAATCCATTTTTCACTCACTATCATGGAGCACAATCAAGTATCTACCATATAGCAAGCACATATCAAATCGAAGGAGGAAAATAGAGTTTGCACTTTAGTTAGTTTTATGTTGTTTATCTATTTTTCTTTCTTCTTAACATCCCAGTCTTGAGTGTGGTTTAAATATGTGTTTGTTAATTAATCAGTTTATATTTTCAATAGTTTACATTCATAATTTTCTACATACATTTTTGGTACACCCAGTGGGACTCACTTCATGGGTCTAATCTAATGTTTTATGTTGTTTTAGTGTGTTTTTTGACAAATTTTTCATACTTGTAGACAAAAATGCGACAATTTAGGTGGATTTCTACCATGACGGAGGTCTGTTTTAACAAAATTTTGATTTATAGAAACGACAGGATTTCTTGAAGAAACAACGGGATTGACTGCAGAAATAGCGAGAATGTGTTCCAGCCATCCTGGGCAGGCATAATTTTTAGATTTTATGTGATAGGTTTTTTCGTTTTCATCAATTTAATTTTACCAGTAAAATAATAGGATTGCAGGTAGAAACAATGAGAACATGAGTAGAAACAACATGTTTGCATTTATTAAAAAAAAAAAATCCTCTTTAGAAACTGTGGGAATGCACTGTAAAAACCATGCGAATGCACTTTAAAACAGTGGGAATGCACTAAGAAACAATGAGAATGCATTCCTATTGTCCTAGACAAGTATAACTTTTTTGGATTTTTAAGTTTTGGGTTCTTTGTTTTCAGTCAAATTAATTTCACTAGTGAAATGGCGAGAATGATGGCAGAACTGGAGGGAATGACTTAAGAAATAGCGAGATTGCTTTTTTTTCTAGGTTTTCTATGTTCTGGGAAAAATATTTTCACTAGTTAAATAGAGGGATTTCTTTTTGAAGTAGCGGGATTGCTCTGTGAAATGGCAGGATCACTTTATGTCTTATTTTTTGTCATTTTTCCATATTAAAATTTTTATAGTTTGTTTCTAACCTGCTAATCTGTGTTGTTTGATTATGTTTTTGCTAATGTTTGTGTAGCCATATCGTTTGTTGAAGACCCCAAAGTTTTAAATCCTAACTTGTTGCATAACCGCCAAAGAGGGGTGCATTGTTGAAAACACTTCTTCATTCAATACTTTTAAGTTCACGTTGTGTTTTCATGAATTAAATTAGTGGCACACTTTGATTTTTATAAAAGGAAAGAATAATTGTCTTTCATGTTTGGCACACTTGTACATGTAGAGCGATCCTATTGTTAACACGCACTATCCTCTCCCCTGGCTCTTGTGGTCCTAGGTACAAGACAAAAGTGTTAACGACACTTGATCTTTACTTGTTTAGGTAGAAGGGTATGCCTCCCAAGTAGCCTATATGGTCGAGTGAGAGGGAACGACCCAAGTGGTACTCTTTTGGTATGCTATATAAATATTCATAATTTTGGTGAAAGCCATAATCAATTGGTGCCATTGTGTTATACTGATGGTTTCCCTCAGTATCTACATGCAAATATCTTTGTGATCTTGACAAAAGTCAAAATCCTCTGGTGCTTGTGTGGCGGATGCGTAAAAACCTATGTTCTATAAGTTGTGATATCTCTTAAATGAGTTAGCCACTGCATGTATAACCAACAGATTACCTCAAAAGTACCTCCACTACGAACCAAACTATTTTTAGTTGCCAATAAACCTTCTACTTGTTGACTCAAGTGTTGTGATATGCACATACTAAAGAGACCTATCATGCACCCTTCAACTTGAGATAGTAAATTTCTCAGGATCTTCGGATCCTTAGAGATTCAAATCTTGGCATTCTCGAGAAGTGTGTGTCGTGGAATGGAGCCAGTGATACCAATATTCTATATCCAACTGAATGTGGTATTTTGTGCAAGGGGATTCAACAGGTACTATCATTTGACTAGCCTAGGAAGTGCATGATTGTTAATGTGTTCATCATACTTGTGTGCTTGATTTGTTTGTGTCACAAACAATCTTCTGCCAAAGAACAAGTCAAAAATCAGTCATTCAAAGTTTAAACTTGTTGTCCACCAAAGTCCTAAACTTACATCTTCATTATCATTATCCTATTCCTATCATAGTCACCATTATCATCCAAATTTGCATCGTCATAATCATCATTTTTTATCCATCGTCATTACAACAAGAGTCGCGTCATCATTACCTTCTTCTTGAGTCAATAAATCCAAACATAAAACATCCAAAATCAAACATCAAAATTCATCCTCTTTTTCAACTTCCTCAAAGTCAATCCCTGTCCTAGTTTGATCTTGTCATCATCCTATTTTGAGCTTTAGTCTATCATCCATTTTCAGTTTTCATCTCTCCAACTTAACTAGTCATCATGTCAAAATTTTATTATGATGAGTTTTTTAATCCTTCATTTTCTTCCACTTCATCCTATTTTGATGATGATAAGAGTCTTGTTGATCAAGATGAATATGAAATTGAAAACCTTGATGCCCTCATCCTTAGCAAGCTTGTGCCAAGTGTCAATTACCAAAATCCAACTATTCACCCTAGCTACCCTACCCCTCCTCCATGTGCATCCACTCATAATCCTTATCACACCTTTGACAAGGGAAATCCATTATGTCTTCCACCCATATCTCCCTCATATATCACATCCACATATCCCTCATATGCAACACCCATGTCTCCATCTTCTCCCATGATCTTATCCCAACCTTCATCTTTTCATAACAATATTACCACCTGCATCCCTAATTAAAATCCACCATCTCATTACCCTAAAATCCATTACACAATTCATAATCCTAATCCTCCATCCTACCTCAATCCTCCATCCAATCCAAATCCTCCATCATACCTCAATCCTTTATTTAATCCTAATTTCCCATCCTACCTCAATCCTCCATCTAATTCTAATCCTCCATCCTACCTCAATCCTCTATCTAATCCTAATCCTCCATCCTACCTCAATCCTCCATCCACTCCTAATCCTCCATCCTACCTCAATCCTACATCCAATCCTAATCCCCCATCCTACCTCAATCCTTCATCCAAACATAATCCTTCATCCTAACCCAATCCACCACCATTCACTTCATCCTATCTCCACACACCATTCTACCTCAATCCACCACCATCCATTCCATTCTATCTTCACACACTATCCACTTCATCCTATCTCAATCCATCCAATCCTAATCATTCATCCTACCTCAAGCCTCCATCCAATCTTAATTCTTCACCTTATCTCAACCCACCATCCTCCACTCCATCATAAATCAAAACACCTTTGTCCACCCCATCCTATCTTAATCCACCATCGTCCACTCCATATTATCTCAACCCACCATCATCCACTCCATCATACATCAAAAGACCTTCGTCCACCCCATCCTACCTTAATCCACTATCATCCACTCCATCTTATTTCAACCCACCACTCTCCATTCCCTCCTCCATTTCTACTACTTCCCTTCCACTTCCCACACCTATCATTCCTAGCCCATCTCCTAACACCATCAAAACCCTCTTATCCATTGATATTATACAACCACAATCCCCATCTCCTATTTCTACCTTGATTCAAACTCAATCCAATGAACCTCCCATCCTTCCATCCACTCCATCTACCCCAATCAAAGAACCTCCCATCCTTCCATCCACTCCATCTACCCCAATCGAAGAACCTCCCATTCTTCCATCCACTTCATCTACCCCAGTTAAACAACCTCCCATCCTTCCATCCACTCCATCTATCCTAGTCGAAGAGCTTCCCATCCTTCCATCCACTCCATCTACCCTAGTCTAAGAGCCTCCCATCCTTCCATCCACTCCATATACCCTAGTTTAATAATCTCCTATCCTTTCATCCACTCCATCGATCCTAGTTAAAGAACCTCTTATCCTTCCATCCATTCTAACTAAAGATTCTATTCATTTATCTTCTATATCGCCATATGCACCAGTCCCATCATGTCAAGATCTTGTTCCAGAGCATGTTGATATATCCATCTATCCAAATCAAGATCCTACCATCCCATCTACTCCATCTCAAGAGCCCTTATCATCCCCTCATCCAAGTCAAGATCCTCTTGTCCCATATAATCCACTTATTGATCCTTTATTACCTCCTATCCAAACCATCACACCACCATCATTTTATCCCCTTGTTTCACTTACATTCATCCATAGTGGTTCACTTGTAGTAGAAGAACACCTCATGTTCACCAACCATCCTTCTCCATCCGATAAAGGACTCGCATCTTGTTACCCAAAGAACAAGTATCCTGTTTTAGATGAAAAACTCAAAAAAATAAACTATCAAGGTAAAGGCTTAGGCATACACGAGCAAGGTACTTTGGAGCCCATCCATGTCAAATCACATCCAACATATTATGGTCTTTGTTATATATCCTAGGGAAATTAATCCAAAAATGTTGATACAACTAATTCAAAATCCAAGTATTTGTCCAAACCTACCATCACATTGCCCCATCATTCCTCCAAACTATTTATTGCCATCCCCCCTCCTCCATCATATAAAGCCAAAACAACCATCCATCTCCCTCCTTTATAATTTAAATCCATTTTGGGTCCCTATATCCCAAATTCCACCACCATATATCCCCCACTTGATAAATCCATTTTGGGCCCTTATATTCCAAAACCCCATCATCCATCTTGCCCTTCTTATCGCCCCATACATAGATCACATATCCCTATCACCTATCATAAACATCCTACTCCTTTAAATCCCAATCAAGATCAACAAAGGCACATATCCTCACATTCCATTCAACATCCTACATACATCGCTCTATCCATATTCCCTCCATCTCCTACACCTTCACACATTCCTTCCAAGGATACTAGTAGCAGTTTGGATGCCAAATCACAATTGCATAAAGCTAAACATCCACAAAAATATAAAGATGATCATTTCCACTCAAAACTTCATGCTGAAACAAAATAAGATCTGATAAAACAATGTAGTAAATCCCAAAGGCCAAAAAAGCCCACTAAAGCAAAACCAAAAGCAAAACCAATGTGGATCTTGAAGAAAAAAGAAGCAATGAATCAAAAAGAAAAATCTCCAATGGCATCCAAAGTTGCTAGTCCACAAGCTAAACTTCCTTTCCCTCCATTTCCTAAATCTATTTTGGGTCCCTACGTCCCAAAGCTACCTATCATTACTCCTCTATCATATCTCTATGCTCCCTCCATTCCTCCTCTTCTCATCTCACATCCCTCACAACATGTGCCAATGTTGGTCTTGACAACGTCCCCTCATCACACTCACTCTCCCTCATTCTATCCAACCACTTTCCACTAACATATCCCTTGTCCCACTTACATCTCCCATCAAATCCATCTAATCCAAGCCTTTCCATAATCCACCCATCTTAATAAAGTTGTACCGACATCCATTGATTACTCCAACTGGGCTCCTATTACCTCGATATGAAACTTGATTCTTGAGTCCTCCATCCATATCCCTTATCACCTATCCTCCAAATCCATTTATCCCAATTTATTTTCGTCCATAAATTTCCTCCCAAAAATCATAAAATAAAAAAAATAAAAAAAATGTCAAAAAATGAAAGAAAAAAAAGAGAAGAAAAAAAAATAAAGAGAAAAATTCATCCAATGGTGAAAACTTGGCAAACAGGCACCTTGGACAAGTACCATGATGAAAACTTGGCAAATAGGTGTCATGTGTAATTCCCTCCATCTTTTTTCTCTCTACACTTGGGGGCAAATTCTTTTAACCATCTAGTCATCGCCTCCTCCATCTCATCTACCTACCATACCCAACATATCCTATTCATTTCACTTCCTCCATCCTCTTTTAGATCTTTATAAAAAGGAAAAGGCCATCATGTATACATGCTTTGGACACCTCTTGGCATCCATTTTCTCATCACAAGTTTTCCTCCATCATCTTTCCTATCCACCCATTCTTCCTCCCATCCATATTATCCTTTCGCATACTTTCATAGTCCTTATCCACCCATTACCCTATCTTCCATTTTCTTCCCTCAACTTCCTATAATTCCTCCTATCATATCCCTATAAGTGCCTCATTACACATGAAATATCCTATAAGAGACATCTTATCCTTATGTGACATAGTCCCTGGAGACCCTATCACACCCACCATCCATTCACTAATATAATCCTCTCCCAATCCTTATCTCCTAGTTCCTCCATCCCTCCATCCCTTCATCCATTATCTAATCCTCTCCCAATCCTTATCTCCTATTTCCTCCATCCCTCCATCCCTTCATCCATTATCTAATCCCATCCCAATCATTATCTCCTAGTTCCTCCATCCCTTCATCCATTATGTAATACTCTCCCAATCCTTATCTCCCAGTTTCTCCATCCCTTCATCCACAACCTAATCCTCTCTGAATCCTTATCTCCTAGTTCCTCCATCCCTTCATCCATAACCTGATCCTCTACCAATCCTCATCTACCTCCATCCCTTCATCCCTCATCCTTTCCCCAACCACATCCATAATATAATCCTCTCTCAATCCTTTTTAGCTTATCCTCCATCATATCATCCCTCCTATCATATCATTACATCACCCCTTACATCCTTGTCATTGGTATCTAACTCTAGGCTACCCCCATGCAATCCAATGCCATCCATCAAATCAGTCCATCTGCTCCTTGCAATCCACCATCGCAAGTAAATCTTATTCATCTCCTTCAGTTATCCAGCATCATTCCCAAACAAATCATCCAATCACATCCATGGTCTTGTTCCCAACCTTTCTACAAGCCTTGATCACAATTAAATCACCATCATCAGGATGCATCCTTCCCAATCAATGTGTTGTTTTGGGATATATTGTTCCCACATCAACAACACTCCATCAATCTATCATGGCTTTTCATCTTGACTGGGGAAACAACATGTTTGTCTCTGGTTCCTCATCCATCATCCATAGCTCATGTGCATCTTCTAAATAGTATCTTTTACATAGTGTTGGTCATGTGTTTCCATCTAGGTCCACTTGTTCATATGTGTTCTTAGGTCATATCCTTTGTGTTAGTTGGTAATGTGTCATTAAGATCATATCTTGTCAGCTGGTTTTTCAATAATTGTCTTTAAGCATCTCTATCATCATGATCATATCATGTTCCCTTTTTTCATCTAGTCTCGTTGATCCCTCATCCAATCATCAGTCTATATAGGATGTATCCTTCCTCTAGTCAGACGAATATCAAATCCCATCTATTAGTTATCCTTTTGGTAAAAGATATTTGAGTCACTCATGTTGGCTTTGATTCTTTTTTATCTTTGTTTATCTTTTTGAGCTTCTTCATTTTGTTTCCTCTTAGTCACCACAATCCTTTATATCATGGTGCTCTATGAGTGAGGAAACTTGGGGCATGGTCTTGGTTTATTTTATCTTGCATGTGTTTTATTAATGTTTCCCTTGTTGTACCCTCATGAGGTCTTGGCAATCTCATGTTACACTAGGGCATATCTCTTTGCTTGTGGTTTTTCTATCATCATTTCCCGCAAATTTATCGATAACTCTGTGTGGTTCTAGACTAACCTTGTTTGTTTGTTGTGTCCATCCATGCATTGGCTGTGAAAATCACCTTGGTTCTTCATACCCTAGTGCATCATATACAATGCTATGTCAAAATAAGTGCTTGCTATAATGGCAATCTATGCCAAAGATGCTCACGCTCCATGATCATTTCATGCATTTCATTCATTGCATTTACGTTCACTCTTTCCTATCTTTTTTCATTTTTAAGTTTCATTACCTATTGTGTGATGAAAAATGTGTGTGTGAATACAAAGGACTAAAAATAAAGCAAACAAATCAAGAAAACACAACACATCATACACCTCAAGGTTAGAATGATAAAATCAAAACAAAAATAAAATGATAAAGAAATGCAACCCAAGATCCTAGTTCGATTTGATAATTCCTTGATTTTATGTGTGCTCGATGACGTCTTTGAAATCTTGATAATGCTCCATGATATTAAATGCAATGATGATTCATGGGAGTGTATGATGGTGAGTGATTATTTCAAAAGAGTGACGGTGTGATAATGAGATGATAGATCATTTTGGCATTATGATGATGTAAATATAAAAAAATGGAGAATTTGCTTGAAAAAGAGGGGGGGTTAAATAGGAGTTGCAAGGAGAGGAGGGGATTGGGAAAATGCAACACTTGTCCTCAAGGAGGACAAGTGTAAATCTTAAGGATGTCATGTGGAATAAGATTCCACTCTTGTTTTCAAAGGGGACAAGTGGCTCAAAAAGGGAAGACATGTGTCCCTTAGAGGGACAAATGTCAAAAAGGGGCTTGACATAAGGACACATGTCCAATTTGGGAGGAAGCCACCCAAAATAGGATCAAATTTCCTAATATTAAGAAAACTAGGGAATTATGTGTGTGCACACACATGTGAGGGGAGGTTAGGATATGGTAGGATACGGTTGGTTTGGGAGGATAGGGTTGGTTAGAACCCAAAGATTAGATTAGAGGTTAGGTTAGAAGGGTAGTTAGTTAGGTGGATATAAGTTAGTAGACATGTGACTCAAATGGGATTATTTGAATTAATTAATTCAAATAAGGGAAAAGAAAAGGAGAATTAATTAATTCAAGGGATTGGAAAGGGGTAATTAATTAATTAGATTAGTTGATTCAAGGGATTGCAAAGGTGGAATTAATTAATTAGATTAACTAATTCAAGGAATTGGAAGAAAAGAGTAGGATTAATTAATTAATTGGTTATGGGGCATGCCTTCATTAATTAAAATAATTTAGCCAACAAGATACTTGATTTTAATTGAATGCTATGAATTTTTCAACTAATAAAGCAACTTAGGAGATTTGATTTGATTGAATTAATCAGTCAAATTTAAGTATCTACACCTATTCCTTCGTCTGCCTGAGGCATTTTATCACTCTTTGTTCCTTGACTCATTGGTATCTTTTAGTCATCGCACTAACTCTATTTTAGTGCCACTGTGAAGAGGGTCAAAATGTAGATACCTAAATTTGACTAATTTAATTAATTGAATTTAGCTATCTCAAGCACCTTTAATTAAATCCTGGAATATTAGGGGTTTAAATGCCCCTAACAAGCAATGCTTGATTAAATCTCAGATGGATTTAATCAAGGGTGATATATTTATGCTTCAGGAAACAAAGTTGTCTTTGGATGTGGCATGCTCAGTTTTTAGCTCTTGGAAAAGATGGAAGTTTGTGTCTTCTCCTGTTGTAGGTGCTTCAGGCAGTCTGCGATTTTATGGAATGAATATAATATTGATTTGCAGCTTGTTGCTACCTCGCTGAATTGGATGTTGGTTCTGACACATAGTAGGTCCTCACGGGTTAAGTTTTGGCTTTTCAATATTTATGGGCCCTCAGGTATTCAGGATAAGTGTGTGTTGTGGAGTGAGCTCATTAGGGTTTCGACTCCTCTGAGAAAGGCTTCTTTCTTAATCTTTGGAGGTGATTATAATTCCATTAGGGATATGGATGAAAAGAGTGGGGGTATATGCCCTAACAAGCGAATTATGGAGGATTTTGGAGCTTTTGTTGACAATATCAACCTTTATGACTATAAAAATCAAAATGGGCCTTTTACCTGGACCAATATGAGAAGGGGTTTCTCTCAGATTGCGAAGAGACTTGACCGGTTCTTGCTTTCTGATAATTGGGTTGATTCGGATATTGATTTCTTTTCTATGGTGTTGCCCAATCCGAGGTCGGATCATTTTCCAATTTCATTGACTATTCTGGAAGACAAGGCCCCACAGAAGTCTTCTTTTAAATTTGAACCCATGTGGTTTAGGGACCCTTCCTTTTTGCCTCTTCTACGAAAAATGGTGGTGTTCTGCCCCCTTCTATCCTGGTTCCCACATGTTTCAGATTGCTAAAAAATTGCGGTTTCTCAAGCAAAATGTCAGAGTTTGGAATGCCTCACATTTTAAGAATATCTTCCTTGAAAGGGCAAGAATCCAAGGTTTAATTGAAGATTTGAATAATCAGGTGCTTCAATGTGGTATGTTTCCTTCAGTATTTGATGAGCTTAAGGCGCTCAAATCACAACTTGAAGAATTTCTTGCTAGGGAAGAGGTCTATTGGCAACAAAAATCTAGAGAACTTTGGCTCTCTATTGGGGATATGAACACAAAAAAAATTCATAATTCTACTAAGATAAAAAGGCAGCGTAATAGGATTTCATGTATTTATAAATCTAATGGGGATCTTCTGATAGAGGTGGAAGAGATATCTTCAGAAGCTGTGGGTTTCTTTAAATCATTGTTATCTTCAGAAAAAGAGGTTTTTGAGGATGACTTTATTTCCCATGTTCCTCCTTTAGTTTCTGAGATGGATAACAATATGCTTATGTGTCCGTTTTCACTTGAGGAAGTCAAGGTTGTTGTTTTTGCTATGGAACTGGATAAAGCTCCCGGCCAGATGGTTTTACTCCACTATTTTTTCAGAAATGTTGGGAGTTTGTTGGTAAGGATGTTCTATTGGCCCTAGAAGAAGCAAGAAGGAATAGAACAATTCTCAAAGAGTTAAATAATACTATGATTGCCATTATTCCTAAAATGGAGGTTCCTAAGGCTTTTGTAGATTTTTGTTCTATCTCCCTTTGTAACACTCTATACAAAAATTTTACAAAAGCAATTTCCATGAGATTGGCCAAAATTTTACCTAGAATAATTTCACCAGAATAAGGAGGTTTTATCCTTGGGAAGGAAACTGTTGAGGGAGCAATTGTGGCCCATGAGGTCTTGCACTCGATTTCCTCCCAAGTAATTCCAACTATGGTACTTAAGCTAGATATGATGAAAGCGTATGACATGGTAGAATGGGGTGCTTTATAGAGGGTTTTAATCAAGCTAGGTTTTTCTAGTGTATGGGTGAAATGGATTTATGTGTGTGTTTCCTCTGCACAATTCATTGTCTTAATTAATGGTTCCACTTGCGGTTTCTTCTCTTCATCCAGGGGTTTAAGATAGGGGGACCCCTTATCTCCTTTTCTTTTCATCTTGTTGGCTCAAGCTTTTAGTTGGGCTATAAGGGCTACTGTTTTAAATGGGTCGTGGAGAGGGGTTATGATTCCCAATGTGCCTCATCCTATTTCTCATTCTCTTTTTGTGGATGATACTTTGCTTTTTGGTCATGCTTCGTTGGCGGAAGCTAAGGTAATTAAGAACATTATTGATAATTATTCAACCTTCTCTGGTCAGAAAGTAAATGGGGCTAGGTCTAAAATTTTCTTTTTGAATACCTCCCCTTTGGTTCAACAAAGGTTACAGGTTTTTTGGGGCTTTCAAATGGGGGCCCTTCCTTGTAGTTATCTCGGGATTCCATTTTTTGTGGGTCAAGTAAAATCGGGTTTTTGGGACAAAGTTGTATCTACAGTATCTAAAAGAATTATGTCTTGGAACCATAAATGGTTGACTTTGGCAGGGAAAATCCTTCTCATTAAATCAGTATTCAATGTTGTTCCTATATATCTTATGTCAGTCCTAAAAACTCCTAGGGCAGCAATTGTTGATCTCCACTCCACCCTTAGAGATTTTCTCAGGGACGGTAACAAGGATGGGAAAAGGAATAGTCCTCTCTTGGCATGGGAGAGTGTGTGTCAACCTAAAGAACTTGGTGGGGCAAGGATTCAGAGTCTTGAGAATCAGAATTTAGCCCTAGGGGCTAAGTTGGTTTGGAAGCTATATGACAAGTCAAATTCTCTATGAGCCAAAATTATGTTTGCAAAATATTTGAACAATGGGCCTAGGGAAAGTATTTTTACTATTTCTAATTTGCCTTCGGGTTTCTCTATTTGGAATTTTCTTTGTGAATGTAGAGGGGTCATTTTGCCTCACCTTGCTTGGGTGGTTCATAATGGCCAAAAAATGAGATTCTGGGAGGAGATGTGGAATGGTTATATCCCTATGAATGATATAAGGGATTGCTCACCTCTAAGACCTCTCCTTGTTTCTCTTTGGGGTGTGCATGTAGTTGGTTATTTTGAAATTGTGTCAAATGGGCCCCTCAATACTTCTAAATGGAAATCTATTAATTTTTTGAATGTTGACCAAGCTATTAAAAAGGATTATGATCTTGCTCTAAAAGACAGGGTGGTAATTTTCTCAGATCTGGAAGATGAGCTGATTTGGACAAAGAATTCCTCTGGGCAGTATATAGCTAAGGAGGGGTATAATTCACTTAAGCCTACTATCTCTACCCCCTCTTGGCCATATAAACTATTTTGTCATGTTGCTTATCTTCCAAAAGCTGGGACTTTTGCTTGGCTAGCTGTTTAGGATAGGGTTCTCACAGGGTTAAGACTAGATAGATTAGGGATAATTGTGGCCTTTCCTTGTATCTTTTGCAATAATCATCTTGAGTCATCAACCCACCTTTTTTTGCATTGTGATTTTGCTTCAGATTGTTGGTATTGGTTATTTGGGAAGCTAGGCATATCCTCGGTTATTTGTAAGGACTTGAGTTCTCAGTTCAGCTCCTGGCCTCTCCTTTTCTCTTCATCCTTCTTTGCATGCCTCTAGGTTATTGCCCCATCAATTTTTATTTGGAACATATGGTTAGAAAGAAATGGGTGATTTTTTTAAAAGGAGAGTTCTTCATGGTTGCAAATTATGGAGAGGATTGAGTGTTATATGTCTGAGGTAGCCTTGTTGTATATTTTAAAGAATTTGGATAATCTTAATTCCTTTTCTAACTAGGATAGAAAAATTTCTAAGTTTTGGAAAGGTCTGTCAGTAATACCTTCTCAGGGTTGTGTCTCTCAAAAATATTCTACTGCAAGGAAGAGAAGGGAGGTTCTTTGGAAACTTCCTCCTTCTGGCCTTTTTAAACTTAATTATGATGGTTCTTTGAGAGGTAATCCTAGTCCAACTGGAACTGGCATGGCTATTTTTGATCATGATGCTAATCTAATCCTTTCATAGAGTCATGCTTTGGGTGTCAAAACTAACAACTATGCTAAGTTGTATGCTTTATCCTTTGGCTTGGATATGGCTATTAGCCTAGGCATCAAGAGTTTAATCATTGAGGGGGATTTGATGGTTACTTTCCAATGTGTCTCAAAGAAAAAATCACATGGTTGGCATTTATAATATGTTTTGGATCACATTTTAAAATAGTTAGAGTTCTTTGATTATTATCTACTTTCTCATTGTTTTAGAGAGATCAATAAGGTGGCAGATTTTTTGGCTAATCTTGTTATTGATGCTAATGCTAATCATTTAACTGTTAATAAGGAGGAGTTGCCTTCTTTTGATAGTATGCTCAGATGAGTAATCTCTTCATGAATGGGTACCATATATCTCTTGCATAAGAGGAAGAGATTTGATTTGGTACTTTCCCTTGCACTTGAAGTATACACTATATGGTAATCATTTATTCCTCATTTCTTGATTATCATTCTTTGGTATGAGTGGTGTCATGATATGACATGTCTGTTGTGATCTATTCGAAGTTATCTATCACGATACTTGAGTTTTGATCATAATTGGGTAAGCATTTCTTACTTGTATCTGATGGGGTATTTCATGTAATGTTCTTCTGCCGCCTGTACCGCGAGAGGTATTATGCTATTATTGTTTCAATTATGAAGATATCTCTTACAAGATTTAAATTTATTGATTGCCTTCATTTGTAATCATGAATTGTGTTGGCACTTCTTGATCACGTTTTTGTCTGCAGATGACTTTAAAAGGCGACAACATTACTGTATTTTGCGTAAGGCTTTTTTTGGTTCTTTCTTGAGTGTGCACATGTCAAATGTTTCTGCTCTTTCACGATACAGGGTTATTGTATATTTCCAAGTTGCGGTCTTAGATGAGGATACGAGAAGTAGTTTTGAGATGCTTGGTAAATTTTTTCGTTTGTTTTCTCCTTAGGTGGATTATGAGGTACGTAGGTTGGTGGGGAGTCTTTGGTTGTAGATTGGTTCTAATTTTTCTGGCTCTGAGATTTTGTCTTGATTTCTTACTGTTTGTTATGACATTTTGTATGATGAGGTTTTGCTCCAACTCTTGGTTTCTACATTCATACTTCCTTCGGTATGCACTTGGGAGCTTGTTAGGTCTACACTTGATAGCTATCATTTTGAGTTGGGGTCTTTTTACTATGGGGGCTTTCTTCCTCGTGCTGATCTTTTGGAAAATGGGCGGTGTGGGGAATTACTGTTTGAAATAAGAATGGGTTTAATCTGTGATAGATTGGGAGATACTTTGAAATCATTTCAAAACTTACTAGATTGGGTTTCACCTCATTTTGTGGATAAGGCTTTGGTTTTTCTTGTGGCGTTACATTCTCTGCTCTCACTTTGTTTTTTGGTTTCAATGCCTCAAACATTGGAATTCCCCTTGCAGATTGTTCCTCCTTTGAGAGAGGACAAGGAACCTCCTGATGAGAGCTCAAGCTCTTGGTTTTTGAATTGATTACATTATGCAGGTATCTTTTTGGTTCATATCTCTTTTTGATGCAGGTTATATCTCATGAATTGTTCAATTTTTGTTGGGATCTTGAGATGATTTGATGCAGCCTAGTTATTCGCTATGAGGTTGCTTCTGCAATTTCAAATTCTATGGTATCTTGGCCCTATGGGGCTATGTGTATATCTCCAATTTTTGAATGGCATCTGGACACATGATATATACATCTCTAAATCTATGTAACGGGTGGGTTTAGATGGATCTTGTACATGGGGTATTTAGGTTATTTTAATTTTTGCTTTTTTGGGCCGTAACCAGAGGTTTTCTTGCGGGTTCTTTCTTGTCGATATGCCCTTTGAACCCATTGTAAAACAAAAATTGAATATATTAATAAAAAATAGTTTAGTGGCATGTCCACTTTTATTGAAAAAAAAAAATTAATTAATTAAATTTGACCCTTCTTCTATTAAATATGTCAAATTTTGCAATTTGATTATTTAATTTATGTTGACTTTTTTTCCTCTCAAATTCCCTGATAAAATTAATTAATTATATTTCCCCGCATGTCTCCTAACCTTAACCCCCATCTAACCCTTCCTCTAACCCAGCCCACCTAGCTAACCAAAGTTTTTAGTCAACTTTATCCCTTATCCTCACCATACATGTGCACATTCCCAAAATATCTCAAATTTCCTAAAATTTGGGAAATGCCTTTGAATTTGGGGGAAATTTCCTAAAAAGTGGGAAAATATCCCAAATACCCTAAAACAAGAGAATTTACCTCTTTTGTAATCTCTTTTGGAATAGAACCTTCCAATTTCAGTGTCTCATTCCCAAATGAACATGTGTCCTCAGGGACACATGTCATTCCTTCCAATGACACGTGTCCTTCTTAAGGACACATGTCATTTGCTGGAATTTTGATGATGTTGTAATTGTCATTGATGGACGCACGCTTGCTTTGTGTACACTTTCTTAATGTATGAGTTATGCTCAACCAATATTTGCTCCAACCGGTATTATGTATTATAGTCTTTAGACTATCGGTGTTTTGCAGAAGATGTTTATCGGTCACAAATTGTATGAAGACCTCAAGCGGTTCGAGGATCTCAAGCAGTACAAAGGAACAAAGCGGTAGTTAACATTTTTCCAGTCTTCATTTTTGACAACCGGTAATCGGTAAATTGTATGAACCAGTATTACTCTGTGATGAGTTACCAACCGGTATTTCTATGATGAATTATCATCCACCGACACTTTGGCGGTGTTTTTTGTCATGTTACCAAATGTGTCTAGATGCATTGAACCTGGTAACTTGTAATTTAATCCTATTGGACCGACATGAAATCAAACTCCTTTATAAGGACATCGTGTCTAGGATTTTAGATGATGATGAGGTTTTGTATGTGCGATCATAGAAGAGAAGATTAGGTCTGTGTGAAGAGTAGGAGTGTGGAGATATTGAAGACTGAAGTAATGTTGAAATGCATTAACAGTGAGCTATCAAGGATCTAACCAAGCATACTGTGATAGTATCTAGATCACTCATAATTGTTGATTACTCACATCTTCAATAAGTGTGAAACCCTTAACTGGGTAGGCCTAGCAAAGCCTTTGTAAATCCTCTAACAAGGTGGTTCACAACTATGAATTTGAAATCCTCTCACAAGGTAGTCTTTAACAGGGCTTATCTCCTAACAGAGATCTAGATTCCTAACAGGATTTATTCTGGTGAAGAACATTGTATGACCTTAACCGGTCTGGTTTCTATTCTATAGATAGTTACTTGTGAGTTTTTGCTCACCGTGGTTTTTCCCATTTGGGTTTCCATGTCAAAACATCTTGTGTTATGGTGATTGTTCTCCTATGGGTGAATATTTTGTTTACTATTTGGTTTGCATTTATCTTAACCGGTTTATTAGTGAATTTGTTGTACCGGTTATTTGCTAAACTGTTTAGAAGTTTGAGTTCAGTGTTTTTCGGTATACTAATCCACCCCCCCCTCTTAGTATTCATCAATTGGTATAAGAGCCAACCTTTCTATAAGTCTAGCCACCTTGAAGGAGATATGGGGGAATACATTGTGAGGGAACTTACTCATCATCTCACTCAGACTGAGAGAGCCTATGATGAACTCAAA
The DNA here is from genome assembly GCF_030272615.1 of Cryptomeria japonica. Lineage (NCBI taxonomy): Eukaryota > Viridiplantae > Streptophyta > Pinopsida > Cupressales > Cupressaceae > Cryptomeria > Cryptomeria japonica. The sequence goes on along the minus strand of NC_081408.1, from coordinate 526,088,620 downwards.
GTCAAGTATAAAGCCTCTCTGGCAAAAAGAAGAGAGCATGCTGAGAAACTAATGGAGCTTACTGAAAATAGTTCTTCTGATGAAGCAGACATGGATGCCCTAGTTGAAGAAGTTGAAAAACTGAATGAATCTAATGCCAACTTGAGAAGGGAACTAGAAGGACTGACTATCAGATTGTGTCAAGAGCTTGAGAACTGAAGGAAAGCTGAAGATCTAGTAAAAGACAAAGATCATGAGATCTCTAAGCTGAAGCAATAAATCAGTTCCCTTACCGCTCATCTCCAAGAGAGTAAAGTGGAAAAAGAAGAAATGCAAGGTGAACTAAACATGGCTATTTCTGAGAATGCAACCTTGAAGGAATCCAATGCTTCTATTTCCAAAGAACTCACTGAGTCAAAAGAGATACTTGCCAAATTCAATCAGAGTACTACTAAGCTAGAGCAAAAGCTTGAATCATAAAAACTAGTAAAGAATACCACTAGACTTGGTTTCTCCGGTTATGAGGAAGGTGAGACCTTTGGAACAAAAGATGTGGCATCAAAGAAGCAACCAGTATCAAAGGATAAAGGTAAGCAAAAGTTTAAACCTGTTTGCTTTAATTGTCTCAAGGAAGGACATACTGCTAATGTGTGTAGAAATAAGGCCTAATATAATTTTCCTTATTTTCTAAACAATAAGCCTAGATCAAATAGATTCAATGGAAACTGTTATGCATGCAACAAGTTTGGGCATAGAGCATTTGAATGCAGGTCTTTTTTGCACAACACTGGGAGATACCCTCCAAGGACTCAAGGATTTATCCTGGAACCCACTGTGAACTAGAATCCAAACCAGTATAATGCTTATGATCATCAGTCAGGTGGTGGTGGCTATCAAGTGACAACTGGTTGGAGAGCAACCTATTTGATCTATCATGGTAGCGGTTGTTGGCATATGCACACTCCAATGAGACATTGTAGGTGATTGAAGGTTTTTTCATTGATGGCAACCTTACAATCCTATGACACCGGCAAGTTAGTTCACCAGCAAGATCAGACTCTACATCGGCACTCACATCACCGGCACTGGTAGTGAAAGGAAGCATACCGGCACAAAGGGCGACAAGATTTTTGTTGTAATATATTTTGTTTATTATTTGTAAAAATCATTGTAAGCCAACTTGGCAAGTTGTAAAATGACTCTTATATAAGAGAGATCATTATAGAACATTTGTAAGTAAGATAGAGGAATATATTTAGGTGAAATAAGGCAGACCTATTATGCGAATTATAGGTTAAGGGTTTATGTAAGAAGCAGAGCAAAAATAGGTACTGGATCTGGTATTATAGATTCTATTTTGAAGTAGTACAAGACACTGGATTTGTATAATAATTTTTTGTAAGTCAATGAGACATCCTATTTTGTATTTGAGCAGTGAGCTCTAGGCAGTTGGCCTTCCTGCATGTGCAGGTCCCTCTTGTAGCAGTAATATTCTCTTATTGGCTGGTAAGTGAATATTGTGGGTCACAAATCCCACTGAGGTTTTTCCCACACCGGGTTTCCTCATTAAATCCTTGTGTTATGCTGTGTTTTTCATGTGGTTGTTTTTATCTATGTTTATTGCATTACTTTCTGCTTACTAGTACACAGTATTAATATGCTCTACATGTTTTAAGTTAAGAAAATCTATAAATTAGATAGATACTGATTCACCCCCCCCCAACTCTCAGTATCTATGGGAATCCTAACAATTGGTATCAGAGCCTAGTCCTCTATTTTCAGAAGCCTAACAGCTTGAGGAAGATCTTGACACCGGTAGAGATGGAAAACTTGATGAAGCAACTTGAAGGAGCTCTCTCAGACTATGATGCAAAAAAAACTAAAAAATATCAAACTTGAAGATGATCTAAAGGCTGCTCAAGATATTATTCAAGCACTTCAAGAAAATCTTACTATTTCAAGAAACAAGAGAAGAGAACTTTGTGAAAAGATGCAAAATGAGAATGATGAAAAAGAAACTCTTAATGATATGATAAACAAGCTAAAACAAGAGAACATGACAACAAAGAATGAGATGCGGGATATGACTATGAGATTTTATAAAGAAATTGAAGATAGAAAGAAGAATGAAGAAGATTTGACTAGAAGACTAAGTGATGTTGCAAATGAAAACACAAGACTCGGTTATGAAAATGATTTGTTGAAGATAGATCTGATACACACTCAGAATGACTCAAATGAACTGATGAGGTAGAAAGAAGTCTTAGAAAGAGAACTAGATACTGCAAATCAACATAAAGAGAAATACAAGAAAAGCTCAAAGGAACTTGGTAACTTGTTGAAGAATCAAAAACCTAAAGGTGACACTTCTAGAATTGGCTTTGAAGTTGGTGAAAGCTCTGATACTGTAAACACACAGGATCATAGCAAACCGGTAAGACAACCTACTGCTTATAAATTTAATGGAAAATGCTTTAACTGTAACAAGTATGGTCATAGAGAAAATGAATGTAGATCTAGAAATTATCAGAATATCAACACCCCCACCAGTCAATGTTCAAAATGCAATAAAATTGGTCATAACTCTGAGAATTGCAAAATGAACGTGAGATGTTATGTTTGTGGAAGATTTGGACACCTATCTAATCAATGCAGAACACAAACTGGCATAGGTTATGGGAAAGCTATTCAGAAGAATAATGTAACTTGTTATGCATGCAACAAAATTGGGCATATTGCTAAATTTTATAGAAGTAAAGGATCACCAGCAGACAACAAAGGTCCTAGTTTGAAAGATAAAGAAAAAGTTGAAGACGTTAAGCAAGAATTTTCAAAACAATGGATCAGGAAATCAGAAATGAATGTGGATAGGAATACTACTCCACCGGTAGAACCAAGCAACACTCCACTGATAGAACAGAGTAGCACTCCACCAGTAGGAGTCTCTTCATCAAATTGAAGAAATTTCCTTGAGGGTTTGGAAATCAATGAGACATATGCTATTATTCCCTCGGTTGATGGTAAGAAGTTGAATTTACTTCTATATCGGTAGATATGCTAAGTGGCTACTTAACCGACAAGCATTAAATGTGGTAGTTGGGAAAATTGACATTATAAATTAATGTTTCTTTTGGCTCCATTTCACTTCACCGAGAATTCAAACATTCGAAGAGTGGGAAATCTCCAGAGCTAAGGCATTTCGAGCAAAGAGGCAAAGCACTTCAGCAATCAATCCTTCCTAAGGCAGAAAAAGGTATTTATAATCATGGCATCCTCCTCTACACCTAAATTCATAGAAAACCCTATTGTAGTCGAGGTAATCAAACACCCTACGCCCGTATTTCAGCTAGTTCCCGAGATAGCTAAAAAGGATGACAATGTAGGTACTTTTTCCCAAATTCCCAAAGGAGTTGTTTATGTAGAAGACCCTAGAATCTATATCCATTGCCATATAGAAGAATTGGGAGATGAAGAAATCAAGGACATGTACAAATGTGTTATCTGTGATGATTTTGGTAAAGTAAAACCTGAACACCAAATTATTGAAACCCTAGGATTCACAGAAATCCTCAGCATTCCGGATTTCCCCAAGGAAGTTATTAGGATAGTATTGAGCAGAGTACATGGTGCATAATTTTGGTTAGATTCAATCCATAAAATTACCAAGGAAGTGGTGAAAGTTGTAACAAGGTTACCCTCCACCGGTAGTAGACCAGACAAAATAAAGAAGGTCTCAAATGACCTAGTAATGAACTTAACTGGTGCAACATCTGACAGAAGGTCTCTAAGGGTTAATGATGTGACCGATATAAATGTTAGATTTGTTAGCATGATCTTAGGATACAAAGAAACACATGCAAATAGACTTAACTCAGTTTCCAGTTTATGCATAAAAAGTGCACATGATATGGTAAGAGAAAATGTGAAAATTGATGCATGTGAATGGCTAAAGGATGAATTGATTGACAATTTAGGGAAGATCAAGAATGATATGGTAATTTACTTGTATGCTTAATGCTAAATATAACCAAACAATTTCCAGGTATGGTTAATAAGAACCTTGGATTTGACATACCGGTAGGAAATCAATTATCAGACTTATTCAACAACATGGGTGAAAACAAGGAAAAGAATATCAATGAGTATTTTCAAGCACTAAAGGCCATAATGAACAAAAGAATCAGACTATCACAAGAAATTGTTAACAAATACAAGAATGATATATGTTTTGTAATTAAAAAGGATGAGATTTGGATGGAATTAGTTATCCCAAGAACAATTTGGGTTACTGAGATGGACTATGAGACTGATGACCACATCATTGAAACATATGCTAAAGCACTTCTGGAAGCACCAAATGAACCTAAGGAAGAAGTATTTGGTAGTGTTGAGACCATTGAAAGCCAAATTCAATCTAAGAAGAGAGTAAAGAAAGTGGAAGCAACTATGAGAAGAGGTTCAAGGTAGGCTAAGGCTATAAAAGAAGATGTATTGAAACAAACTGATATCACTGAAGATGAGCTACAGGCACAACAACCAGAAACTCACCTATCACCAGTAGCAGCTTCTTTAGAGAGTGACAAGCTAGCTCAATTTAAAAGAGTTGTAAGGAAAAGACAACCTTCACCGGTATCCACACCCTCGCCTAGAAGAACTAGACAAAAATAACATGCAGTGAAGTCTCCGGTAAAGAAGACAACACCAAAGAAAAAGCTAACAACAAAGAAGAAAAGGAATAAACAAAACATTGCTCTGATTGACAGACTGTTGGATGAAATCACAGAAGAAGGAAAACTCAAGAACATAGAAAAATTGTATGACACACTATCAGCTGATGACAAAGAGCAAGTTGAAAATAGTGTTATTTTACACCTAGATATCTATAAGAAGTTTTTTATGGAAGTTGTAGATGAACTACCAGATGAATTATTCAAGAGACTAGAAGCAAGAAGACAATCTGTTGTAGAACTTGACAAGAAGATCAAAATTGAAAAATTACTTGTTGTCTACCCAGTTAACTCTCCAAAAGAAATAGATGATATGATTGCAAAGGCCAACCGGTCAGTATTCTCTACTGCACACTGACATATTGCACTAATGGTAGGAAGAGTAAAACAGGTAACAGAAGAAACAGAAAATGGATGGGATATATTCCTTGTGGAGAAGGAAAAGCAGGAAGATTACAAGAAACCCAAGCCTATCAAAGTCTATCAGAAGGACAAAGATAAGGGTAAAGGAAAGGTTGGTGGACCTCCTAGTATCAAAATAAAAGATAACTTATCCCCATCGCCTCTGATTACTACACCGGTAACAACAACAAAAGACCAATCGGTAGATGAAAGTATGGATGTATCACAAGAGGATACTAATTCTAATCCTGAAGTACTATACACAGTGGATGTTGATACTCAAAAGGTCAACATTGTGATAGACAAGGACACAACTAGTAAAACTGACATGGCTAGTGAGCCACTGGTAGCTGACAACACTGTTAACACTGAAGGAAAACTGGCAGATGATAGCACAGGGAAAAAGATAGAGACACAGACAGAGAAACAAACAGAGCAACAAGCTCCAGAATAGCAATAGGTTCATGTGGAAATAGTGCCACCGGCAACAAGAGAAAAACAAAAACCCTTGCTTAAGGAAAAGGAAACACGGACTGACTTACCAGAGGTCACTACAAGCATGGTTACTTCCTCCACCAGCGGAATTCAAAATGTTGGTTCCTCCTCAGCAGGCTACAAATCAACCAATGTAACTGAAGTTCTTTTAGATTCTTTGAAGAAAATAATTGATTGTAGTTCACAAGCTTATAAAGCTATAGATGACACAATCCCAATTTTGAGGATGATAGCTCCAAAATGCAACATAGATAATAAGGATTCTTTGAGTCAACTTGACACTTTGTCGAAGTACATTACTGACAACACAGTGACAGTTGAACAAATAAAGGAATAGGCATTCAAAGATAGGTTGGAAATTGAAAAACAAAAATTCTTTGAAGATCAAATAAAGAAGTGTACTAGGGAGTTTGACACACTTCTACCAGAACTATGTAACATATTAAAGGAATTTAAAACTCTGTACAAAGATACTTGCAAGACAAAATTTTTGACAGTAGGCATAGATAAGAAAATGAGCAAGATACAAGAAGAAATAAATAAACTTGCAGACAATTTTGTTAATTCACCTGATACATTATCAGTTTTTTAGCAAAAGATAATAGGTTTTGAGGAAGAGTCACTGAAGCTAGAGAGAGAAAAGGAGAGAATAATAAACAAAGCTGAGAATCTGAGACTAAGACTGAGTCCAAGACTAGACTATCTAGCATCCTTGAGAAAGGAAATATCTGAAGCAATAGTACAAGGATAGAAAACACCGGCAAAGCATATGCAGCAACTCACCGATACAGTTCAAAGAATAGAGGCAGCAATAAAAGACAATAAGAAGTTTATGGAAAGCATAAATTTGGTTTTGGTGGATCTCTTTCAAATTGTAACCACCCAGCTACAGGGTTGAGACAGAAAACCACAACTCTATTGACACCTTGACAACCTTTGTCATTGATGCCAAAGGGGGAGTAGTAGTATGAGAAAATAATCAGCAAAAGATTTATCTGCTCGGGAGGAGTTCACATATTTTTGGTAATATTTTTTTGGTACACATTTTTGGATTACAAGTTTTGGAATTTTCTCATGAGTGTTGCCATCAATGTCAAAGGGGGAGATTGTTGGCATATGCACACTCCAATGAGACATTGTAGGTGATTGAAGGTTTTGTCATTGATGGAAACCTTACAATCCTATGACACCAGCAAGTTAGTTCATCGGCAAGATCAGACTCTACACTAGCACTCACATCACCGGCACCGGCAGTGAAAGGAAGCATACCAGCACAAAGGCCAACAGGATTCTTGTTGTAATATATTTTGTTTATTATTTGTAAAAGTCATTGTAAGCCGACTTGGCAAGTTGTAAAATGACTCTTATATAAGAGAGATCATTATAGAACATTTGTAAGTAAGATAGAGGAATATATTTAGGCGAAATAAGGCAAACTTATTATGTGAATTATAGGTTAAGGGTTTATGTAAGAAGCAGAGTTGAAACCGGTACTAGATCTGGCATTATAGATGCTATTTTGAAGCAGTACAAGACACTAGATTTGTATAATGCATTTTTGTAAGTCAGTGAGACTTCCTATTTTGTATTTGAGCAGTGAACTCTAGGCAGTTGGCCTTCCTGCATGTACAGGCCCCTCTTGTAGCAGTAATATTCTCTTATTGGCCAGTAAGTGAATATTGTGGGTCACAAATCCCACCGAGGTTTTTCCCACACCGAGCTTCCTCGTTAAATCCTTGTGTTATGGTGTGTTTTTCATGTGGTTGTTTTTATCTTTGTTTATTGCATTACTTTCTGCTTACCGGTACATAGTATTAATATGCTCTACATGTTTTAAGTTAAGAAAATCTATAAACTGGATAGATACTGATTCACCCCCCCTTCTCAGTATCTATGGGAATCCTAACAGTGGTCACACTACTACAACATGTAGAAGGAAGAATGGTAGTATGAACAATGCACCATGTAGAACACCTGGAATGGTATGTTATCATTGCAACAAACTGGGACATACTGCCAAAACCTGCAGAATGAGAAAGAACCTATCGGATAATATACCAATCACTCCAAAAGGGAAGATTGATGTTGAAACCATTCAAGCGGGAATGAATAAAACATGGAAAAATAAACCTGAAGAAGTGTCACAAGATGAACCAATTTCTGCACCTAGCGTGGAAGTCTCTAAACTGGCAAACTAAGCTTCAGAAAAGCTTAGGGGGAGCATATCAGTGAAATATTTGAACCACCAGTTTATATCGGTAAAGACCTTAATCGGTATACGTTACTTGTCAATCGGCAGAAGATTTTGAAGTGGTAAAAGGAAAAATTAGGGTTTGTACCTTAGCGGTGGAGCATTTATTATGGTAGGTGAAAGATTGTTTAAAAGGGATTTTTGATGCCATTTTCACTTATCTGTTTTCGAGCGAAGAATTTTCAAGTGTAGAGCGATAAAGAGAAATTCGTCAAGTGATTCAAAGTGAATTCAAAATCTTGCAGAAGAATCTAGAGATCATTTTCAATCAACCAAGTGAAGAACACCAAAGCAGTAATCCAGCAACCAAAGTGGTGTGTTGTGAGCGACATTGCAAAACCCTAAATTTCAAAGTGTGAAGGTACTTCTCAAAAATTTTATCTTTCATTTAATCATGGCTTCTGCATCGCACTCCAGTTATAGTGCACCTGTAGACTCGATGAATTTTATTCAAAAGAAGATGAAATACAATGCCCTATCCCAGATACCCACTGGATTCATAGTTGAGGAAGATATTTCAACTTATATTGATTGCAAATTGGAAGACCTAGGATCTCTAGTGATCCACATTCCCAGCTAGGTCTATTCTGTGGGGATGACAAGAAAATCAAACTGGAATATAGCATCCTAGAGAGGAAGAAACTACACAATGTAGTTTATTTTCTTGAAGAGTTCAAGGAATATCATATCCGCATCATCTTGAGCAAAGTACACGGTGATAAAATGTACCTCGAACGGACACATGATATCACATCGAAAGCAATTCATGTCGTCACCAATTTCTGTAACATTGGTGAGGTGCCAGCTTTAAGGAAGGTCATCAAGACTGAAATGACTAAGCTCACTAGTTCTCTAAGCGACCAGTGGGGAATGACTGTCAACCACATCAAAGATGACTTGGTTAAGTATGCTTGCATGGTGATCGGCTACCGGGTGTTTTATGCCAGCAGAATAAACTTTGTCCCCTATGCTGTAGTGAATGCCGCCTACAGAATGATTCAGGAAGACGCCTATTTTGACTTATGTACTTGTTTGCAGAAACAACTACTATTGAACCTGAAGTCCATCAAACAGGACAATGCTCTAAGGTTCAAGTTTGGACAGCCTTTGATCGGCCTAATTTTCTACTTTCAAGGCTATTTTCTAGGAGTAGGTGATATTCAATGGTCTACTAGCCAACCTGTCACTAAGCAAATTAGGGAAAGTCTCCAAGCGGTAGGAACTGGATATCCTGAGGTTCTAAATAAATATTTTGATGAATTCAAGCAAAAAATGAGCCAAATGATGAGGATTTCTGGAGATATTGTAAAGAAATATGAAGATGACATCTTCTTTATCATAAAGGTAGATGAATGCATAATGGAAGCGGTAGAGCCAAGAAAGGAAGTAGTAGAACCTATGGGGTATGAAGTAATGTATGACATGTTGGATGGGTATGCATCTACCTTGATTGCATCACCCTTATATGCAAAGAAAAAGCAAACCGACACCTACTTAGAGAGGGTAACACCGGTTGAAGATCCTATAGTGAAAAAGGGAAAGGTAGTACCATCGGTATCGACACAGGTTACCTCAGCCAGCCTAAAAGTGACCAAGCAGTCACCTGCCAAGAAGAAACCAGAATTTACACCTGCTAAAGTATTTGAGAGAAAGAAAAAGACCAAAAACAACTCACCAGAGTCAGAGGATACTGAACCGAAAGTGTAGCCTAAGAAAACTAGGCAATCAAGCAAGAAGGCTAAGTCTATCAATAATGCACCTGCATCATCAACACCAGTAAATATAGGCATCTCTTCTTATAAGCCTCTGACACATTGTCAAAGGACTTTTAAGAATATTAAGAGAAAGGTGCTTGATGACTTAAAAGAATATGTTGACAATTTTTTTGATAATGAGAAGGAAGAAGTAGAGCAGGAAATGATAAAATATATGTGTGTTAATGACTAGTCACCATCTGAAATTAGATCGGTGACACCTGATTCTTTATACAATTCTTTGGACAATAAATAGCGCATTGCCATTGAGAAAGAATAGGAAATAAGGGAGAAAATCTTTGTCAGTACTTTTCCGATGCCTCCAATTTTGAATTGTTTGAGATAATGGACAAGAATAAAGGTCTCTTCTTCATGAGAAGAAGAAGAAGACTCAGACTACTAGAAGGTAGAACCTCTGAAGTGGAGAAGGACACTCATCTACATACCAAAGCTTTTGTCTAGTTACATCAAGTGTCTGAGGCCAACAAGAAGGCCGAACAAGAACCTGACCTATCCTCAGCCAAACCGGATGAGGTATTTGATGGTGAAGGAGAAAGAGTTACAGAACAGGTTGACACTATTGATTTTGATGCATTGGATGTTGAAGATGTCACTCTAGATGCAAAGAAGGAAAAGGTTGATAAGGAAAAAGTAGAGAAAGAGAAATAGGACAAGGAAAAATAAGAAAAGGAGAAACTAGACAAGGAAAAGGCTGATAAGGGGAAAGTGGAGAAAGAGGAGGACAAAAAGAAAGTGGAAGACAAGAGGAAACAAGAAGAGGAGAGAAGAGGAGAAGAAGAAAGAAGAGAAGAAAAAGGAGGAAGAGAATAAGAAGAAGGAAGAACTAAAGAAGAAACAAGAAAGAACCAAAAGAAGAAAGAAGGAGAATAGAAAAGAGTAGCAGAGGAGAAGGAAGCAGAAAGAGCCAATCAAGCAGAGACTCCCAAGGCAACCGGTGCTCAAGCCAAACCGGTTGACATCACCAGTCCTATTGATCTCTAATCTGCAGATGAATCGAAGCTGCTTCAAAGCATAAAGCTTGCACAGAAATGATTGGAAGCATTGAGGAGGAAGAAGGAGCAAGATGTTATTCAAACTGCAGTTGACACTCTTACCAGTTTGATTCCCGGTACTAACCTCCCCAGTACTGATTCGTCTTTGTCAAAGCTTAAACTTCTATGTACCGTTGTAGAGGACCAGGTCCAATGCCTGGAAGAAGTTGCTGAAGAAAATGCAAAGAAGAAGCATGAAAATGCACTCAACACTGCCTTAGTCAAGAAACTGAATGAGCTCCGGTCTCAACTTTAGAAACAACATAAGGATATAAGTGTTTCTATGGATGAGGGCAAACTACTGTTGAGCAAAATCAGCCAACCCCATCTATTTTGCGATGATGTGCTCACACAAAAACATAAACTCTAATCAAATTTGTACGCATACATAAGCAACTTCAAGATGCCATATGATTCCTTCACTACATATGGGAAAATAGTTCATCGTTATCAGCTTCAGTCTGCCAGGATAGAATTGGAGATCAGCAACTAGTCAAGAGATTTGCAGGAGCTTCAACTGGTCTTATTACCCAGACTGCAAATTCTTTAGAAGCACTTTCTCAATCTAGAAGCCCTAACGGTAACTCAAGAGATGAGTACCTTTGATGCCATGGAAGAACAGGTATCTCAGATGCAAACTGAGAGTGAGGTTGCTACCTCATTACTTGAGTCATGGTCATTAGCCATGAAGACTTTTTGGCAGGATTTTAAATCTATTTTTGAGAAGTTTCATTCCTTATTGTCATAAACATTTACTCAATTTTAATGATAATGAGAAACGGGATTATTTTGTAGTACTTTGTCATTATTGGAAAAGGGGGAGTAGTATTTAAAAATTTTGGTGAATGTTACCATTTCATGTATACTTTCATGTTACCTCTTTAAGGGAGTAGTATACATTGTAATTTCTGCAAAAGGGATAGTGTATATGCTTAGGGAGAGAAATTTTGCATATGGCATATTTTTGTTGTAAAAACACTTAGATGTAAAAATTTTCCTAAGTGTTGCCATCAATGCCAAAGGGGGAGATTGTTGGCATTTTGATGATGTTGTAATTGTCATTGATGGACACACACTTGCTTTGTGTACACTTTCTTGATGTATGAGTTATGCTCAACCGATATTTGCTCCAACCGGTATTATGTATTATAGTCTTTAGACTATCGGTGTTTTGCAGAAGATGTTTACCGGTCACAAAATGTATGAATACCTCAAGCGGTTCAAGGATCTCAAGCGGTACAAAGGAACAAAGCGGTAGTTAACATTTTTCTAGTCTTCATTTTTGACAACCGACAATCAGTAAAATGTATGAACCAGTATTACTCTGTGATGAGTTACCAACCAGTATTTCTGTGATGAGTTATCATCCACCGACACTTTGGCGGTGATTTTGTGTCATGTTACCAAATGTGTCTAGATGCACTGAACCTAGGAACTTGTAATTTAATCCTATTAGACCGACATGAAATCAAACTCCTTTATAAGGACATCATGTCTAGGGTTTTAGATGATGATGAGGTTTTGTATGTGCGATCATAGAAGAGAAGATTAGGTCTATGTGAAGAGTAGGAGTGTGGAGATATTGAAGACTAGAGTAATGTTGAAATGCATTAACAATGAGCTTTCAAGGATATAACCAAGCATACTATGCTAGTATCTAGATCACTCACTTGTTGATTACTCACATCTTCGACAAGTCTGAAACCCTTAACCAGGTAGGCCTAGCAAAGCCTTTGTAAATCCTCTAACAAGGTGGTTCACAATTGTGAATCTAAAATCCTCTCACAAGGTAGTCTTTAACAGGACTTATCTCCTAACAGAGATCTAGATTCCTAACAGGATCTATTCTGGTGAAGAAAATTGTATGACCTTAACCGATCTGGTTTCTATTCTGCAGATAGTTACTTGTGAGTTTTTGCTCATTGTGGTTTTTCCCATTTGGGTTTCCATGTCAAAACATCTTGTGTTATGGTGATTGTTCTCCTGTGGGTGAATACTTTGTTTTCTATTTGGTTTACATTTATCTTAACCAGTTTATTAGTGAATCTGTTGTACCGGTTATCTGCTAAACTGTTTAGAAGTTTGAGTTCAGTGTTTTTCGGTATACTAATTCACCCCCCCCCCCCTCTTAGTATTCATCATCATTCTCATCTATGACACTTTCCCTTCTCGGGGACATGTGTCTCATTCTCATGCCTCTCCATCTCTCATTCAAGCCTATTTAAACCCCTCATTTTCCTTCCAAAATGGATCCACTTTCATTTTCATACCCTCATAATGCAGAAATTCTCACTCATTTTACATCAATTTAGCAACCATCTTTACATCTCATTGTATCTTAATCCATTTTTCACTTGCCATCATGAAGTAAAATCAAGTATCTACCATATAGAAAGCACACATCAAATCAAGGAACAATCAAATCAAAGGAGGAAAATGGAGTTTGCACTTTAATTATTTTTATGTTGTTTATCTAGTTTTCTTTCTTCTTAACATCCTAGTCTTGAGTGTGGTTGAAATATGAGTCTATTAATTGCTTATTTTATCTTTTCAATCATTTACATTCAAAAAATTTCCATACACTATCATGTGGTATATTCAATATTGAACTAATAGTAATCATGACATTTCTTACCTGGCTATCAAGGTGATGCACTTGTCCAAATAGGATGAGGGAAAAAATACTGCTTGAAGTTATCAACCATTTTCTTTGTAAGGAAAATCTTGTTATTTGATGTTTGATATTCATTTCTAACTTGTTCGATGAAATATTGGGAGTCACTACAGACATGTTGTTGTATGGTATTTCATTAGATAACCATTCCAAGTGTTGTGATCAAAACTTAATATTTTGTCATGTTATTTTTGGAAGGGAAAGCTAAATTTATAATCATTATACTTTGTCATATTATTTGTGGAAGGAAAAGATAAATTTATAATCATATAGAGAAATTCAAAAATTATTAGTAATTTTTTAAAAAAATATAATAAACGATATGTAGAAAAAAATGTTAGGGAGTGAGTGAGGAAAACTTTCAGCCCCATCAAAAAAACATCTACTTAAATCTAAAAACAAAAAAATTACAAGCTTCAATTTTCTCGTAGACGATTCTATTCCATCCTATAGAATAACTTTTTTCTTCACATAGGATCCCCTAATTCATAAAATTAGATCTTGTAACCAGTCCATGAAAACCTTCAGAAAAGGGTGTCTCTAGGGAGGGATTGAATGTTTTTTATATATAAAGCATCAGAAAAAGCGTGTTGACCCTATAAAAAATAGCTTAAAGGAAAACTAATTCAATGATCATTAACAATGCAAAATATTCTTAAACTCTCTTAATATCAAAAATAGTCTTAAAATTATATAACCAACAAAATAACATAGGCCATAGTCATCAAAATAAAAAACACTAGACATCCAGAAGTAGCAGGTTAGCCAAATAGTTGGCCTCCATATTTAGCAAGGAACTTGAATAGTTCCTTATGCTTCCCATCCTTGTCACCATATTTCTCAAGCTCCTTGTCTTGTATCAAATAGAGAGTAGTGGCCAATCTATGCCTTACTTTAGAGTTGAATTTTGACATGCTCACCAACTTATTTTCTAGGTCTAGCACCTTAACCTTGAGCTCCATGTGTTCAACAGTAGTGATATTATATTTGGCACATGCATGGGCATCACTAACCAGGTTTGTGAGGTAATCTTAGTGTTGTCAAAGTCCTATAAGTTGCTTCTCTTGAGCTGCTTACTTATAGTATTTTCTAAAAATTTCTTCCCCTCCCTAGTTTCATCATAGTCTTCCTTAGTGTCGAAACTCTCCTCTTACCAGGATCAACTTTAATCACCACATTATCTTTAATCATGGGATTCCCTTCAAGCCTGTTGAACCTTCTAGCATTAGTGCCAACAACATCCTTAACCTCCTCATCTTTTTTATCCTAAGCCATTTTCTCCTCCATATTAATTTCCTCAGTTTTCAATTGGTTTTTCATCTTCTTGGTAGAAGACATTTTTTGTTTCCCTTATTTACCCCTTTTACCCAAATTATAAGAAGAGGGGTTGTGTTTTAGGTCATAAAGACCTTGAGCTGCAAAGCTATGCCTGGTGTGGGAAGTTTTAGGGGTGGATTTTTCCACCATGAGAGGTAGGTAGGCCAAAGGTAGTATAGGTGACTAGTTGGTAAAGAACTTTTCTAGCCAAAATGCTAGCAGAGGGGGAGGCCTCAGTAGAGCTCGGGTGTTTAATACACTTCTTCTTGCTAATAGGGTCACCAGAGGCTTTTGAAATAGTTGCATTCAAAGGGGATTTGGAAAGAAAAGGGTCTTGAACAACAACAATGGCCTTAGGGGGACACAAATAAAGATGAAAGTGATAGAGACAAAAAAACAAGTACCTAGTAGAGAGGGATGGGCATTTTATCATTATTTTTAGCCATTTCCAAGGCATCTAAAATAGATCTTTCCAATGAGGTTAGAAGGAAGAAAGGAAAGCTAATCAACGAGTTATGGAAAAAATGGTTGAGCAAGGGCAAATGATAGAAGTAATAAACTTTAAAATTGTTGGCAACAATATTGCAAATTGAGAGGGGGGTGAATTAATTTGCACCAAAAACTTCTGCAACTTAAACCATAATTCAGATCTGATAAGTAATAGTTAAAGCACTAAAAAACACCACATCAATATCACACAATACCAAGATTTTTGACATGGAAAACCCTGTCAAGAGAAAAACCATAGTGGGAACCTACCCACAATGAGATAATACCATGTTAGGAGTAAATGAAATATTACAATGGGGAATGCACATGCATTCAGGCACACTGGCTAGAGCTCATTGCTCAAATAAGAAACCCAGAAAGGCTACAACCTTAAGGGAAGTATCATTGCCTTACAAGAAGTCTCACTGACTTACAAAATAATTCGGACAACAATCCAGATTACATGAACTTTGAAAATAGCATCTACATGTGCTTGAGTATAGTTCTAATTAAGCACACGGTCTGCTCTAGAACACTTCTCTTCTCTTCTCTTTCTCTCACTTTTGAAAGATGAAATATCTTGTTCACACCTAAAAATCGATCATACACTCACTCAAAGATCACACACCTTGAAAGACATACATCTTACATGATTATTAATTTATTTATACAAGACATCAACCTATATTTCAAGGTTGGCTAAACCCTCAATAAAAATTTCAAAATAATAACCTCACTCGCTACCACAACATATGCAAACCAAAATAATGTTGGCTAAGACATAGTATGGACCTAAATCAATACCGCAAACACATAACACTTCCAACAATTACACCTCGATCATCTGCAACATGCTACAACTCCATAAATATCACATCACACAAAGAATATCACCGTACTAAGAAAATCTTCAATAACGTGCACTACTATCAATGCAGACCATCAATAGTCATAGAAAATGATCTAGAAATATTCACAAGCAACATGAATTGCACCATAACAACCACAATAACTCGAATTACAAGAATCATCATCATCTCATCACTAAAGCTCAAGAATGCCATCAAAACTGCCTGTCAACATGAAAGATTT
This sequence comes from Cryptomeria japonica, assembly GCF_030272615.1. Taxonomy (NCBI): domain Eukaryota; kingdom Viridiplantae; phylum Streptophyta; class Pinopsida; order Cupressales; family Cupressaceae; genus Cryptomeria; species Cryptomeria japonica. The sequence continues at coordinate 526,072,388 of NC_081408.1, read as the reverse complement.
GCTTGTGGACATCCAAATCATGAACCAATCAAACTAAGGATACACATCAACATCCAGAACGCATCCCATACATCTACAACTAAAGATATAGAAATTCAGAGCACAAATTAGAATATCAAATAACACAAATAACTAAATATCAATGTCAATGCCAGATCACATAACTCAATCAGAACATCATGCGGACCACTAAAAATTATTCTAAATCAACTAGAGATAAGTATCTATAAATCCATTAAACAACATCATCTCAACTGCAACACACTAACCAAACTAACTCATTTAATCTGACTACAACACTGGAATACGTAGAAGAATATATTGACATCAATTACAACACATCATTCCAGCAAACTCTCAGTAACTTCCAACAATCTCCTCCTTTGGCATTTATGGCAACATATGAATGTGAAAAATAATCAATGCAAAGAAATAAATCAACAACTAACAATATCCACATAATTCTCAACAAACTCTCCACAAGATATGATAGTTTTTCACATGCTTCTCTCCCCCTTTGACAGCAATGCCAAAGACATATACAACACAAATTTTGATTGTCTCCCCCTATGATAAACACACAAATCTAAACATCAACACTAAATACTCCCCCTGAGTAGAAGCCTCACTCATCAATCTAGATCACAAGATATCTCTGTGAAGTTCACCAGACTGAAGCAAATCCATGCATCCTAGTTCTTATCAAGAGGGGTAATTACCCCTAACTTCTCTCTAAGATACTCAAAAGTATCTTTAGGGAAAGGCTTCATAAAGATATATGCAACCTATTCCTTTGTAGATACATACTCCAGTCTGACTTATTTCTCATTCACCTTCTCTCTCAAGAAATGAAACTTGATTGATATATGCTTTATTTTGGAATGCAACACCGGATTCTTTGAAATATTGATAGCACATGAATTTTCAAAGTATATAGCAATGGGATCATCATAAATAACTCCCATATCTTTCAGAATTTTCTTCATCCAAATAACTTGAGTACAATTGCTAGCAGCAGCAATCTATTTAGCTTCTATAGTAGATAAGGAAATAACATTCTATTTCTTACTTTCCCAAGAGACCAACTTCTTACCTAAAAAGTATGCACCACTTGTAGTACTATTTTGGTCATCAACATCACCAGCCCAATCAGCATCTGTAAAAGAACTCAAAGTGAAATCATCATTCTTAGAATGCCACAAGCCGAAATCAATTGTTCCTCTCAAATATATGAATATCCTTTTTATAGCAGCAACATGAGATTCTTTAGGATCAACTTGAAATCTAGCAACATGACATACAACATTCATTATATTAGGTCTAGTTTGAGTCAAATATAACAAACCACCAATCATAGATCTATACCTGGCCATCATCCTTTGTCAGCTTACATCAGATCACCATAGGTGTACCAACAGGCTTAGAGTCTTCAAAACCAAATTTCTTCAGCAATACCTTCACATACTTAGACTGAGATATGAAAATACCTTTATCCAACTGAGTAATTTACAACCCTAGAAATAATTTCATTTCACTAATCATAGACATTTCAAAATCATTTTACATTTCTTCAGCAAATTTCTTACACGAGCAATCATTTCCTTCAAAGATAATGTCATCAACAAAAACTTCAAAAATCAAAATGTTATTCTAATTAATCTTGAAATAGAGAAAACTGGCAGCAATACCTCTATCAAATCCAAGATTTATCAAATACATGTCCAATCTAGCATACTAAGCTCTAGGGGATTTCTTTAATCCATGTACAATGCTTTCTTCAATCGACAAACCATATCCTTTTCTTCTGTCAACAAAAATCCATCTGGTTGTTCAATGTAGACTTATTCTTCCAACTCACCATTAAGAAAGGTCGATTTGACATCCATCTGATAAACCCTGAAATGTTTATGAGCAATATATGCAAGAAATAATCTAACAAATTCAGTTTTGGCTACTAGAGCAAAGGTTATGGAGAGCCATCCCCGGTTCATAGCAATCTTTTATCAACCAAAAATATTTTCCTTTTTGTTTTGCTTTTTGTTTGCAGTTTTAGCATTTCTTTCTATATGTCTCGGATTTGGCTCACTGGATCCTATGGAGTTGGATTATACTTGAATACTTGATCATCTTCCTTGTTCCCAAACCAAAAAGCATTTGGATCATTTTCCAGCAAGTTATTGCTATCGGTTTCCATGACAATTTCCTATTACCGGTTGCCTAGACTTATTTGCTCTTTTTATCTACCGGATCCCTTTCGTATCTTGAGGAGCCATTAGAGTTGATTCCAATGTTCCTTGGTGTGTGATTGACCTTTTCCCATGATCTACACTTCATCCTTTGGATTTTCCAGAGGAATCTCTTGGTGGAGGCCAACCTTGTTGGTTTTACACGTTAGGTCTTGTTCTTTGGGTTTTGATCCCTTTTTGTGCCAACCGAATCCCCTTGGATCATATAATTCATTGTAATTGAGCATTATAATGTAATCAAGTAGTTATAATAAGCATAGAAGATAGATCTTAAGATTGAAGGTCCCAATTGTGACCTATTTTGTACTTTGAGCATGTTTTAGCAAGCCTGTGAGTTGTTTTCTATGACCCAATTGTTGCGGGTTGGTTGTAATCAGTTTTCATGAAATAAAACAATGTGTTCTACATTGCCTCATATCTTTGTGTTTATGTTGTGTTTACTCGTATTTACTGGTCTAGATTGATCTCTTTGAGTTCCCTCCTAACCGATGACTACTTCAAGTGGTATCAGAGCGAGTTTTTGTTCTCGAGATTGCGTTGTCCTGAGATTTTTTTTTAGGGTTGCAGACTATGCATTTGACCTGCAGTTGCAGAGGAACTAGGAATGATAGAGCATGTGGGAATATAGACCCTGTTATGATGGAAATGTTGCGAGGGATAACAACCTGGTTGGAAGTCATGGAGATAGCCTAGAGAAGAGGCTGATTCATTGAAGAGGTAAGTGAAGATGAAGGATAAGAAGCCCCGACAGAACAAGTAAACCCATAGGCGGTTGATCCAGATGAGGAAAGGTTTTTGAGGGTTTTGAGTAGGGTGAATACTAAACCTCATTTTACCCCACCGAAATATGATGGAAATTTGGAATCAGATGAATTGATGGATTGGATCTCAGAGATGGAGAAATATTTGATTTTGAAAATACTGCAGAAGAAAGGAAGGTGAAATATGCATGTACCCAGTTGAAAGCTCATGCATCTCTTTGGTGGGAGCATTTGCAAGTTGATAGACATAGAAGAGGTAAAGAAAATATCAAGACATGGGATCGGATGATTGCTAAGTTGAAATCAAGATTTATGCCAACTAATTAGCAAGTGAATATGTTCCTGAAGTTACAGAATTTGAGACAAAAGGAATCTAGTGTGAAGGAATACGCCGAAGCATTTTACAAGTTGAATCAGATCCAAACATGTTGATGATGAAGTTGAACAAGTTTCAAGATATTTGAATGGATTGCGGGTGTCTATACAAAATAAACTTAGTTTGATCAAATTACAAAGTGTTGAAGAGGCTTACCAATATCCCCTAAAGGTAGAAGAGAAGCCAAACAAAAGACATGAGCAGAGGCAGAGAGGCAGAGGTGGAAGGTCTACCGGAGGAATATTTCAAGGAGGAAGAGGATATACTAGAGGTAGAGGAACCTGAATAGATCAGAACAAGGACAAGGAAGTGAACAAAGAAGGTAATTCGTATCGGAAAGATGATAGAAATTTCTACCGAAGGAGAGAACTAGATGGCTATCGGAATGAGAATTTTGGAAGACAAGACAAGAGAACATTTAGAGGAACTTGCTATAAGTGTGGAGGAGAAGGACATCGTGCTTTTGAGTTTAAGAAGATAGAGAATATCAGAAGAGCAGCAATGGTGGAAGAAAACCCCACCAGATCAGACAATAAACCAAAAGATGGGGGATTGTTGATGATGAGGAGAGCTTTGTGCCATACTGAGAGAGATGAAGAACCCTTGTAGAGGAATAATTTGTTCAAGACCAGATGTAAGGTATCCGGTAAATGTTGTAAAGTTGTTATTAATAGTGGTAGTTCAGATAATCTTGTTTCAGAAGAGATGGTGAATAAGTTGAATTTGGAGAGATTGAAACACCCTAAGCCTTATCAGATACCATGGATTCATAATGAACATAATTTGTTAGTAAGTGAGCAATGTTTGGTGAAAATGAAAATTAAGAATTATCATGATGAAGCCTTGTGTGATATTATGCCTATGGATATGTGTTATCTTTTGTTGGGTAGACCTTGGCAGTTTGAAAGACAAGCAATACATGATGGGAAGAAGAATACATACACCATTGTAACCAATGGGATGAAGCAAACCTTGTTTCCCTTGGAGGAACCTTTGAAGAATGAAGTTTGTATGAATGCTAGAATCTATTTGGTGGATGGAAGGAAATTCCTAGATGGATTGAGACATGAGAATGTGTGTTTTACCTTAATTCCTAGGAAGACTAAGAATCTAAAGCATGAAGAGGAACAACCAAAACAGATAAAATATTTGCTGACAGAATATGAAGATATCATTTCAGATAATGTACCAGATGGATTGCCACCTGTGATAAGTATCAGTCATTGCATGGACCTGGTTCCTGGAGCTAGTTTTCCTAACAAAGATGCACACTAGATGACATCAGTAGAGAATGAAGAAATGAATAGTCAAGTACATGAGTTGTTGAAGAAAGGCTTGATCAGAGAAAGTTTGAGCCCTTGTGTAGTACCAGCAGTATTAGCACCTAAGAAGAATGGAGAGTGGAGAATGTGTACCGATTTCAGAGAAATAAACAAGATCACGATAAAATACCAGTTTCCTTTGCCTGGGATGGATGACATAATGGACTGTTTGAGTGGAGCCAGATAACTTACAAAGATAGATTTGAAGAGTGGATATCATCAGATCAGGATCAGAGAAGGAGATGAGTGGAAGACAACATTCAAGACAAATGAAGGACTTTATGAATGGTTGATGATGCCTTTTGGGTTAAGTAATGCACCAAGTACTTTCATGAGGTTGATGAATGAGGTATTGAAGAATTTATTGGGTAAGTTTGATATTATATATTTGGATGACATTCTGATTTTTAGTAAGACAAAAGAAGAGCATTTGTTGCATTTGAGAAAAGTTTTGCAGAGGTTGAGAGAATAAAAGTTGTTGATAAACTTTAAGAAGTGTACTTTCATGAAGGATGAGTTAGTCTATTTGGGATTTGTCATATCTGAGGATGTTTTGAAGATGGACCCTGAGAAAGTAAAAGCAATTGTTGAGTGGCCTACACCAGAAAGAATTGGAGAGGTAAGATCATTTCATGGATTAGCTAGTTTCTACCGGAAGTTCATCAGAATTTTTCAGTTCAGTTTGTAATCCTATGACTGAGACCATGTGAAGCAATCACCGATGAGGAGGGACCTTAAAGAGATCAATCTGGATCGGTCAACAAGAGTAAACACAATGGAAACACAAATATATGATGGAGGCAATGCAGAACAAATTATTTTATTTCATGATAATTGATTACATCCAACTGACAACAACCGGGTTACAATAAATTGGCTTAGAGGCATAGTAGAACATACAGAATAGGTCACAACTGGGACCTTGAATCATGAGATCTATCTTCTCTACATAGTCTAGCTACTTGATTCTCTGATTGATTGATTATAATACACAATTAGAATTATATATATCGATCCAAAGGATCCAGTCGGTCCAAAAGGGATCAAAACCCAAAGAACAAGACCTAACATGCAAAATAAAAACGTCAGCCTCTGCTAAGAGATTCCTTCGGAAAATCCAAAGGATGAAATGTAGATCATAGGAAAAGGTTGGCCACACACCAAGGAACATCGGAATCAATGCCCAAGGCTCCACAAGCTTCGGAAGGGGTTCCGATAGATCACCAAAATAGGTCCAGGCAACCAGTAACAAGAACTACAAACCGGTAACAGGAAACTATAATGGAAATCGGAAATGATATCATGCTAGAAAATGATCCAAATGTGATGCAGTCTGGAAGCAAGAAATATGATCAAGTCTTCAAGTAGAATCCAACTCCATAGGATCCGATGAACCAAAATTGAGATACACAGAAAGGAAAACTGAAACTGCAAACAAAAAGAAAAACAAAAAGGAAAATGTTTTTGGTTGATGCAAGATTTTATGAACCAGGGATGCTCCTGCATCAGACATCTGGGGTTATTGAAAAAGTGAGCCTCTCACTTTGTTGGGGTCAGAGGGAAACCAAGGTGGTCTACCTCTACCTCAGAAATCCAAGAAGAATCTTCAACTATTATGTCCTTCCACTTCACAAGATATTCCTTATACTGACTGCTTTGGGTACTATGCCCAATCCTACTGTCCAAAATCTCTTTAATCTGATCTGGTTCCTTCCGGGGCAACTATTTCTCCAAGTCTACAACATTGTTCTCACTGAATTTTAGTTCATGGTACTCATGAAGATCTACAATGTTAAACATGGGTGAAATATTTATATTATCACATAACTCCACTTCATATGAATTTCAAGAACCGAACTTCCTTAAAATTTTGCAAGGTCCAAACTTCTTCATCTGCAACTTATTATAAGTTCCAACTAGGAATCTCTCTTCTTAGATATACTATCACTTCATCGCTAACTTCAAATTCCTTATGTCTCCTTTTCTTATCTACCTTCTCCTTATACTTGTTGTTCATGTCTTCCAAATGCTGCTTAACCTGAATATACAATGTTGCCATGGGATCTACAAACTCTTCTGCTTCTAAACTTCTCTAGTCTTCACTGCTAGTGTCTCTCAATTCTGATATACCTCTAGGATGCACTCCGGTAACAATCTCAAAAGGCATTCTTCTGGTACTTCTATTTACTGAGCTGTTGGAGGAAAATTGTGCTTGTGCAAGGATCAAATCCCAATTTCTAGTTTTATCTCCCACTAAACATCTCAACAAATTTTCCAAACTTCAGTTAACAACTTTTGTCTGTCCATCAATCTATGGATGAAAAGTAGAACTGAACTTCAAATGTGTCTTCATCTTCTTCCAAAGTGTTCTCCAAAAATAACCAACAAACTTAGTATCTTTGTCTAAAACTATGCTCTTAGGTAATCCATGCAACCTTACCACTTGAAAAATAGGTCTACTACATGCAATGCATCTGATGTCTTCTTACAAGGTATGAAATGATCCATCTTTGAGAATCTATCCACTACCACAAATATAGAATCATTCCCTCTCGGTGTCTTAGGCAATCCAAGTATAAAATACATTGTTATATCCTCCCAAGGTCTTATCGGTACTGTCAAAGGTTTATACAATCCCACATTCTAACTACTACCCTTTGCAACTTGACAAACTCTACAACTTTGCATATATCTCTTAACATCCTTATGAATCTAGGGCCAAAAGTACTGTTCACTCACCAATGTTACTATTTTGTCAATGCCAAAATGTCCATCTAGTCCTCCACTGTGTTTCTCCTTTATTAGATTCTCCCTCATAGAACTCTTAGGTATGCACAATTGAACTCCTCTGAATAACATCTCATCCTGAATGAAGTAATCCCACCACTTTCTTCTATCTACCATAATTGGTTCTCTACATGCTTTCCAAGGTTCTACAAAATCTAGGTCATCATCATATAAGGTTGTCAAATCTTCAAATCCTAATACTGTCACTCTCATCTCTATCAACAAATTTCTTCTCCTACTCAATGCATCAACAACTTTGATAGATTTCCCACTTCTATGCTTCAATACAAAGGTGTAACTCTGAAAAAAATTTATGAATCTCATATGTCTTTGATTCAACTTACTCTGACTAATCAAATACTACAAAGCTTCATGATTTGTATACAACACAAAATCCTTAGGCAACAAGTAATGTCTCCACTTCTTCAAGGCTTGAACTATGGCATAAAACTCATGATCATATATTGAATATCTCCTTTGAGCATCCTTCAACTTCTCACTAGAAAAAGCTACTACTCTCCCTTCTTGACTCAAGACTGCTCCTATTGTTGTTCCACTTGCATCACAATCCACTTGAAATACTTTGTTGAAATCCGGTAAAGCCAACATAGGTTGCTTAGTCACTTTCTGCTTCAACAGTTCAAAACTTTTGTTTGCTCTGGTGGTCCACTTCAATTCCTTTCGATCTCCTCTCATGGTCTCAGTCATAAGGTTACAAACTGAACTGAAATTTCTAATAAACTTATGGTAAAAACTAGTAAATCCATGAAATGATCTTACCTCTCCAATGATTTCTGGTGTAGGCCATTCAACAACTGCTTTCACTTTCTCAGGGTCCATCTTCAAACCATCCTCATCTATCAAAAATCCCAAATAGACTAATGCATCCTTCTTGAAAGTACACTTCTTGATATTGATCAACAACTTCTCTCTCAATCTTTGCAAAACTTGTCTTAACTCCAACAAATGATCCTCTTTTATCTTACTGAAAATCAGAATGTCATCCAAATACACAATAACAAACTTACTCAAGAATTTCGTCAACGCCTCATTCATCAGCCTCATGAAAGTACTCAGTGCATTAGTCAATCCAAAAGGCATCACCTGGAACCATTCATACAGTCCTTCATTTGTCTTAAATGTTGTCTTCCACTCATCACCTTCTCTAATCCTGATCGATGATATCCACTCTTCAAATCTATCTTTGTAAAGTTTTTTGCTCCACTCAAACAAGCCATTATGTCATCCATCCTAGGCAAACAAAACCGGTATTTCACTGTGATCTTTTTTATTGCTCTGGAATTCATACACATTCTCCATTCTGCATTCTTCTTAGGTGATAATACTATTGGTACAGTACAAGGTCTCAGACTCTCCCTGATCAAACCTTTCCTTAACAGCTCCTGCACTTGTCTATTTAGTTCTTCATTCTCTGTCAGTGTCAATCGGTGTGCATCTTTGTTAGGAAAACTAGCTACGGGAACCAAGTCCATGCAATGACTAATACTTCTCACAGGTGGCAATCCATCAGGTACATTATCTAAAATGATGTCCTCATATTCTTTCAACAAATACTTTACCTCTTCTAGGTGTTCTCTTTTCGGTTATGGTTTCTCGGTCTTCTTAGGAATTAAGGCCAAACACACATTCTCATGTCTCAATCCATCCAGAAATTTCCTTCCATCTACCGAACAGATTCTAGCATTCATATAGACTCCATTCTTCAAAGGTTCCTCCAAAGGCAACAAGGTTTGCTTCATCCCATTGGCCACAATAGTGTATGTATTCTTCCTCCCATCATGTACTGCATGTCTATCAAACTGTCAAGGTCTAGCTAACAAAAGATGACAAAAATCCATAAGCATAATATCACACAAGACTTCATCATGGTAATTCCCAATTTTCAATTTCACCAAACATTATTCACTTACTAACAACTTATGTTCATCCTGCATCCATGCTATCTGATAAGTCTTAGGGTGTTTCAATCTCTCCAATTTCAACTTATTTGCCATCTCTCCTAAAACAAGATTATTTGAACTACCACTATCAATAACAACTTTACAACACTTACTAGATACCTTACATATAGTCTTGAATAGATTCTTTCTCTGCAAGGGCTCTTCATCTCCTCGAGTATGACACAAATCTCTCCTCATCACCAATAGTTCTCCATCTTCCGGTTTATTATCTGATTCGATTGGGTTTTCTTCCACTGTTGTTGCTCTTCCGGTAGTTTCTTCTTACACTTGAATGCATGATGTCCTTCTCCTCCACACTTAAAGAAGGTTCCTCTGAATGTCCTCTTGTCTTGTCTTTCAAAATTCGCATTCCAGTAGCCATCTTGTTCTCTCCTCCAGTAGAAATTTATATCATCTTTCCGATATGACTTACCTTTTTTTTCACTTCCTTGTCCTTGCTCTGATCTGTACTAGTTCCTCTTGATAACTCAATGATGAATAGTGAGTACCAAACCGGTACTGAGAGGGGGGGTGAATCAGTACAGACAAAAACTTTTTCTGAATCGGTTTGATTGCAAACAGTGCACTTGATAAACAAACACTAGTACCGTTCTAAACCAGATTACTATCAGTTAAACATAATGAGACTGTGAAAGACATAAACTGACAACACTTAGCTTTCCATACAATCTACTCCCTCGTTTCCACTTTATCCTTATGCATAAACAGATAATCTATCATCAGAGATATAATAATTTACTAGAACAACATGATTCACCACTAAATAGGAAATAACAAAACATCACATGAAAGAGGCATCACACATGACACACATATTTTTCACGTGGAAACCCAAATAGGAAAAACCACAGTGGGGATGAATACCCACAAGCTATTTTTGAACTCTTTAGAAGTCCGCTCTATTAGGAGCCTAGTCCCGTTAAATATTGTTACAACAGGTTCTATTAGGAACCAATCCTGTTAGGGATCACCCGGTTAAGGGATCGCTAGAATACCCAGTTGTTAAAGGTTACCTTGTTAGAGGATTTTATGAACTCAATGGCTTTGAGTCACCCTATTAAAGGATTTACAGCAAGCTGGTTAAAGCTACCCTATTAAAGGATTTTTTCAACTGTTGATGTGATTAGAGATCAACAGGTATTACAATGATCTGGTAATAGCACTCAATGCCAATGTAGATCCATTTTATTTCCTTCCTTCTGCACACACACTTTGTAGGTATCAATTCTCTTATTTGGTCTGGCAAGAATCATGTATCTCTACACTTAGATACACACACAACATCTGCCAACAACATCAACATGAAACACAACATCGACCTTATAGGAAACGGATAGGTCGGTAGCATAAACCCTAAACCCTAAACATTTAGGTTGAGCAATTCAGTCAGTTCAATCCTGACCATTGAACACTTTGCATTTGAATACAACGGTCTTGAATAGATCTCAAGACATTCTCCATCATTCGTTCTTCACCACTTCTTGGAGGCAATAACCCATCACACAATCTTCACCGTTTGCAGGGACTTCACACATTCCCAAGGTAGATAGGATCAATCCCCTTCATGCAAGATCCTTCATGCACATGAGGCTGACATGGTAACATGATCTTATCTCCATTACAATGCTAACTCATCACATAATGCCATTGGTTGAATCACACAGGCTTGAAACACTTCAACTAGAAACCCTGAGGCTGGGACTACCAACCGGTAGTCATACCATATTAAACCTTGATAGAAAACATTTCATATACCAGTTCACTTGGACAAACGTACCGCTTCACCTTTTGCACATATACCAGTTCACTTTTCCAGTTGCTTAACTTCAATAAACCAATTAACTCTTCAACATATTGTCGATTCACTCTTCAATATATTACCGGTTCTCTCTTTAGCATATTGACATCAATGATAACATAATATCATCATGTCAACATACTCTGCACATATGCCAACAATCTCCCCCTTTGGCATTGATGGCAATATACAAAGATATCTCTCTTTCTGCATCACATCTTCTCCTTAATACTATAGATATCTTCTTCACTTCACATCTTCTCCCCCTTTGACAACAATGCCAAAGTGGAGGCACGAGCTTCCATGTTCTGCTATGCTGCTCCCCCTGAGGAGTAGCATCCTTCAACACATCAATCCTGAAAAGATATAGCAAAGTAAGATCTGACCGATGTGGAGCACAAACCATTAGTTTACCTCTTGAAGGGGCAGCACCCCTAATTCACCTCTCAGATAGGTAAAAGTATCCTTCGGTAGAGGCTTGGTGAATATGTCTGCTAACTGCTCCTTACTGGAAACATATTCCAATACCACCTCTTTGTTCTGAACCTTTTCCCTCAAGAAATGATACTTGAGTTCAAAGTGCTTGGTTCTAGCATGGAAAACTGGATTCTTGGAGATGTTAATTGCACTTGTATTGTCACAAAATATACTTACCAGTTCAGATACAAGAACTTTGAAGCCATTCAATACATGCTTCATCCAAATAGTCTAGGTGCAGTTCATAAAAGCTGCAACATGCTTCGCTTCCATTGTAGACTGAGAGATACAACTCTATTTTTTACTCATCCATGAGACCAGTCTACCATTGAGAAAGAATACACCACCAGTTGTGCTCTTCCGGTCATCCACTTTACCCACCCAATCAGCATCCGTGAACACTTCCAGGTTGAAATCATCATTGTATGGATACCATAATCCATAGTCAATAGTTCCCTTCAGATATCTAAGAATTTGCTTGACTACTACCAAGTGGGATTCTCTTGGGCTTTTCTAAAACTGAGCGGTAATACCCACTGCATGTGCAATGTCTAGTTTGCTATGCACTACATAATGCAACTTACCAATCATTGATCGGTATTCCTTCTCATTTACCAATGCTGAGTCATCCTCATTTGATAGTTTAAAATCGGTCACCATTGGTGTACCAACCGGTTTGTTGTCTTCCATGCCAAAGGTCTTCAACAACTCTTTGACATACTTGGACTGAGTAATAAAGATTCCATCTTTCATTTGTTGAATCTGCAGTTCAATGAAGAACTCAATCTCCCCTATGAGTGACATCTCAAATTCCTTCTTCATCTCATCTGCAAAGTCATGACTCATCTTGTCATCTCCACCAAAGATTATGTCATCAATAAATACTTCACAGATCAGAATCTGATCTCCTTTTGATTTCAAGTAGATATTGCTATCTTCACTTGTTCTTTCAAATCCAATTTTCATAAGATGGGAGTGCAAGCGTTCATACCATGCTCTAGGTGCCTACTTCAGTCCAAACAAGGCTTTATGTAGCCTACACACCATGTCACTGTCTTCTGATAGGGCAAACCCATCTGGTTGCTCTATATACACCTCCTCTTCAAGTATTCCATTTAGAAATGCAGATTTTACATCCATTTGGTATACCTTGAGTCCTTTAAAAGCTGCATATGCAAGAAGCATACGAACTCCTTCCAATATTTCTACTGGAGGAAAGGTTTCTCCATAGTCTTCTCCTTCTTCTTGGGCATATCCTTTACATACTAGTCTAGCTTTGTTACTTACCACTGTGTCATCCTCATTCAGTTTATTTCTGAAGACCCATTTGGTTCCAATGACATTTTTATGCTCCGGTCTAGGTACCAAAGACCATGTACCATTCTTTTCTATCTTATCAAGTTCCTCTTCCATTGCCTTGATCCAGTTTTCATCTTTATGTGCCTCTTTGAATGATTTAGGCTCAAATTCAGAGATCATACATGAGTTTTCTTTGACCTTTCTTCTTGTAAGAATTCCTACATCTTTGTCTCCTATGATCTGCTTTGGATCATGATTGAGTTTTACATACCTAGGTATATTCTTAACATATTCCTCTTGCTTTTCTTCTTCATCCTCATCTTCATCAGCATCAGCATCCTCCAGTGTAGGAGCACAATTACTAGTACTGGGCTGATTTGCAACCAGTTCCCAGAAGGTTACTATCGGTTCATCTCCTACATGCTCTCTACCAGTTTCCTTAGGTTTCTCAGAGTTTTCATCAACCCTAACATTGATGCTTTCAAAAATTCTCTGAGTCCTATTGTTGAAACATTTGAGAGCTTTACTCTTGGTGGAATATCCTAAGAATATTCCCTCATCACATTTTGCATCGAATTTACTCTGATGTTCACCCCTCTTGATATAACATTTGCTACCAAACACTCTGAAGTATCTTACTACTGGTGTCTTACAGGTCTAGTACTCATAAGGAGTCTTATCCTTTCCTTTCTTGATGAGTACCTAGTTCATTGTGTAGACTGCAGTGCTCACCACTTCTCTCCAAAAGGTGTGAGCAACCTTTCCTTGGATCAACATAGTTCTAGCCGCTTCAACCCTCAGTTTGGTTGTTTCTTTCTACTAGGCCATTCTGTTGTGGAGTCCGGGGGGTAGACAGTTGCCTCTTGATGCCATTCTCTTTACAGTATTTGTTGAATTCACCGGAAGTGAATTCTCCTCCTTGATCAGTTCTTAAGCATTTAATCCTCTTACCGCTTTCTTTTTCTACAAGTGCTCTGAAGGCTTTGAACTTTCCAAAAGCTTTAGATTTGTCCTTCAAGAATGTGACCCACATCATTCTTGATCAATCATCAGTAAGAATCATAAAATACCTATCTCCCTGGACACTCCTAGTTTTCATAGGACCACACAAATCAATATGCACAAGATCAAGTAAATTGTCTGCAGTGAAAGGTTTACCTTTGAAGGTTGAGGAAGACATTTTCCCCAGTTGACACTCTCTGCACAAAGGATTTTCCGGTTTTCTCAACATAGGCAATCCTCTAACTTCCTTGATCTTATTGGCCTTCACAATATTGTCAAAGTTTACATGGCAGAATCTCCTATGCCATATCCAACTATCCTCAAACTTAGCCATAAGACATGTACTAATAGTAGCATTTAGCTGAAATAGGTTACCTTTGGTCTGCATACTGGTAGCCATCAGTTCGCCACTCTTTCCTTTGATTTTGCACACTCCATTTTTGAATTCCAGAGTGAGTCCATTATTATTCAGTTGAACAACATTCAAAAGGTTGTGCCTTAGACCTTCTACCCAATGCACATTGTCAGCACTGCTTCTTCCATTCAGAGAGATGGACCCTCTACCTTTTACCATAAATGGTGCATCATTACCAAAACGAACCACACCACCATCATATTCTTCCAGAGATAGAAACTTACTACGGTCACCAATCATATGGTGAGAACAACCACTGTCAATAATCCACTCATTGGAATTATTAAAGTGGGAGACAAGAGCCTTCTTGTCGGACACATCTTCCTTGACTGCTACAAACACAATATCTTCATTTTCTTCATCTTTTGATTCCTCATCAGTGACACCTTCATCAACTGCTACAAAATAGTTTCTCTGGTTCCCTCCTTTGAACTTCTTGAACTTTTCTGGTTTGTCCTTGCTATCACCATTAGGACAGTTTACAGCAATGTGTCATATCCGGTTACAAGAAAAATATTTCAAAGGGAGCTTGTCTTTGTATTTACCGGTTCCCTTAGGAATTCTCTTGGCAAGAAAAGATTCAAATTCCATCAGGATCTCCTCATCATCCATTTCTCTATTCTGTCTTGGCTCACCACTGGTACCTGCTTCTTTGCCTTTTGTGGATGGTGCAGCGAATGCTCTGAAGGCTGATTCAGTCTTCTGAATACTGCCATCATAATTATTTAGCTCATAAGTTGTTAGCTTTGCAATGATGGAGTCCAGGGATACCTTTGTCTTGTCTACAAACCTCAACTCCTGAAAAGTTGCAACCCTTATTGCATAGACTAGTAATAAGGATCTCAAAACTTTGCTAACAACAGTGGATGTTGGTATTTTGGTATGGTTTTGTCATTGATGTCAACACCTACTAAACACTTATCAACTTTGACACTTTGGAGAATCAGCAACATTCACCGGCAAGCAAGTGACTTATGCACAGTCACCGATATCTGGTACATCGACACGATATAATGATCACCGACACTTGGAATGATATGGAAAACATTTGGTTATGTCAAAGACATCATGTGGACACCTTGTCTTAGAGTTTTGTTAATTGGTATATTCGTATTTGCATATTTACTGTTACCGACAAATAGGTCCAGGTTACACCGACAGGTTTATCTTTTTCAGATCAGCATGGCACGCTATGGAGATGACTTATTATTGTTGTAAATACATTGAGTCGACATGTTGAATCGGTTTTTGCATTGGATATTGTTTTGTTTATAAAATGATTTTATTGTAATATATCTTGTAGAGCTAACCTACTAAAATTGGTTCTAGGTTATGGTATAAATGTAAGATCTTATTTCTAAGATCAAGTGTGTAGAAAAGAAAAAAGGATTGTGTAAAGGTATATGTGAGAATAAGCTGAGCTATACACGCAGACATCATTTGAAGATTGAAGGAGGGTTTTTGTGAAGATAATCAGAACTACATCGGTATTGAATCCAGCATATGAAGATGCTATTTTGAGTAGTACATTCTTATTGGATTTAACCATCCAATTGTAGTCAATGTGACTCCTATTTTGTGATTGAGTAGTGAGCTCTAGGCGCTTGGCCTTTCTGCATGTGCAGACCCCATTTGTATACACTTACTATCTTCAGTAGTATTATCTGATTGTGGGTAAGGTTTCCCACCATGGTTTTTCCCCTTATAGGGTTTCCACGTACAAATATTGGTGTTATGTGTTTTGGATGACTTTGTCCTTTTGTTTCATACATTAATCTTCACCGGTATTGCAATTATCTAATAAAACTGTCCACCGGTATAACAGACTGTTTCACCGATATTAAGCAGAAAGTTGATTAAGTGGTTTTTGGTTTAAATTCTTCTGACAACTAATTCACCCCCCTCCCCCCTTTCAGTTGTCTCTGGGACCTAACAATTGGTATCAGAGCATAGTCCTCTTTTACATAATTTTGATAGCTTGAAGAGATCCAATGTCTACTAACTATTCCAGGAAGGACAATCCTAAACTTGATGGAACCAACTATGGCATATAGAAGATCAGAATGGAGACACATTTAAATTGCATTGGAAAGGATATCTGGGATGTTACAAAGAATGGTTATACAGCTCCTACTCCTGGTCAACCTAATCCACCTACCTTGGGAAAGGATGAAGAAAATGATTGCAAAGCAAGAGAAGCACTTTTGAGTGCATTATCAGATCAACAAATCATGGGATTATCAGATAAGTCTACTGCTAAAGCTATTTGGGATCATTTGGAAACATTGAATGAAGGAGATTCCACAGTTAAAATTGCAAAAGTTGAAAGCTTTCGGGTCAGGTATGAACATCTGAAAATGGAAGAAGATGAAAGGATTTCTGCTTTTATGGAAAGAGTAAATGAGATTGTTTTGGGTATTAAATGTTGTGGAGGAACCTTAAGTGAGGATGAAATTGTTTCAAAAGTTTTAAGAGGATTGCCACCGGCATATAAAATGAAAGTCACTGTTATAAATGAGTTAAGAACAATGCCTAATAAATCAGTAACTAGGGATACATTGATTGGAAAACTTTCAACTTTTGAAATTGAGGAATTTGGTCTTGTTGCTACTATAAAGATAGATTTAGCTTTTAAAGCATCAACATCATCTGCACCATCATTTGATAAATCAGATTGGAAAGCCTTTTATGCAAGAGAACTTGAAGAAAGCAGGAAAGAAAATGAAGAACTTGAAGCACCATTTGCAAGGGAAATGCCTAAAGGTCTAGTTGGAAGTAAGTATGAAGGTAAAGCACACTTTAAATGTTTTAACTGCAATAAGGTTGGTCATATGGCTTCAAGATGCCCTGATAGACATGCTAGACTAAGAGAAGAAGCTATAAGGACATGCAAGCCTAACCCTGAATATCAAAGATATAGATTTAAGAAGAATAAAGACATATCTTGTTACATTGTTGATGAAGGTGTGACTGATGATTCTGATGAGGATCCGACAGATAATGGATGGGTTTTTGTTGCTATAACAGAAGATCAACCGACACCTACTGCTCAACCGGTAGAACAGGCCTTGGCAGCTAAAGTTGAAGTAAAGGATGAGTGGATCATTGATTCAGGATGCTCACATCATATGACAGGAGATTAAGGTAAATTCTTGAACTTTCAAGAATACAATGGAGGCTTAGTAAGATTTGGAGATGATAAATCTTGTTTGATCAAAGGTAAGGGTACAATATATCTTGATGGTAAGCATAATACTGACAATATTTACTATGTTGAAGGATTAAAGCATAATCTTTTGAGTGTTGGTCAATTAGTTGAGAAAGGATTTCAGCTACAATTCAAAAATGGAAAATGCAAAATCATGAATAGAACTGGTTTGGAAATTGCAACCGGTAATCAAACTAGAGGTAATTGTGTGTGTGAAAAGTGGAATAAGAATCTGTATCTGCAAGACACAACACTTCAATCAAGTCATTACATGCATGGTTAGTCAGATATAATCAATGAATAATAAACCATAACAAATTGACCCATTGCCTTCTAAAAGATGTGAGTATAAGATTGCTCTCAGATTATTTAGCAATACCAGTGACTAGACAACATCAAGACGAAGGATTTTATCTATATGAACATGATAAATGCTAGATGGATGCAATATTGATCTAATAAGATTTAAGCAATATTATGCTAAATGATTTAATTAATATGAAATAATTAATATGCAATATATCAATGAGTCTAGAGCAAAAACAATATAATAACAATATATTCTCCAGCCTCTTCTTTGAATGAGAGATGAGCCTGAATTTATAGAAAATTCAGAAAGAAACCAATGGTTGAGATCAAATGATGATGAGCGGTCAAGATTTTCCAAGAGGAAGCACAATCCAGGTGAATTGATGTGATTGGATGCTTTTCTCAGTTTTAAAAGAAATTGAACTAAAATTAAGATAAAATCAAGAAAAAACTGATTTATTATCTATTTCATTCAATTTTAATATTTAATTGTTTTAATTGCTTTCTTTGAGATTATCTATCAATTTTTAATTTGTTTTTTCAAGATTATCTCCAATTGATTTCTTTTCTCAAATTTTAATTATTTTTTGTCAATTAATTCCTTTTTTGATTTATTTCCATCTTTGAAGATTTGTGCTCATAATTGATTTATTTAATTGAATTAATTCCTCTTTCTTGATTTGTTTCCTTTTTTGAAGATTTATGGCAATTTGATTTATTTAATTAAAATAATTCTTCTTTCTTGATTTGTTTCCTTTTTTGAAGATTTATGGCAAATTGATTTATTTAATTAAATATGCTAGGATATTTAATTAAAATAAATAAGATAATTGTTTAAAATGATTTACTTGGAATGATTAATTAATTAAATAAATATTTAATTAATATTGAGTGATTGATTTGCCATGTGATATTTGATGATTAAAGAATTAATTGTGTGCTCAAGATTTATTTAATTGTCCTTAGTTAGGACCTTGGTGACGTTGTCAAGATTAGGGGACCATGGTTTAGATGACCATTTTTAGGGTATTACAGTAAATCTTTCATTTGAATAACAGTGAAAAGACATGCTTGATTGCACATATTGATGAAATTTGGCTATGGCATAAGAGACTTTGTCATGTAAACTTTGATTGCATGGTGAAAATCAGTACTACTAAGGCAGTTAGAGATTTACCTAAAATTGTCAAACCTCACAATACAGTATGTAAGGAATGTCAATTTGGAAAACAAGTTAGAGCTAGTTTCAAAAGTATTCCAGAAAAATCCAATAATGCTCTTGATTTAATTCATACTGATTTATGTGGTCCAGCTAGAACTAAAAGCTTACAAGGTGATAGATATTTCATGCTAATCATTGATGACTATTCTAGAATGTGTTGGGTTACTTTTCTCAGAGAAAAATCAGAAGCACTTGGAAAGTTCAAACTGTTCAAAGCTATGGTAGAAAATGAAACCGGTAAGAAAATCAAATGTTTAAGATCAGATCAAGGAGGAGAATTTACATCTAAGGAATTTAATACATTCTGTGAAGTAAATGGAATCAGAAGAAAGCTATCAGCACCTCAGACACCACAGCAGAATGGAGTTGCTGAAAGGAAAAACAAAACTATCTTGGATTGTAGCAAGAAGTATGTTATTAGAAGCAAACCTACCACATGTATATTGGAGAGAGGCAGTCAGTATAGTGGTCTATACATTCAACAAAGTTCACATCAAAGGTGAAACCGGTAAGACCCCTCATGAACTATGGTTTGGTATTACTCCTACTCTTAAATATTTCAAAAATTTTGGAATTAAATGTTATATCAGAAGACATGAGTATAGTGGCAAATTTGATCCTAGAAGTGATGAAGGAATATTTCTTGGTTATTCATCTAAGAGCAAGGCATATAGATGTTTTAACAAAAGATTACAGAAAATTATTGAAAGTACAAATGTAAAGATTGATGAACAATTCAGAGGAACTTCAAGGTATATAGACTCTGAACCAGCAACAGAAATCTTGACAAATGAACCTACATTGAATCCACCGGTACAAAATGAAGATCCAGTTACACTGGTATCATCTGAAAATTCCACAGTACCTGAAGAACTGCAACAAACAAAGACACCCCAGTATGTAAGACTGAATCGATCTGAAGATCAGATAATTGGAAACAAGTATAAAGGAGTTATGACAAGAGAAAGATTGGCAAATGAAGAGGTATGTCTTATTTCTCAAATTGAACCATCATCTGTTAATGAGGCATGTGAAGATAAATATTGGGTTAAAGCTATGGAAGAAGAATTGGAACAAATTGAGAAAAAAAACACTTGGACATTAGTTCCCTAGCCTAAAGATAAAAATGTAATTGGAACCAAATGGGTATTCAGAAACAAACTTAATGAAGATGGTAAGGTTATCAAAAATAAAGCAAGACTAGTGTGTAAAGGATATTCTCAGAAAGAAGGAATTGATTACAATGAAACCTTTGCACCGGTAGCTAGAATTGAGGTAGTTGGATTGTTTTTGGCTTTTGTAGCACATAAGAACTACAAAGTATATCAAATGGATATTAAATGTGCATTTTTTAATTGAGATCTTGAAGAAGTTTACATTGAACAACCAAATGGATTTTCTTTGACAGATAACAAAGATATGGTTTGCAGGTTAAGAAAAGCTTTGTATGGATTGAAGCAAGCTCCAAGAGCTTGGTATGCAAGATTGGATAAGTATCTTTTGAAGATTGGTTTTTCTAAAGGTAATGCAGACAACAATCTATATTATAAAGTGACTAATGATGACATCTTGGTTATAGAAGTTTTTGTTGATGATATAATCTTTGGAGGAGAAGATGGATTATGTAAAGAATTTTCTATTAAAATGCAGCAAGAATTTGAAATGTCTATGATTGGAGAAATAAAATTATTTTTAGGATTACAGATTTCATAGACTGGTGAAGGTATATTCTTGAGTCAATCCAAGTACTTAAAAGAGTTACTAAAGAAATTTGGGATGAAGAACTCTAAACTAGTAAGCACACCTATGACTACAAATGACAAACTATCACTAAGGGATGAATCTACACCTGTTAATCCAACTAGATACAAATCTATGATAGGAGATTTATTGTATTTGACACAAACCAGGCCTGATATTATGAATGCAATGTGTATTGTTTCAAGATTTCAAAGTAATCCTAGAGAAAATCATGAATCAATAGTAAAAAGGATTTTCCAGTACTTACAAGGCACTATAAATCTTGGATTATGGTATCCTAGAGATGAAAACTTTGAATTATATGCATACACAGATGCAAATTGGGTAGGAGATGTGGATGAGAGAAAAAGAACCACCGGTGGAGCATTCTTTCTTGGAAACAAACTAGTTTCTTGGTTGAGTAAGAAACAAAGTTGTACATCTTTATCAACAATAGAATCAGAATATGTTGCAGCAGCAACTAACTGTACACAGGTACTATGGCTTAAGCAAATGTTGAAAGACATAAAGGTAAAATGCAAGGAACCTATTACTATCTATTGTGATAACACTGCAGCAATTGATATATCTAAGAATCCGGTATTACATTCTAAAACCAAACATGTTTCTATCAAACTGAATTTTCTAAGGAAAAATGTTGAAGCAAAGGTAATAAAATTGGTTTATGTGAATACTAAAGAGCAGATTGCAGATATCTTCACTAAACCTCTACCTAAGGAGACTTTTGAATATCTCAGAGACCAGCTTGGGGTCATACCCCCACTGGTAGAAACTTAGGAAGTTGATGTTTGTCATCAACCAAAAGAATTAACAGAGAAATATTTTACTCCGGCTTTGATGAGGAAGCTACTTCTCAAGGGGAGTACTTGGTATACTAATTTGGTTGGTATTTTGTATATGAACTTGGTTTTGTAATAACTTTGGCATTTGATGTCAAAGAGGGAGAGATTGGTATGGAAAAACACAAGGAAAACACATGTTGCTCCCAGGGGGAGAGATTGTTATTTGGGAGAGATTATTACTCTCTGTATCTGTATTTTGATTTTTGGTTATGATCCTTTTTTGGAGATTGTTGGTTTTTGGTATTTGGCATTTTTGTTTTGGCACTTCGATGGTTTTTCCATCTTGTGTTGCCATCAATGCCAAAGGGGGAGATTGTTGGTATTTTGGTACGGTTTTGTCATTGATGTCAACACCTACTAAACACTTATCAACTCTGACACTTTGGAGAGTTAGCAACATTCACCAGCAAGTGACTTATGCACAGTCACCGGTATCTAGTACACTGGCAGGATATAATGATCGCCGACACTTGGAATGATATGGAAAACACTTGGTTATGTCGAAGACATCGTGTGGACACCTTGTCTTGGAGTTTTGTTAATTGGTATATTCATAATTGCATATTTGTTGTTACCGACAAATAGGTCCAGGTTACACCGGCAGGTTTATCTTTTCCAGATCAGGATGGCACACTATGGAGATGACTTATTATTGTTGTAAATGCATTGAGACAACATGTTGAATCGATTATTGCATCAGATATTGTTTTGTTTATAAAATGATTTTATTGTAATATATCTTGTAGAGCTGACCTACTAAAATTGGTTCTAGGTTATGGTATAAATGTAAGATCTTATTTGTAAGATCAAGTGTGTAGAAAAGAAAAAAGGATTGTGTAAAGGTATATGCGAGAATAAGCAGAGCTATACACGCAGACATCATTTAAAGATTGAAGGAGGGTTTTTGTGAAGACAATCAGAACTACACCAATACTGAATCCAGCATATGAAGATGTTATTTTGAGTAGTACATTCTTATTGGATTTAACCATCCAATTGTAGTTAGTGTGACTCCTATTTTGTGATTGAGCAGTGAGCTCTAGGCGCTTGGCCTTTTTGCATGTGCAGACCCCATTTGTATACAATTGCTATCTGTAGTAGTATCATCTGATTGTGGGTAAGGTTTCCCATCATGGTTTTTCCCCTTACAGGGTTTCCACGTACAAATATTGGTGTTATGTGTTTTGGATGACTTTGTTCTTTTGTTTCATACATTAATCTTTACCAGTATTACAATTATCTAATAAAATTGTCCACTGGTATAACATACCGTTTCACCGATATTAAGCAAAAAGTTGATTAAGTGGTTTTTGGTTTAAATTATTCTGACAATTGATTCACCCCCCCCCCCACTCTCAGTTGTCTCTGGGACCTAACAGTGGAATCTTCCATTTTACCACCTGCACTCTTGATATCTCCAACAACAGTTTTGATTCTTATTCCATATTGTTGAATGGTCTCTCCTTCAACCATCTGTATGTCTTCAAACTTTCCCCTAAGGCTTTCTTCCTTAGCTTTTTTCACATGCTCATCACCGCCATAGATATTCTCAAGGGCATCCCATACTTCTTTGGGATTCTCTTTGTCCTGAACATCAATAAACTCAATGTTAGATAAACTACCAATTAGGGCTTCCATGACTTGCCCATTCTCCTAAATCTCTCTCTTTTGGTCATCAGTGAGAGTACTGGTAGGGATAACATAAGCATTATCAACATAGCTCCAATGTTGAGCACCCATGCTTCTGATGTATATCTTCATTCTATCCTTCCATATTTTAAAGTTATCTTTGTTGAACTTTGGACCTTCCCTCTTCATCATTACAATAGGATCTTTCCCTCAAGCGGTTAAGATTACAACACAGAGGACCTGGAGGATGCTCTGATACCAATTGATAACTCAATGATAAAAAGTGAGTACCAAACCAGTACTGAGAGGGGGGGTGAATCAGTACAAACACAAAAAAATTTCCTGAACCAGTTTGATTGCAAACAGTGCACTTGACAAACAAACACTAGTACCGGTCTAAACCAGATTACTACCGGTTAAACATAATGAGATTTTGAAAGACATAAACCGACAACACTTAGCTTTCCATACAATCTACTCCCTCATTTCCACTTTATCCTTATGCATAAACAGATAATCTATCATCAGAGATACAATAATTTACTAGAACAACATGATTCACTGCTAAACAGGAAATAACAAAACATCACATGAAAGAGGCATCACACATGACATGCATATTTTTCACGTGGAAACCCAACTGGGAAAAACCACGGTGGGGATGAATACCCACAAGCTATTTTTAAACTCTTTAGAAGTCCGCTCTGTTAGGAGCCTAGTCTGGTTAAAGGCTGTTACAACAGGCTCTGTTAGGAACTGATCCTATTAGGGATCACCCGGTTAAAGGATGGCTAGAATACCCAATTAAGGGTTAAACCCTATTAAAGGTTACCTTGTTAGAGGATTTTATGAACTCAATGGCTTTAAGTCACCCTGTTAAAGGATTTACAGCAAGCTGGTTAAAGCTACCCTGTTAAGGTATTTTTCCAACTGTTGAAGTGATTAGAGATCAATAGGTATTACAATGATCTGGTAATAGCACTCAATGCCAATGTAGATCCATTTTAGTTCCTTCCTTCTACACACACACTTTGCAGGTATCAATTCTCTTATTTGGTCTAGCAAGAATCACATATCTCTGCACTTAGATACACACACAACATTTGCCAACAACATCAACACGAAACACAACATTGACCTTATAGGAAACAGATAGGTCGGTAGCATAAACCCTAAACATTTAGGTTGAGCAATTCAGTCGGTTCAATCTTGACCATTGAACACTTTGCATTTGAATACAACGGTCTTGAACAGATCTCAAGACATTCCCCATCGTTCGTTCTTCACCAGTTCTTGGAGGTGATAACCCACCACACATTCTTCATCGTTTGCAGGGACTTCACACATTCTTGAGGTAGATAGGATCAATCCCCTTCATGCAAGATCCTTCACGCACATGAGGCTAACGTGGCAACATGATCTAATCTCCATTACAATGCTAACTCATCACATAATTCCATCGATTGAATCACACAGGCTCGAAACACTTCAACTGGAAACCCTGAGGCTGGGACTACCAACCGATAGTCATACCATATTAAACCTTGATAGAAAACATTCCATATACTGGTTCACTTGGACAAACGTACCCCTTCACCTTTTGCACATATATTGGTTCACAACATTATACCGGTTCACTTTGCCAGTTGCTTAACTTCAATAAACCGATTCACTCTTCAACATATTACCGGTTCACTCTTCAGCATATTACCAGTTCTCTCTTCAGCATATTGACATCAATGACAACACAATATCATCATGTCAACATACTCTGCACATATGCCAACACCTCTTCCTCCTTGAAATATTCCTCTAGTAAACCTTCCACCTCTACCTCTCTACCTCTACTCATGTCTTTTTTCTTAACTTCTCTTATGCCTTTAGGACATACTGGTAGGCCTCTTCAACACTCTCCAATTTGATCAAACAGAGTTCATCTTGTATAGACCTCTACAATCCATTCAAATATCTTACAACTTGTTCAACTTCATCATGAACATGTCTGGATCTGATATTCAACTTGCACAATACTTCGGTGTACTCCTTCACACTAGATTCCTTCTCTCTCAAATTATGCAACTTCTAGAACAAATCTACTTGATAATTTGTTGGCACAAACTTTGATTTCAACTTAGCAATCATCTGATCCCTTGTCTTAATCTTCTCTTTACCTCTTCTCTGTCTATCAACTTGTAAATGCTCCCACCAAAGAGATGCATGACCTTTCAACCAGATACAAGCATATTTCACCTTCCTCTCTTCTACAGTGTTTTCAAAATCAAAATACTTCTCCATCTCATAGATCCAATCTATCAATTCATCTAAATCTAAGTTCCCATCATATTCCAGTGGGGTAAAATGAGGTTTAGTATTCACCCTACTCAAAACCATCAAAAACCTTTCCTCATCTGGATCAACCGCGAGTAGGTTTCCTTGTTCTGTCAGGGCTTCTTCCCCTTCATCTTCACTTACATCTTCAATATGTCAGCCTCTTCTCTGGGCTATCTCCATGGCTTCCAACTAGGCTACTATTCCTCGCAACATCTCCATCACAACAGGGTATGCATTCCCACGCGCTCTAGCATTCCTAGTTCCTCTTCACGACATTGTTCATGGTATTCCTCTGCAGTTGTAGGTTGGATCTGCAATCCGCCACCCTACAATAAAATTTCAGGACACACAACCTCTGGAATGAAATGTCGCTCTGATACCACTTGAAGTAGTCATCGGTGAGGAGGGACCTCAAAGAGATCAATCTGGACTGGTCAACAAGAGTAAACACAATGGAAACACAAAGATATGATGGAGGCAATTGAGAATAGATTGTTTTATTTCATGAGAATTGATTACATCCAACAAGTAACAACTAGGTTACAACATACCGGCTCACAGGCCTAGTGGAACATACAGAATAGGTCAAAACCAGGACCTTGAATCATGAGATCTATCTTCTACACAGTCTAGCTACTTGACTCTCTGATTGATTGACTATAATGCACAACTATAATTATATATATATATATATATATATATATATATCAATCCAAAGAATCCAGTCGGCTTAAAAGGGATCACAACCCGAAGAATAAGACCTAATGTGCAAAATAACAAGGTCAGCCTCCGCTAAGAGATTCCTTTGTAAAATCCAAAGGATGAAATGTATATTGCAGGAAAAGGTTGGCCACATGCCAAGGAACATTGGAATCAATGCCCAAGGCTCCACAATCTTCGAAAGGGGTTCCAGTAGATCACCAAAATAGGTCCCAACAACTGGTAACAAGAACTACCAACCAGTAACATGAAACTATCATGGAAACCAGTAGCAATATCATGCCAAAAAATTATCCGAATCTGATATGGTATAGAAGTAAGAAAGATGATCAAGTCTTCAAGTAGAATCTAACTCCATAGGACCTAGTGAGCCAAAATTGGGACACACAGAAAGGAAAATGTTTTTGGTTGATGCAATATTTCTATGAACCGAGGATGCTCTTGCATCACCATGAGGGGAGATGAGAAGGAATTCAAGTGGATCACCAGAGAAAACAAAAGTTTTGAACTATTGAATCAGAAAGTGACCGACCATCCTGTGTTAGCTTTACCGGATTTCAATAAAGTATTTCAAGTAGATTGTGATGCAAGTGGAACAACAATAGGAGCAGTCTTGAGTCAAGAAGGGAGAGCAGTAGCTTATTTCAGTGAGAAATTGAATGATTCCTGGAGGAGATATTCAGTGTATGATCAGGAGTTTTATGTCATAGTTCAAGCCTTGAAGAAGTGGAGACATTACCCGTTGCCTAAGGAGTTTGTGTTGTATACGGATCATCAAGATTTGTAGTATTTGAACAATCAAAGTTAAACCTCTATGTTGAAGCATAGAAGTGGGAAATCTAATAAATTTGTCAATGCATTGAGTAGGAGAAGGAATTTGCTGATAGAAATGAGAGTGACAGTATTAGGATTTGAGGAAATTAAGACTTTGTATGTTGATGACCCGGATTTTGCAGAACCTTGGAAAGTGTTATTTAGAGGATTCGGTTAATACTGAGAGGGGGGGTGAATTAGTATTAACAACAAACTAAAATCTTAAACCAAACTGATCAATACTTCACTGAAACAAATCATAACCAATACCAGTAGCCACTGAAATCAATCTACTAATGAGATTTATCAAACTGCTCATTTAAGTGTTCCATATCATGCATGCAATAGAAAGATATCAACTTAACACAAACACAAATCATTCAACACATGAACGCTAGGATTTTCACGTAAAAACCCAAATGGGAAAAACCACGGTGGGAATTGGTACCCACAAGATTTTGCACTCTTTCGGAATGCGCCCTATTAGGAGCCTACCCCGGTTAGGAGCTTACAATTATGCCCGATTAGGAGCAGACCCTGTTAGGAGTCCCCCGATTAAGGGATTTACCTCAGCCCTGTTAGGAGCTTTACTCTATTAGGAGTAACCTTGTGAAAGGATCTAGAACCCAAGCTAATGAGTCACCCGGTGAAGGGATTTATACAATCAAGCCTGTCAGGACCTACCTAGTTAAGGGATTTTGAGTCTGCTACAACTGTTAGGGAACAACATATGTATGATCTAAAAATAGCACTCTCTACTTGCTTGTATAGATCTTTTTATGCTCCAATATTCTTCTCTCTTGTAGACACACACACTAGTTTAGCCGCACACTCTTCTTTTGATCACCGACACAGTAAATCATCACAGACCTACCCTAAATAGACTTTACAACTTAGTCAAATACAAAACCCTAACCTTATACTAAGATTTACATCATAGTTCATCACAGATCTTTACAAATCATTACAGATAATCATATGGATCATTACAACAAATTACAAATCAATTACAGATGTTGAATGATCATAAATCATCACCGCACTTCAAATCTGATAAGCAATCAAGCCCCTAAAACATTCTTCTATGTTCTTCACTATTTCCGAAGAGATTTCATCTTTAATCATGCAAAAACAACATTTTAACACTTCACACGGATTCAGCCATGTCATCACCATCTTACAAACATAATGTAATACATCGCCAAACTCAAAATCATTACCAGTTATAAGATTTGAATACAGGCTCTTAAACCCTACTAAAACCCTACAGAAAATGCATCAGTCAATCACAAACATGACTTTCGATAGCCAAAACATGATGTGGCTCCAGTCATAACCTCATTACAATGTTACAAACACATATTCCAAACCGCAACACCAAATTCCTCATCAATCTCTAGATCCAATTACTTAAGCATAACACAGTTTCACATTTATCGGTTAAAGTCCTATTGGCCAGTTAACTGTCAAATCTATTCCATAGCTTTCCAGTCAATCATAGATGACTTAGATAACATGATAGAACAATGTAACCATAGTTTCCATCAATGACAACACAAACTGATCATCAAGTCATCAAACAACATCTCAACTATATCATCACCACCAGTCCTTATACCGGTTCATCAATATCATCAACAGTTATGCCAATATGCCAGCATTCTCCCCCTTTGAAATTGATGGAAACACTAAAAAACCTCATCATGCTGAACTGAACTGATATGTTATGTACTTGCTCTTTTGCTCAACATCTCATTTGTATTTCTTTTGCCAGTTATCTATTTCTTCTTCTTCTCAACTAGTTCTTCTCCCCCTTTGACATTAATGCCAAAGGTGCAAATACCTCTATTGTCTTCATCTCTACTACTGCCATCTCTATTTATCTCATCGTAGTTGCTCTCCCTGAGGAGTATCCCACTTCACATCAATCCAAAACTAAAAGATATTCAATGAATTCACCAGATTGATGCATCACCAACATCTTAGTTGATCTTGTGTAGGGGTAAAACCCGTAATCTACCTCTGAGCTATTCAAAGGTTATCTTAGGAAAAGGTTTAGTGAATATATCTGCTAACTACTCTTTACTAGACACATACTCCATTCTTACTTTCTTATCTTGTACTCTTTCCCTTAGAAAGTGATACTTCAATTCAATGTTATTTGGTCTTGCATGTAATAGAGTATTTTTTGAAATATTAATAGCACTAGTGTTATCACAATGAATAGTCACTGGTTCAGACCTATCTTCCTTAAAACCTTCCAAAATATGTCTCATCCATATAGCCTGAGTACAATTCATTGATGCTGCCACATATTCTGCTTTAGTTGTAGATTGTGAAATACAAGATTGTTTCTTGCTTATCCAGGACACCAATCTTTCTCCTAAAAAGACAGGTCCACCGGTTGTGCTTTCCGGTCATCAACATTTCCCGACTAGTCTGCATCTGTGAAAACTTTTAAAGAAAAATTATCATTGTAAGGATACCACAAACCATAATCAACTAGTCTGACAAATAAATATTCCATTCTCCAGTTGTTGAATCTGTAAACCAATAAAAAATTGTATCTCACTGATAAGAGACATCTCAAATTCTTTCTTTATTTCATCTACAAAAGACATACACATGTCATCATTTCCACCAAATATTATATCATCAACAAATTTTGTCTCCATCAGTATTCAAATATATGTTACTATCTTCACTGGTTCTCTGGAATCTTATCTTGATCAAATGTGCATGCAATCTTTCAAACCATTCTTTGGGAGCTTGCTTCAATCCATATAGTGCCTTGTGTAGTTTGCAAACCATATTTTCATCTTCACTCAATGCAAAACCATCCAGTTGTTCTATATGTACTTCTTCTTCCAAGATACCATTCAAAAAAGTTGATTTAACATCCATCTGATATACCTTAAATCCTTTAAAAGAAGCAAAAGAAAGAAACATTCTAACACCTTCAAGTCTTGCCACCGGTGCAAAGGTTTCACCATAGTCTTCACCTTCTTCTTGTGCATACCCTTTCAAACCAATGTTGCCTTGTTTCTAACAACTTCACCATCCTCATTAAGTTTGTTTCTGAATACCCATTTTGTCCCAATAACATTTTTGTCTTCCCATCTAGGAATAAGAGACCATGTACTGTTCTTCTCAATCTGGTCAGGTTTTTCATTCATCGCATTCAACCAGTCTTCATCTTTCAAAGCTTCTCTAATAGTCTTCGGCTCAATAGTTGAAATTAGACAAGAATTCTTTCTGATTTTTCTTCTTGTGTGCACACCAGCATTCTTGTCACCTATAATTTGGTCTTCTGAATGATTTAGCCATACATATATTGGGATTGCCATTTCCGGTACAATTATTTTTGCTTCATGTTCATCATCTTCTTCATTGCTTACCAGTTGAGCTCCTATTTCTACATTGTTCTACTCATCTTCCTTCTGCACTTTCGGTTCAATATACACAAGTTTTTCTTTATCATCAGTGGGCTCAAATCTGTTGTACTCATCAGGTTTGTCAGAAAATTCATCAATTTTAAGAATCACACTCTCAACTATTTTCTTTGTCATTTTATTATAACATTTGAATGCTTTACTCTTGGTAGAATATCCAAGAAATATCCCTTCATCACTCTTTGCATCAAACTTTCCAGCAAAATCATCTCTCTTAATAAAACATCTACTACCAAAAACTTTAAAGTAGATTACATTAGGAGTCTTACCATGCCAAATTTCATAAGGTGTTTTATCATTACCTTTCTTCACAAGAACTCGGTTCAAAGTATAAACAACAGTGCTAACTGTTTCTCTCCAAAACATTTTGGGAACATCACCTTGTATCAACATTGTTCGAGCAACTTCCACTATTGTTTTGTTTCTCCTCTCTGCAATGCCATTCTGTTGTGGAGTCCTAGGTGCTGACATTTGTCTCTTTATTCCATATCCTTCACAATACCTAGTAAACTCATCAGAAGTAAATTCTCCACCCGGGTCAGATCTTAAGCACTTCAAATTCTTGTCGGTTTTCTTTTCAACTAGGGCTTTAAAGATCTTGAATTTTTTGGATGCCTCTGATTTCTCCTTCAAGAAAGTTACCCACATCATCCGTGAAAAATCATCAGTGAAAATCAAAAAATACTTATGATCTAGGGGATCATTTTCAATGAATTTTCATGTTCCTCCAATGCTCCAAATTTTTGCTTTAGTATAAATATTTTGGAATACTGACTCCAACACAACTCATTTCGCATGAAATAGAGTTTGTATGTGGAAATGGTGCTTAGTCAAAGTTTGGGTCAAACTGAGTACCTAAAGCCATAAAAAAAAAGGTCAAAAATCAAAGTTGCCAGAAGTCATCAAATTTGGCATCATTTTGAAGAGCTCAGCGAGAGCTTTCCAACACAACTCGTTTCATCAAAAATGGAGTTCAGATGTGAAAGTTATTCAAAGTCAAAGTTTGGTCAACATTTGGTCAAACTTTGTCAAAATGATGATGTGGCAAGTCATTATTGGGAAAAGGAATATTTTTATTGTTTTATATAAAAAAAAAATTAAAAAATCAGATAACAAAATATATAAAACAAAAATAAAATACATTAAGAAAAGAAGTGTCCCTTTTCAACGTGGGACCTTCCTTATTTAATGGGATCTCTCTTTTAAAATAAAAGACCATGCTATATTATGGATGATGGAGAGAATAAAAGGGGATTGGTTTCCTAAATATAAGCTCCTTAAATCTTTTTTTAATTTTAACTCCCTTATTATTTGATCCCTAAAAAATGGGATAACCTCCCATAAAAGATAATTGAAATTATAATAGGGAGATATTTTGATTTTTACTTGTAATGGGAGATATGGGTATAATATGGTTTTAACCCATATTAGTAAATGAATGTGTATAAAAAGGGGTAGGTTGGACATTTGAGGGGAGAGATAATTTTTGTAAGTGAATTTGGGAAATTAGTCAAGAGATTGGAGAAGAAATTTTGGCTAAGTGTTTTCTAAGTTTTTTTTTGTAATTTGCAAGTGGTGAAGCGAGAGGAAGCTATTGTGGATTTTGGTATTTCACTCCTGCACTTTGAAAAGTGGCGTTGTGCAGATAGGAGTAACTTTGTAACTCTTTGTAAACTCGTTTTTGGAGCATAGTTGGATCAGTCTCACCCAGTTGGGCAGACCCAGAGATGTAGTCACCTTGTGGCGAACTCCATAATCAAATCCTGTTGTTTGTGTCTCGTTTCTCTTCCTCTCTAATTTTTCTATTTCATCACTTCAATTTATTTGTAATTAAACATTTATGTACATGCTAATTTCAATTTGTTAAGCATTGTAATGTTATCATTTTTTATGCAATCAGTCATAGATCCTTAATCAGATCAACTTATCACCATAAAAACTTATAGTCCTCATAGGACCACATAGATCAATATGCACTAAATCAAGAATATTCTCTGAAGAAAAAGATTTACTCTTAAAAGATGTCAAAGTCATCTTACCCATCT
This sequence comes from Cryptomeria japonica, assembly GCF_030272615.1. Taxonomy (NCBI): domain Eukaryota; kingdom Viridiplantae; phylum Streptophyta; class Pinopsida; order Cupressales; family Cupressaceae; genus Cryptomeria; species Cryptomeria japonica. The sequence continues at coordinate 526,039,591 of NC_081408.1, read as the reverse complement.
GACAATCTTTGCATAACACATTATCCGGTTTAACAAGTTGGGGCATACCTCTCACCATATTAGATTTGTTGACCCTTATCAAGTTATCAAAGTTGATATGATAGAACTTTTTGTGCCACAACCAACTATCTTCAATTTTAGCCACCAAATAACTATTCACATTAGCATTCAAATGAAAAAGGTTACCTCTAGTCTATTTACCAGTAGCTATAAAATCTCCATTGCATCCCATGAACCTGCACACTCCTTTTTTAAACTCAAGGTGATATCCTTTATCATTTAGTTGTCCAACACTTAGCAAGTTATGTTTTAAACCTTCAACCCAATAAATATCATCTGCATTACTCTTACCATTTAGTGAAATAGATCCTTTACCTTTTACCATGCAGGGTGAGTTATTACCAAATCTTACCACACCACCATCAAACTCTTCAAGGGATATGATTTTTTCCTTATCACCGATCATGTGATGTGAACAACCATTGTCTATTATCCACTCATCACTAGAGTCAAACTAAGCTACCAAATCATTTTCATCAATCAGATCTTCCTTTGCAACAACAAAGACAATCTCTTCATTGGCATCATCTTCAGATTCCTCATCTATCACACTTTCATCAACTGCAACATAGCATTGTTTCTTCCCTTTTCCTTTATATTTCCTAAACTTCTCCTTTCTATCACTATTAGGGCAATTTGTAGTAATATGTCCAATCTTATTGCAAGAGAAACACTTAAGAGGTAGTTTACCTTTATATTTACTAGTGCCTCTTGGAAGTCTCTTAGCGAAAAGAGCTTCAAACTCCATCAAGTTGTCCTTGTCATCATTATCTCCTTTGCTACCTTCATGACTAGATCTGCAATCATAACCATGACATACATCTTTCCCTTTTCTCACAGGTGTACCGCTTATAGATGCTTTAAAAGTTGATACACATACCTTAGAAATAGTGTTATCAAAACTATTTAATTCAAATGCAGTCAGTTTACCAATAAGAGAATCAATAGTGACCTTATCACTACTTACTGACCTTAATTCTTGAATAGCAGAAACTTTGATTGCATAGGCAGGTAAAAGAGTTCTAAGCATCTTACTTACAATAGTGTCATCTTCAATCTTTCCTCCAGCACTTTTAATACCACCGACAACCTCTTTAATCCTTTGTCCATACTGAGCTATATTTTCACCTTCTACCATTCTCATATCATCAAATTTACCTCTAAGACTCTCTTCCTTAGCTTTTTGAACATGTTTATCACCACCATAGATTAGTTCTAATTTCTTCCAAACTTCAAATGCAATTTCTAATCCATGTACATCAATGTATTCAATATCAGATAGTGCACTTACAGTGGCTTACAGTGCTTGATTGTTTTCTTGTTGCTCCTTAAGTTGATCCAGAGTTAGAGGACTGGTAGGGGGTACATATTTAGTAGTAACATGTTGGCAAAACTGAGAACCCATACCTTTGATATAAATATTCACTATGTCTTTCCATATTGTGTAGTTGTCCTTAGGAAACTTCGGACCCTCCTTCTTCATAATTTTCCTCGGGATCTCTTCCTCAAGCGGTTAAGCTTCTGCACACAGAGGACCAAAGTTCTGATACCAATTGTTATTTAGAGGATCCAATTAATACTAAGAGGGGGGGTGAATCACTATTAACAACAAACTGAAATCTTAAACCAAATTGATCAATACTTCACTGAAATAGATCATAACCAATACCGATAGCCACCGAAATCAATCTACTAATCAGATTTATCAAAATGCTCATTTAAGTGTTCCATATCATGCATGCAATAGAAAGATATCAACTTAACACAAACACAAATCAAGCAACACATGAACACCGGGAATTTAACATGGAAACCCAAATGGGAAAAACCACGATGGGAATTGGTACCCACAAGATTTTGCACTCTTTTGGAATGCACCCTGTTAGGAGCCTACCCTGGTTAGGAGAAGACCCTATTAGGAGTCCCCTGGTTAAGGGATTTACCTCAGCCTTGCTAGGAGATTTACTCTGTTAAGAGTAACCTTGTGAAAGGATTTAGAACCCAAGCTAACGAGTCACCCGGTGAAGGGATTTATACAATCAGGCCTATCAGGACCTACTCGGTTAAGGGATTTTGAGTGTGTTGCAACTATTAGGGAACAAAAAATGTATGATCTAAAAATAGAACTCTCTACTTGCTTGTACAGATCTTTTTCTGCTCCAATCTGCTTCTCTCTTGCAGACACACACACACCGGTTTGGCCACACACTCTTCTTTTGATCACCGGCATAGTAAATCATCACAAACTTACCCTAAATAGACTTTAAAACTTAGTTAGTTACAAAACCCTAACCTCATACTAAGATTTACATCATAGATCATCACAAATCTTTACAAATCATTACAGATCATCATGTGGATCATTACAACAAATTACAAATCAATTACAGTCATTGAATGATCATAAATCATCACCGCACTTCGATCTGATAAGCAATCAAGCCCTTAAAACATTCTTCTATGTTCTTTGTTGTTTCCCAAGAGATTTCATCTTTAATCATGCAAAAACAACATTTTAACACTTCACATGGATTCAGCCATGTCATCACCATCTTACAAACATAATCTAATACACCATCGAACTCAAAATCATTACCGATTATAAGATTTGAATATCGGTTCTTAAACCCTACTAAAACCCTACAGAAAATACATCAGTCAATTGTAAACATGACTTTCGGTAGCCAAAACATGATGCAATTTCGGTCATAGCCTCATTACAATGTTACAAACACATATTCCAAACCGCAACACCAAATTCCTCATCAATCTCTAGATCCAATTACTTAAGCATAACACAGTTTCACATTTACTGATTAAAGTCCTATTTGCCAGTTAACTGTCAAATCTATTCCATAGCTTTCCAGTCAATCATAGTTGACTTAGGTAATATGATAGAACAATGTAGCCATAGTTGCCATCAAACAACATCTCAACTATATTATCACCAACAATCCTTATAGCGGTTCATCAATATCATCAACAATTATGCCAATATGCCAACATAAAGCATGTAGAGAACCAGTTATGGTATATAGAAGCAAGTAGTTGGATTATTCATTTAGGATGGGATGTTATTCAGAGGAGTTCAGTTGTCCATGCCTAATACTTCTATGAGGGGGAATCTAATAAAGGAGAAACACGGTGGAGGATTAGCCAGACATTTTGATATTGACAAAACAGTAGCATTGGTGAGTGAGCAGTACTTTTGGCCCCGGATTCATAAGGATGTTAAGAAATATGTGCAAAGTTGTAAAGTTTGTCAAGTTGCAAAGGGTAGTAGTCAAAATGTGGGATTTTATAAAACTTTGACAGTACCGGTAAGACCTTGGGAAGATATAAGTGTGGATTTCATACTTGGATTACCTAAAACACCAAGAGGGAATGATTCTATATTTGTGGTAGTGGATAGATTCTCGAAGATGGCTCATTTCATACCTTTTAAGAAGACATCAAATGCATTATATGTATTAGACCTATTTTTCAAGTAGTGAGATTGCATGGATTACCTAAGAGAATAGTTTCAGATAGAGACACCAAGTTTGTTGGCTATTTTTGGAGAACACTTTTGGAAGAAGATGAAGACAGATTTGAAGTTCAGTTCTACTTTTCATTTACAGACCGATGGATAGACAAAAGTAGTTAACCAAAGCTTGGGAAATTTGTTGAGATTTTTAGTTGGAGATAAAACCGGAAGTTGGGATTTGATCCTTGCACAAGCAGAGTTTGCCTACAACAATTCAGTAAACAGGAGTATCGGAAGAACACCTTTTGAGATTGTTATCGGAGTGTGTCTTAGAGGTATATCATAATTAAGAGATATTAGCAATGAAGACCATAGAAGTTCAGAAGCAGAAGACTTTGCAGAGCACATGGAAGCCTTGCATATTCGGGTTAAGCAACATTTGGAGGACATGAATATAAAGTATAAGGAGAAGGCAGATGAGAAGAGGAGACATAAGGAATTTGAAGTTGGAGATGAAGTGATGGTATATCTGAGAAAAGAAAGATTTCTGGTTGGAACTTATAACAAATTGTAGATGAAAAAGTTTGGACCTTTCATTATTTTGAGGAAGTTCAGTTTTGGGAATGCATATAAAGTGGAGTTACTGGATAGTCTAAGTATTTTACCTATGTTTAACATTGTAGATCTTCATGAGTATCATGAACCAGAATTCAATGAGGACAGTATTGTAGACTTGGAGAAACAATTACCTCGGAAGGAACTTGATCAAATTGAAGACATTTTGGATAGTAGGATTGGGCGTAGTACCCGAAGCAGTCAGTATAAGGAGTATCTTGTGAAGTGGAAGGACATACTAGTTGAAGATTCATCTTGGATTTCTCAGGAAAAGGTAGACTGCCTTGGTTTTCCTCTGACCCCAACAAAGTGAGAGACTCTCTTTTTCAATAACACCGGAAGTATGATGCAAGAGCATCCCCGGTTCATAGCAATCTTGCATCAACCAAAACTATTTTACTTTCTATTTTGCTTTTTGTTTGAAGTTTCAACATTTCTTTTTGTATGTCCTGGATTTGGCTCACCGAATCCTATGAAGTTGGATTCTACTTGAAGACTTGATCATCTTCCTTATTCCGAAACCACAAAGCATTTGGACCATTTTTTGGCAAGTTATCGCTGTCGGTTTCCATGACAGTTTCCTGTTATCGGTTGACAATTTCATGTTACCAATTGCTTGAACCTATTTGCATTAATGATCTATCGGGCCCCTTATGTATCTTGCGGAACCCTAAGCATTGATTTTGATGTTCCTTGGAATGTGGCCGACCTTTTCCCATGATCTACACTTCATCCTTTGGATTTTTTGGAGGAATCTCTTGGCGGAGGCCGGCCTTGTTGGTTTTACATGTTAGGTCTTCTTCTTTGGGTTTTGATCCATTTTTGGGTCGACCGAATCCTCTTGGATCGTATAAATCATTGTAATTGATCATTAGAATGTAATCAAGTTGTTATACTGAGTGTAGAAGATAGATCTTAAGATTGAATTTCCTGGTTGTGACCTATTATGTACTTTGAGCATGTTTTAGCAGGCCTATGACCCAGTTTTTGTGACCCGGTTCTTAGCAGTTGGTTGTAATCAGTTTTCAAGAAATAAAACAATCTATTCTGCACCGCCTCCATCATATCTTTGTGTTTCCATTGTGTTTACTCTTTCTGACCGGTCTGGACTGATCTCTTTGAGGTCCCTCCTAACCAATCACTGCTTTAAAAGGTCTCCTCATAGTCAATTTCTTCCATTTGTGAATAACCTTTACAAACAAGTCTAGCTTTATTTAAAACAACTTCACCCTATTCATTCAACTTATTCCAGAATACCCATTTAGTTCCAATTCCATTTTTATCCTTAAGTCTAGGAATAAGAATCCATGTAACATTTTTCTCAATTTGATTTAATTCTTCGTCCATAGCTTTAATCCAATTTTCATCTTTATAAGCTTCATCAACACTTTTAGGCTCAATCTTAGAAATCAAACAAATTTCTTCAGCAAGTCTTCCCCTAGTCATCACCCCTTTATTCCTATCACCAATAATCTAATTTTTTGAATGATTCAAACTTACATATCTGGGAGTTTTAGGTTTTTCTAGAATTTCGAGCTCTTGAACTCGTTCTTTTGTATTAGCATCTGCACCTTCATTCACAGGCTTTTCTAGATCAATCTGATCTTGACTTTGGGTCTGCACTTGTCTTTCTTTATCTGAATTGGCATCTTGGTCATCAAAATCATATCTGCAAGATCTAATCTGATACATATTACCTTCATCAACCTTCACATTAGCACTTTCAACAATCTTTCTCAATCTTTTATTATAACACTGGTAGGCCTTACTTTTAGTAGAATAACCAAGAAAGATTCCTTCATCACATCTAGTATCAAACTTTACAAGATCTTCATCTCTTTTGATATAGCATTTACTTCCAAAAATTTTGAAATATCTAATAGTAGGAGCATGACCAAACCATAACTCATAAGGAGTCTTATCGGTACCAACTTTGACATTTACTCGATTAAGAGTGTATATTGTAGTACTCACAGCTTCTCTCCAAAACATATGTGAAACATTTCCTTCAATCATCATAGTTCTAGCAGCATCCTAAACTATTCTATTCTTTCTTTTCATAACACCATTATGTTGTGGTGTCCTAGGAGCAAATAATTGTCTCTTAACCCCATGCTCTTCATAATATGCATTAAACTCCCCGGAGGTAAATTCTCCACCTCTGTCAAATCTCAGACACTTCAGCTTCAAGCTAGTCTCTGTCTTAACCATAGTCTTGAAAATCTTGAACTTCTCCAATGCTTTTTATTTCTCACTTAATAAGGTAACCCACATCATTCTTGAATAATCATCAATAAACAACATGAAATACATGTCACCCTACAAGCTTCTTGTTCTATAAGGACCACACAAATCAGTGTGCACAAGATCCAACAATCCATTAGAATTATATTTTTTGCCCTTATAAGTAACTCTTGTTTGCTTCCCTAATTGGCATTCCTTACATACCGGATTAGAAGGCTTTATCAACTTCGGTAGATCTCTTACTGCTCTAGTAGAACTTATCTTTACCATGTAATCAAAATTTTCATGGCACATCCTTTTACGCCATTACCAACTTTCATCAATCTGAGCAATCAAACAACTTTTACCGACAACATTCAAGTCAAAGATATTACCTTTAGTCTATGTACCTGATGCAATCTTAGTTTTGGAGCTACTCAAGATCTCACATTTTTCATTCTTGAATTGCAAGTCATATCCCTTATCAACCATCTGACCAACACTCAAAATACTATGCTTTAATCCTTCAACATACAACACATCATCAGTATTGTTCTTACCATCAAGAGAAATAGAACCTTTGCCATGAATCACACAAGCTTTGTTATCACCAAATCTTACTAAACCACCATCATAATTTTCAAAGTTCACAAATTTACTCTTATCACCTGTCATATGATGAGAGCAACCACTGTCAATTACCCATTCATCTTTCTCTTCTACTTTAGCAGCTAAAGTTTTCTCCTCATTAATGCATTTTGTAGAATTTGTAGTTACGGGATCATCTTCCTTGATAGCAATGAACACAAATTCATCTCCTAAATTTCCCTTATCCAACTCATCATCTGACACACCTTCATCAGCAACATAATAACACTTCTTTTGGTATCTAAGCTTATATGGCTTAAATGGCTTCTTAGGATTTCTATCTCTTTTTGGACACCTTGATGCAAAATGTCCTATATTGTTACATGAAAATCATTTAAGAGGTAACTTACCTTCATACTTATCGGCACCTTTAGGCAATCTTTTGGCAATAAGTGTTTCAAGCTCCTCAAGCTCTCTTTCTTCATCTTCCATTTCTTTCATCTCTTTCTCATATCTAGATACTCTTGTAGAAATTTCTCCCGGATCATATCTCTGCTTCCAAGAAAGAGTAGCTTTGAATGTAGATTCAGTCTTAGGAAGAGGATCACCAAACTCACTTAGCTCAAAAGCATCAAGTTTACCAACCAACATATATCTTGTCACATTTGTCACAGTCTTGATCTCATCTATAGCAACAACCTTATGTTTATAAGCAAGAGGCAAGGATCTCAATACTTTAGCAACAATCTCAGGCTCTTCAAGGAATCCACTGGCACATCTGATTCTGCACACAAGCTCACTCACTTTCTACATAAAAGAGGTAATATTTTCATCTTCACCCATCTTCAGGTTCTCATACTTTCCTTTAAAGCTCTGCAACTTAACAAATTTCACATGACTGTCACCTTCATGCAAGGTCTCCAACTTTATCCAAATATCATGAGTGGTTTCAAGATCCATTACATTAGTCATCTCAGAATCTGACAAGGTACTTAGCATTGTTTCCTTGGCTCTAATATTGTATTATGCTTCCTTAACTTTGTCCGGAGTAGTAGGACCATTCTGCGGAACATTATATACATTCTCAGAGATCTTCTAGTACTCTTCTCCAATTCATCTCAAATGAACTTGCATCCGGCTCTTCCAAAGAGTGTAATTCATTCCATCAAATCTTGGGTTGTCCTTCTTGCAAGCAAAGGTCGCCATCCCAAATCTTCCTCAAGTGGTCAAGCTTCTTTCAGAGGATCTAGCTCTAATACCAATTGTTGGCAACAATGCTGCAAATTGAGCGGGGGGGGGTATAAATCAGTTTGCACCAAGGGGGGGGTAAATCAGTTTGCACCAAAAACTTCTGCAACTTAAATCATAATTCAGATCTAATAATTAACAGTTAAAGCATTAAACAACACCACATCAATATCTCATAACACCAATATTTTTGACATAGAAAACCCGCTCAAGAGAAAAATCACAATGGGAACCTACCCACAATGAGATAATACCCTATTAGGAGTAAATGAAATATTACAATGGGGAATGCACATGCATTCGAGCACACTGCCTAGATCTCACTGCTCAAATAAGAAACCCATAAAGGCTACAACCTTAAGGGAAGGCTCACTGCCTTACAATAAGTCTCACTAACTTACAAAATGATTTGGACAACAATCTGAATTACATGAACTATGAAAATAGCATATGCATATGCCTGAGTACAGTTCCGGTTAAGAACACAGTCTGCTTTGCAACACTCCTCTTCTCTTTCTCTCACTTTTGAAAGATGAAATCTCTTGTTCGCACCTACAACTTGATCATACACTCACTCAAATATCACACACCTTGGCAAACATACATCTTACATGATTATTACATTTATTTATACAAGACATCAACCTATATTTCAAGGTCGGCTAAACCCTCAATACAAATTTAAAAATAATAACCTCACACGCTACCACAACATATGCCGACCAAAAAAAAGTCGGCTAAGACATAGTCTGGACCTAAACCAATACCGCAAACATGCAACACTTCTAGCAATTACGTCTTGATCATCCGCAACACACTACAACTCCATTAATGTCGCATAACATGAAGAATATCATCAGACCAAGAAAATCTCCATTAACGTGCACAATGACCAATGCAGACCATCAATACTCATAGAACACGATCTAGAAATATTCACAAGTAACACGAATTACACCACAACAACCACAACAACTCGAATTATAAGAATCATCATCATCTCATCATTGGAGCTCAATAACACCATCAAAACTGACTGTCAACATGAAATATTTTCTTGTGGACATCCAAATCATGAACCAATCGAACTGAGGATACACATCAACATCCAAAATACATCTGATACATCCACAACTAAAGATATAGCAATTCTAGAGTAATTCGAAGCACAAACCAGAATACTGAATAACACGAACATCTGAATATCAATCTCAATACCGAATCTCATAACTCGATCAGAACATCACACAAACCACTGAAAATTATGTTGAATCAATAAGAGATAAGTATCTCTAAATCCATTAAACTACATCAGCTCAACTGCAACACACTGACCAAACCAACTCATTTAATCTGACTACAACACTGGAATACATAGAAGAATATGTTGACATCAATGACAACACATCATTCCAGCAAACTCTCGGCAACATCCAACAAAAATGTCATTCTAGAGTGAAAAAATTCATGAGCATTAAGCATACCTAGCCCCAAGGCTTTGACAATTCCTCTTCATTGAACCCTCCACGAAGTTTAATGGGTTTTTATCCCTTCTTGAAGAACAAGGACAAGCTATCATGATCAACAACTCTACTATGCTTCTTCCATTTTTGACCTCTAGTAGACATACCTATAACCTTCACATGACCTCTTATTTGATTAAATTATAAAATTATAGATTTAACATTTTTTATTATTAAAAATTATCATAAAACTTTGTAATTCTTGAAAATTTAAAATTGAAATTTTAAACTTACCTATTATTACAAATTTATACTCCTTAAAATTTTAATTTTATCCATTTTTATAAAATTTATGGAACTCTACTCATAAAAGCTCCTAGAAGTTTGAACACCTTATATTTTATTATTAAGTAATTTTTAAATTACTTTATTCAATTTAAAAAAAACCTAAAAATTTAAAATTTATACAAAAATCATCAAATATAATTTGGAACAAAAAGTTCTACTCTATATGAATAAAATAATTTAATACTCCTTCCCTAAAGAAGTTTTGAGGTGAAAATCAACGTGACACAAATATCGAAAAAGCTCTACTTTTACTTTTCATGCCACGAAGATTGTACTCTTCTCCATCCATGCAATTTTAAGATATATTTTTATTATTTTGAATTATATATTTATGAATTTTTTATTTACATTAATGTTTATTTATATTAGTATTAAAGTACTTTAAAAAAATTTGGAAAGGAAATTTTCTAGATGTAAATTATTTTTTTAATTGACTTGCTATATTTTTTTAATTTGATAATTTTTGGGAAAAAATTGTGATTGTGATTTTGTTTGATTTCAATTATTTCAAAATAATTTTTCTTATGTCTTATTTTTTATAAAAAAATTAATAGATAAGTCTAAATACAATAAAATATGTATGCATTTTGTTAATTATTAAAAGTTTTATGAGTATGTCGATGGGAGTTTTGATACATTTTGGGGAAATGCATTGTGCACTTCACCTTTCTTAAAAAAGTGATCAATCTTTTGGAAAAAGATCAACAATCCAAATGATTATAAAATATTGTTCCAAATCAAGAGTTCTATACTATTTCAAAAACTATCCAAACATTAAAAGACCTAGTTGCATAAATTTATTTAGTATTTTAGATTTAGCAATAGATTCACAAACTATCCTATAACATTTATTGCTATAAAATATCATTGTTCGACTCATAAGAAAATAATAAATTAACTTACAATCTAAAATATCAACATTACATCAACAAATTTATAAATTTAAAAACTTAAACTAATTCTAAACTAGTCATGTCTACAAAAAAGAACCCAATTAAATGAAGGTTTAGAGAAAGAAAATGATTAAGAATCATGTTTCCTCACATCACACATCATTTAAAGAATACAAATATCTATAAAAGAAACCTTTCCTTGTTTGGCCCCAAAATTAACAACTATGGTCCAAGTTGGTTTAATCTCTAAAAGAAACCAGACATGAAAACTACTACAACAACCACTTGAACTTCAACATAGACAAGAAATCTCACAGCTTATTTGTAAGAGTTCAAGTTAATCACACAGGGAATCTTACCATTACTAAGACACTAGTGATATTAAACACATCAAAAAATCATTAAATATTCATGAATGGATGCTCAAAATAAAAGACCAATGTACTTAGAGTTTGAAAAAGTGGAAGAAATTAAAAAATTTATTTAATTATCCTCAAGTTCATAGGCTTCCAACTGCATTGAGTGATTTAGATATCTATTTACACTCATTCAATTCTAGCCATTAGCTCATCTAATGAGTTACAAGTCAAAGAGCCTAATCAATATGATCGTAGGTCTCAAGTTCTACCTTATGGTTTTAAATCAATTTTTATGTCAAGGGTTTTCTATCATTGCAAACATTCTCTTCATAGTTGCACCACAAGTTCTAAAAGACTCTTTACTTATGCTTGACAAATCTTCTTGAACAAGATTCTTCTCATCACCTAGGAGATGATGACATACTTTATATGGCAACAAAACCATTATTAATAAGTCATATGTTGTTATAGAAGGTTCTCAAATTATATACTTCAACTCTTTCACATATTTCAAGCATAAAAGATGTCTTTTTTATAATGAGTTTTGTTTCTAAATTAGGATCAAGCAATGGGACAACTTACAAAAGAGAAAAATATAATGAGAAATTTATTGTAGACCTACTTGATAATACTTGAGAATAATAAGTCACTTCAAGTGGGAAATATCAAAAATATTTGCAATGGGAACACAATTCATAATATGATGTTGATTAACTAACAATTACTTCCTATATTTACCTTACTTTTATCTTCGATCTCACTAAGGCTTTGTTAGATATGTAATGACCCAAGCCAACCCACCTAAAACATTAGCTAACTAAACAAACTTTTCTTTTGACCAACAATACTATGCAAGAGTAGATAGTGATGCTATGAAAAAGCTCTATGCTAATGCCAGTATAACAACAATACTCTAAATGCTTCCCCTTTTGCTTGAGGAGAAGGGTTCTATTTATAGAAGAAATAGGGAAATGAAGGGTTAAGATTGAGCAATCTTAACAAGGGTTAGGATTGAAAGTTGGGGATCCATGTGCACAATTGGCACCAATAAAATGGTGACAAGTTTCAACATAGGATTGGGTTGAGAGAAGAGGTTGGAGGCATTAAAGGCCTGAGAAGACCTCATGGTTATCTAGAAGGTAAGGGTCAAGTCTAAATTAAGATTACCCATTGGATTAAGAGTTAATCCAAGGATAAACCTTTGTGCAAATGTTTAAGAGATAATCATGGTCAAAGCATTAAAGGCTTGATGAGACCCTTGGGTTGGGTAGAGGTTGAGTCAAAACAAATGTTTTAACCATGTGGGAGGGTTTGAGGTAACCATTAATGGTTATTGGAGACTTTGGGGATTAAGTGGTTGAAGGTTGAAAGCCTTCAATAGTTATCAAAGACTTTGAGCCATTTAGTGGTTGAAGGTTGGAAGCTTTCAAAGGTTATCCAAGACTTTGAGGGTTAATTTGTTGAACACACAAAGCATTAATTGTTTTTCAAAGACTTTGGAGTCTTTGAGAAGTGACTCCAATTTGCTTAGGAATGTGACAATATTTAAGGGATGAATTTAGGCTAATTAGGAAGGGTTTAGAAGAATATAGAAGGGGTTTAGGCATACAAGTGGATTTTGTAGGAAAATGCAAGTGGGAGAAATTTTGGTATTTTCAATTAAAATAAAATCATTTATTTCAATTAAATGGTGTAATTTGCATTTGGATAAATATTCAAATAAATATTAATTTATTTAAATGAGAAAAAGAAGATAAAGCATTAAAATGCTTGAAGACTTTGAGGGAAACCATTAAAGGCTTGAAGACTTTAAGGAAAACCATTAAAGTCTTTAAGAAGACTATAGAAGGAAGCCATCAAGTTTGAAGACTTTAAAGCCATCAAGTTTGAATACTTTAAGGGAAACCATTAAAGGTTTCAAGTGGGTGAGGATAAATAGGATTTTAAATAAATAATTTATTTAAAATAGTTGTGCAACTTGCTTTTGTAGGAAAATACAAGTGGGTGGAGGATAAAGGTGATTTAAATAAATTATTTATTTAAAATAATTGTGCAACTTGCATTTGTAGGAAAATGCAAGTGGGTGGAGGATAAAGGTGATTTAAATAAATGATTTATTTATTTAAATGTGAGAGGTGGGATTTTGGGGGTTTTAAATAAATATTAATTTATTTAAATGTGAGAGAAGATTTAATTAAATAAATATGATTTATTTATTTAATTAATGGTCTAAATTTGGTTAATTGAATTATTGTTAATCAATGTTAGATAGAAGAAATGGAGGACCTATTACATTCCTATGGAAGAAGAGGAAAAATAGAGTATCCATTGTCATTACTATGTATGAATGATATGCAGCTATTTATGAATGTATGGATGGATGGAATGCAACGGAATGCAATATATACAAATGAGATGGAATGATGATCCATGGTGCTTTATTTTTCATCATTGAGCTTTAAAATGTTGTAAGAAAATACAAGCAACTTGACATAAAGATTCAAGATGACCAGAGTATTTCTTACATGGATTTTGATATAGCAAGTTAATACAAGCAACTTGATATAATGGATCAAGTTGACCTGAGTATTGCTTGCGGAACAGACAAGGATTATCTCCGTTCATGCATGACTTGGATCGTCCTCCTTGATCTTAGGCTGATCATATCCTGAGACAAGTTCATACCGTACTAAGAGATAAAACCTTTATCCAGTTTGGATGAGGTAGGAGGAACCAAAGAAAGAGAATTGTACCTGCAAACAAACAATATATACATAAAGAATAAAGAATATGGATCCTTGGTAATGGTTCATGCTCATATGGTCGAGGTATACGCTGTAGTCAGCAAGCCGTAATGATCTATGACTGCATTTTGCATAAGATCATGTAGCTTGGTGAACTTCCCACGTAGACACCATTAGTACATGCCCCAGTACTTCATCGGAAATAATGCGCAAATGATACAAAACAATGCTGAAAGATCCCGATACAGATAAACGAACGATTGTACTCACAAATCAACCAAGTATTTGATAGCTTAACATAATTTTCTTGTCAAAGAAAATGTCATCTTTTCTTTGTTTTGGTAAGGAAGGATGCATCCTTGTTTAAAGACAGGTTTGGATTTGTTAATGTCGATTGTGTTGGTCGAGTGATAAGTGGTCATTTGTGTGAGTATTTTGTATCTGATCGGATGAATATGTACAAGGTGTTGTCATGTTTTTTTGGGTGATTTTCGATGGTTTTTTGATGTTTTTGGATTTTGTGTAATAGTTTTTGAATGTTTGTGGATTTTGTGAGACATTTTTGAATGTTTTTGTATTTTGCGAGACATTTTTGAATGTTTTTGCCAATGAATCACCAGTAATGTAGAATCCACTTCCATCATCTAGATTGTAAGGGCATTGCCCCCAAGTTGGACATGATTTATGAAAAAGCGGGATGCTAGACGCATGAAGTACTTTCTTGGATGACAGATCAAATAACAAGCCATGGTTAGATGGATGGATGTGTGTATGTATGAATGTGATCGCAATGAGCCTGAAAGATACTGGAGCCATTGCCTTTACGAGTGGCGCCTGTTTGCCAGGTTTTCGCCATCATACTTACCCAAGGTGCCACTGGAGTGGTTGTTCACCGTTTGGATGCATGATTTTTCTTTACTTTTTTGAATGTTTTTGTATTTTCTTCAGGACATTTTCTGAATGTTTTTGGTATTTTTCTGATATGTAGGGGAGCCTGATGCTTTGTACACCTTAGGTATAAAATCTTTTGAGGTGCATGCTATTGATTGGATCTGCAAGCGGTTCTCCTTCTGAAGTAGCCAACTGATATGCCCCAGACCCGAATACAGCAGTGACAACATATGGGCCCAGCCAGTTTGATTCAAACTTGCCTTGATGTTCTCTATTTGGTTGGTTGCGAGGATTTTCTCGAAGAACAAGATCACCTACCTCAAATGTACGAGATCTAACTCGGTGATTGTAACTTCTACTCATGCGCTGCTGATAGGCTTTGAGGTGATTGTATGCAGCTTGTCGCTTCTCATCAAGTAACTCTAAGTCCTGAAGGCGTGAGACTCTGTATGCTTCATCATCAATGAGATTATGCAAGGAAACTCGTAATGATGGTATCTCAACCTCAATAGGTAAGATAGCTTCGGCACCATAGACCAATGAATAAGGAGTTGCACCTGTAGGGGTCCGAATGCTAGTTCGATATGCCCATAGCGCTGGATTCAATTGAACATGCCAATCACGGCCGGCATCATTGACTGTCTTCTTTAGGATCCTCAATATGTTTTTATTGGATGCTTCGGCCTGACCATTGCCTTGTGGGTAATAGGGAGTGGAAAAGCGGTGTTGGATATGAAATTTCTCACAAAGCTTACGAACATCCTGATTTTTGAAAGGAAGACCGTTATCTGTGACAATGGACATGGGCACACCATACCGGCAGATGATGTAATTGAGGATGAATGAGGCGATCTGCTTGCCGGTGACTTGGGTAAGTGGAACAGCTTCGATCCACTTGGTGAAATATTCGGTGGCGATAATAATGAATTTATGGCCATTGGATGAAGATGGATGGATTTTACCCACAAGGTCAAGGCCCCATTGACAAAAAGGCCATGGTGTTGTGATTGGTTGTAGTTCCTGTGCTGGTGCATGTATCAGGTCACCATGAACTTGACATTTCTTGCATTTCCTGACAAAGTAGTAGGAATCCTTTTCCATAGATGGCCAATAGTATCCAGCTCGCATGAGTTTCTTGGCTAGTGACAGACCACTTGAGTGAGTCCCGCAAATTCCTTCATGTACCTCTTCCAAAGCCTTTGTTATCTCATCTTGTTCCAGACATCGAAGGAGAGTACCATCAAGACTACGTCGGTATAGCGTTTCAGCAATAATGGTATATCGAGCAGTTTGGCGAATGAAGGTTTTTCGTTGGTTATTTGATTGGTCGGGAGGAAGGGTGTGATCACGGAGATAAGTGTAGAACTCACCATACCATGGGGATTCAGAACCAACAAGGCAACATATCATTTCAGATTCGGGGATATCATAAGCGGGGATCCAAAGTTGTTCTACCAAGAACTCGTAGCCTGTTGAATTCTGTGGAAGATCTAGTAGAGATGCGATGGTAGCCATAGCGTCAGCAGCTCGATTCTGATCTCTTGGTATCTGCTCAAAAGTGATAGTAGTAAATGATGTCTTTAGATTGTCCACCATTTGCTTATATGGCATGAGTTTATCATCCTTGGTCTGATATTCATCGGTTGCTTGTCGAATGACTAGTTGGGAATCGCCATATACTTGCAATTCTTTTAATTTCCATTGTACGGCTAACCTGAGTCCTGTGATCAAGGCCTCATACTCTGCTATGTTGTTTGTGCATGGAAATGTGAGCCTGTAAGACTTCGGGATGCTATCACCTTGAGGTGTGATAAACAGAATGCCTGCCCCCGAGCCGTGCCTAGTGTATGAACCATCAAAATATAGCTTCCATGGTTGTACTTCTGTGAGCATGAATATCTCTTCATCTGGAAAATTGGAAATGAGGGGATGATCGCCTATGAGTGGTGCATCGGCCAACTGATCTGCAATAACTTGACCTTTGATAGCTTTACGGTCCACATACTCGATGTCGAATTCACTTAGAATCATTACCCATTTAGCTAAGCGACCTGTCAATGCTGCTTTGTTAAGTAAATACTTGAGTGGATCAATCTTTGCAATGAGTTGTACCTTGTGTGTTAACAGATAGTGCCTCAGTTTAGTGGCTGCCAAGATTACTGCTAGGCAAGCTCGCTCAATAGGTGTGTAATTGAGTTCATAGCCCACCAGTGTGCGAGAGATGTAGTATACAGCACACTCTTTACCTTCTGTATTATGTTGTGCTAGTAGCACACCCAGTGCTGTACTTGTTGCTGAGATATAGAGCAATAATGGTCTACTTGGATCTGGTGGTATCAGCAATGGTGGATTCATGAGATAGTCTTTAAGCGCCTGAAATGCTTGCTGGCATCTGTCATCCCATTGAAAGCGTATGTTCTTGTGTAGCAGGTGTGTGAATGGGTGACACTTATCGGCTAATTGTGCAATGAACCTGCGGATGGATTGAAGCCGTCCTTGTAGTGTTCTTAGCTGACTGATATTCTTTGGAGGTGGCATGTCCATTATTGCCTTAACCTTTGCTGGATCGACCTCAATACCTTTGCTTGAGACAATGTATCCTAGAAGCTTCCCGGAGGTCACTCCGAAGACACATTTCTTTGGGTTGAGTCGAACATGGTACTGTTCCAGTCTATCAAAGATTTTATCTAAGATGTGAAGATGTCCTTCTCTAGTAAGTGATTTTGCTAGTAAATCATCCACATAATCTTCCATCATAGTATGCATCATGTCATGGAAGATGGTGGTCATTGCTCTTTGATAGGTTGCTCCTGCATTCTTTAGACCAAAAGGCATTACATTCCAGCAGTATGTGCCCCATGGACATGTGAAGGCTGTCTTATGTTGGTCCTCTGGTGCGATCTTTATTTGATTGTATCCCGAAAAGCCATCCATGAGTGAAAGCATCGCATGTCCTGCTGTTAGATCCACTATGATGTCGATATTTGGTAGGGGAAAGTCATCCTTAGGACATGCCTTATTTAGATCTCTGAAGTCAGTACAAATGCGGATGCCCCCTTTTGGTTTGTCGACAGGCACAATATTGGAGATCCATTCTGCATAATCAATTGGTCTAATGAAACCAACATCCAGGAGTTTCTTGAGTTCTGTTTTGACTAGCACGGCAATCTGAGGATGCATTTTACGAAGCTTCTGCTTGACAGGTTTGGCTCCTTTTGCTACTGTGAGATGATGCATGACTAAATCAGGATCAAGCCCAGGCATGTCTGCATATGACCATGCAAAGTTGATCTGACGCTGTTGGAAGAACTCTATAAATTGAGGCTGTTCCTCTGGAGTGAGAAGAGATGCCAGATGTATGATATGAGGATTTTCAGGAGTCCCCACATTGTATTCTTTGGTTTCCTCGATAAGAATCGTTGATCGTTCCTGTTGTGTACTAGCAGGGAGGATGTCAAACCCTTCATCCTCAGGCGCCTCAGAGAGGTTTTCACCATTGGATATGCTCTTTCTTTTTACTTTTGTCGGATCAAATAGTGCCACAGTGTGGTTTTCACTGGAAGATCCATGTTTTATTGTTATATTTTTGCAGCTGAAGGATTTGGCATCCGCCCCGAAGTATGCTGCGCTATTAAGTTCAATGGCGAATCCAGCTTTGTGATCCCCGCTTGGTAGATTATCCCTTAATTCCAAAAAGTCAATGATAGCCTCATCGTTTTGGAAGAGGTCAAGACATGGGGGATTTGGTTGGTTCCATTCGATGAGTTCAGGGTGGACAATGGGCATTACGTCATCGATTAGGTTAAGTGCGGGAGATGTATCAGTGAGGGTTAAGACAGTGTGGTGAAGGTCGTTGATGGTACTCTCCCTGTCAGAATCCGGCGTAGGATGAGACGTAGGGTCTGTGGAAGATGTTTCCAGCTCAGGTACCCAAGTGGTCTTTATCTGTGCTTCTCCGTAAACAGGGATGTCTTTGTGGGGTGGAGGTGGTGATGTGTCTTCCTCATCTGAAGTGTTAAGTTGCACTGAATCGAATTCCCACTCATGTGAGTCGGTCTCTGAATCACTCTCCAGCATCCGATTGCTATACCATACTGGGATGTCTTTGGAGTTAAACACGGCAGGTGTGATTGGTTTATGTATCCTTGTAGTGATCGGTGCTGCAGGAATTGTGATGGGGTTTAATGGATTTGTCACTGGAAGTATCGGTAATGGTGACTCAGTGGCTTCTGCTGGAACTACTGGTGCCATAGATGCTGCTGCGGGTTCCAATATAGTTGCTGCTGAAAATGGTGTTGCTGATAGGATTACTGGTTCGTTTGATGGGATGAGTGACATTGGTGATGGTGGAGTTGTGAGCCTTGAGGGGGCAGTGGGGATAGTGCTTGATGGTGCTTTGATTATGAAAGGTATCCTCTTTGCAGTAGGTGGGCAAAATGGTTTGCTGGGTTTTCCTTTGAATCTGAGTTTAGGAAGGATCTCTTTTTCAAAGCCTAGGCCTGTATTACCTTTGGGCTTGAATTCTGGTAGTAGAGGTTCGTGTCGTCCTTGTTTGCAGTATCCCAAAGCACTCTGACCATCATATCCCATTCTTTGCATAATGAGGAGGCCTTTGCCATATTGTTCCGTAGGAAGTGTAACTTGCGGTTTGTCAGTGGTGATGGGATCTTTATAGATCCAGTCCGCTAGGTCCTCATCTTGTGTTTCTTCCTCTTGACTCTTTCCAAGGATGAAAGGCGTTAAGGCACATGCTGGCGTGATTAGTCGTTGCTGGAGTAACTGCTGTGGTTTACCATGTGTTCTAGGAGAAGTGGGCATTTGTCCCACACAAAAGAGTTGACTTAAGTTATATTCCCCGGGACCTTCCTCTGCGACTTTCATCTTAAGCTTTTCTTGCTTGGGTATAGGGGTGTTCGAACTGGCAAGAGAGGTGGGATTTACATATGATGTGGAGGAAATGGCTTCCCTATTATTAGGAACAGTAATCTCTGGTTGATGGCTGATATTATGGCAAAATGCAAAGGGATTTGCATCACCCAGGATTGTGATCTCTGCACCATTATGTGGGAACTTGATACATTGATGGTAGGTAGATGGAACAGCTTGCATGGCATGTATCCAAGGTCTCCCTAATAATAGATTATATGGCAGAGGAAGGTCCAGAACCTGACAAATGATATGCTTTACCACAGGGCCCACTCGGATTGGTAGTACCACAGCTCCTTTGGATGAACGCTCTGCATCATCATAGGCTTTGATGGTGATCTTCTTACGAGGATCCACTGATTCTATTGCATATCCCAATGCTGTGACCAACTGAAGTGTGCAAATGTTTAGGCCTGCTCCATTATCGATCAAGACTCGCTTGATCCTGTGTTGGTTGACAAAGCCTTCAATGTGGAGTGAGGCGTTATGAGGTTGTTGGAAAGAAGAGTTGTCGCTTTCAGAAAAAGTGAGACAAGGTGATGACTTTAGATTTCCAACCATGGCTTGAAATTGGTCTGTATTCAAGTTTGCAGGGACTGACGCCTCTTGGAGTGCTTGATCCAAGATAGTTTTATGAGAGGGTGACAGACGCAATAGCTCCAAAATGGATATAAGCGTAGGGGTTTTGTCTAATTGTTCCACAAGATTGTACTGCTTTGGGATGGAGGTGGTGCCTTGTGGAGCTGCCTTGATGGTAACTTTGCCGCGACGCGTAACAACATTGCAATTTGAGGTGGGATTTTTGAAGGTGATAGTTGCAATTTGTTCACTGGCATCATACAGGTGATTGACAGTGTAATTATACGCAGCCTGCGTATAATCAGTGGTATCAGGACCTCGTCTGGAAGTGGAAGGACCCCTTTGATCTTGTGATGGAAGTGGATTCTTGAACATCTGATGATCATTATTGGTTGTTTTTGGGTCATGTCCTTCAATTTCAATTTCTCCTCGGTCAATAAGATCCTGAATGAGATCTTTCAATCGATGACAATTACTTGTCTTATGTCCTCTTCCTTGATGGAACTCACAATGTTCAGTATCTCTCCACCATGCCGGTTTGACTTGAGGCTCATAATTTGATAACTTAGGTAAAGTGATCAAATTCTGAGAAATGAGTTGTCGCATCACTGTTTCAATGGGTTCCCCTAAGGGAGTGTATGTGCGTTTTTGTTTTTGTGGACGAGGTCTTGGTTCATCATGAGATGTGATGCGACCTTGATTAAGAGGAACATTTGTGTTATTTTGAGGTGGAGGATTTTGTCCTGCAAACCGAACCACAGGTTGTGCATTTTGGACAGTCCGAGCATCCACAACCCCATCGTTGACGATATTCTTATTCTTGTTCCAGAAGTTTGGTTTATCACTATTGAAGCGCGGGCGAGGACCATCTTTGGGTTCATTAAAGATTTTGATGAGTCCTTTTTTGATGAGTGCCCGTTCACACTTTATACCTTTGGTGATCATATCGTTAAAAGAATCGGTATCTTTGACATCCAGGTGAAATTCCATTTCTTCGTTTAAGTTGGAAATGAAAATTTCCACTAGTTCTCGTTCAGGTAACTGAAGAGAACGTCTGCTAGACATTTGGCGCCATCGTTGCAGGAATACTGAGAATAATTCACCTGGTTTTTGTTTGGTGTTGCATAGATCAGCCATGGTGATGTCGCGTTCAATATTATGAGAGTAATGAGATAGGAACTTCTGGATGAGTTCCTCAAATGTTCTAATGCCACCTGGTAATCGGGAAAACCATGATGTGGTGGTTCCTCCCAAGCTTTGGGGAAAAAGGCGCATTAGGTATGTGTCCTCATAAGCCACTTCAAGACAAGCGGAATGAAATTCTCGGACATGATCACGGGGATCCCCCTTTCCTCTATATTTTTCAAATTTGGGTGTTTCGAACCCGCGTGGAAAGGGTGGCATATAAAGATTCCTATCAAAAGGATAGGGACAAATGTCGTTAAGTGAGAATTGATTGGTCTTAACACCACTATGAAGTTGTTGGGCGAGATTCTCGACTTGTTGCCGCAACATCTCTATTTCATTTGGAGGAGGAGGTGGTGGGTTACCTCGAGGGATGTTATATCTGATGTGATTTCTACCTCTTTCCTCCTCATGGCGACTTTGTCTTTCTGATGCTTGTCTTAATTGGGCAAGATCAAAGTCTGAGGGGAGTTTGGCTCCTTCTTGAGCGAGTCTTAAAAAGTGAGCATCCGCATTGCTCCTTAATATTTCATCAAATAATCTGTTAAAATGAGGGTTATGCTGAACCCTTTCGATTGTTGAAGGAGTGGGAGTACTTGGGTTTTCGTCATTCACATTTCCTCCAAGTGCTTCTTGAAATTCATTGAGGTTGTCCTCTTCTTCCTCAATTTCTATTTCTCGTTGCCTTGATCGTGATCAGGTTTGAGCCATTTTGTTTGCAAGTTTGTTTTGAAGTTGATTGAAGATGATGATGAGTTGGTGATGAAATGAAAGATTGATGGTTGGTGGATTGTAGATCTCTAGCACTCTAAAGGTAAATGTAACCAGAATTCTTTCTTTGAATTGCTTGTTTGTTTTGATGATTTTGGATGTGATAAGGTGTAGAGAAATCTGAGATGTGTTACAGATTTTGACTACCTAGCAGTGAGAGGATTCACTCATGAACTAGTTTTAACCTGCGTAGATGTGTCTCTTAGGATGAGCTTATCCTAGATGTAGAAACAATCTAAAAGTGATGTGTTTTGATTTCAAGCAATATCTAAAAAGGGATCTTGGGACAAGAACTTCTTAATGTTTTGAGAGTTGGGATGGATTGATGATGAAGTGATGATGTATGAGTGGGATGATGGATGAAAATGTTTTCAACTTTCAATAAAAACTTTGTGTCACAAATGGGACAAACTCTTATTCTTCCCTTTCAGACGTTGGTGGCACTTCTCAAGCTGTGTTGTAGGTGATACAGATGTTTGGGAAGAAATTGGGATTAATCTTTCCTCCTTGATTTTTGTGATAACTCAGAGCTCTATATTGCATAAAAGCTCTGTGGTTCAATGATTCTGAATCAAACTCGTTTGTTTTACTTTGAAGGTATAGACGCATGCGATGTAGAAAGACTCTATGGGAGACAAAGATTTGTCGATTGATATAGAAGAATTTCCTCCTTTTGATTAAAGCCTTTGAGCTTAGTGGTCTCCTTTTCAAGGTGATACTCTGATGACACTTCTTCTTTCGCAAGATGTGAAGAATGGTCATAAATTTTTGACTCTTTGTTTGTTTGCACTTTGTTTTTGGTATTTTTGGTTGTGTTGACAGATGTTGGATGAATACTTTGTTTTTGGGATTGATTTTCTGATTTTTCTTTGACAAGAAAACAAAGCAAGCACACAAACACAAGATTGTAGCCTCAAAGGCACAAATGAGTATGGGTCTAGATCAACCCAATTCTTGGACTTGTTTTTGACCCTTCCTTTAGATGTATTTTAAGGTGTATTTCCAAAGCCTGAAGTCGGCTCAATTTGCACTAGGTCTGTAAAACGAACACACTTCAAACACTTTTTATCCCTAAGGTCAAATGGCCAGTTGTGATAAATTTAGCCCACATCTTGATATTTCTTCGACTTTGGTACTACATACCTTATGAATCCCGCCGTGGCAGGTAAGGATGTGATATACTAAGTCTTGCACGAGCATAACAAATAGATGATCCCTATGATGGGGGAGTCACCACTTTTATCAAGCCACAAGTGACTTTTCAAAAAGCTATGTTTCTACTCAAGGAAATATGTATGGTGAGTATCTTGGGAGCAAAACCTTCTATGCTCTTGCACTAAATTGTATCTCAAATATCCTCAATCAATAGAACGGGTGAGCTACTACTTAAAGGTGTTTAGTCATGTTCGATGGCTTTGGACATAAGTTCATTCTGCAGTGACTCACTTAAGAGCCTTGTAACTGGTGGTGGGGCCCATTTGTCCTTTCGGCCAGTTACACTGTAGGAACAGCTATACCCAAGGCTACAGCTTTCGCTCTCACCTGATTTCTATAGCGGCTCGAAGGATTTACCGCTCGAGGTCGTTCCCAAGAGTATCGATCCCTTGGCAGGCCTCTCTTAAAAAGATAAAATTTGAGCGTTACTAACACTTTTCTCTTGCACCTAGGACCACGAGAGCCAAGGGAGAGGATAGTGTGTGTTAGAGGTAGGACCACTCGACCAACTCTTTTGCACAAGTGTGCCAAACACAAAATTCACTTGTTCCTTTTAATTTGTCATCGCAATGATTTTCTATCTATTTGGAGATGTTGCTCCAACAGTCATGGTGTTCTTTTTAACTTCAAAGGCAATGTGTTTTGTAATCTAGAATTTTGAAAATCCTGGTCAACTTAATGAAAAACACGTTTTGCTTTGAAGGAAAATTGCTTTGAAAATGAGACAAGTTGATTGTGAATTTTATTTGCACCAAAAATGGAAGTGTGGATTGTGAGTTTTATCTTGATGCAAGAAATAAAATTTGCCTTGTTGATTTTAAGCACCAAAACGAAGTTTGTTTCCTAACTTGCAAAAAAAAAATAAAGTTGTTTTTGTATAAGTTTGTGGTTCTTTTTACCTTTGAACAATGAAATTCTTTTTAAGAGCCCCAAACAAATGTGTGATTCTTTTTTAAAAGCCCAAATTTGAAATGTGAAGTTAATTTTAAACCAAAATAAAAAGTGAATTCATTTTTAAAACCAACTTCAAAAAACAAGTTAGTAAAAAATATAAATCTACTTTTTAATCTAATTTAAATCTGCACAAAAGAGAAAAATAGTTAGTAAAATCCGCCTATTTGGTGGGCTTCTACAAGCCTAATTTTTTTTTTTTTGGTTACAAGGTGATTTGTACAACGTTTTGTTACAATAGCGCTAGTCTGCGTTTGAACAGAGGCACTATTAAATTTGGTTAATGGATGCCATATGGAGATTCAAGATGGTTGAATATGATAAGAAAATACTATGCAAGAGTAGATAGTGATGCTATGAAAAAGCTCTATGCTAATGCCAGTATAACAACAATACTCTAAATGCTTCCCCTTTTGCTTGAGGAGAAGGGTTCTATTTATAGAAGAAATAGGGAAATGAAGGGTTAAGATTGAGCAATCTTAACAAGGGTTAGGATTGAAAGTTGGGGATCCATGTGCACAATTGGCACCAATAAAATGGTGACAAGTTTCAACATAGGATTGGGTTGAGAGAAGAGGTTGGAGGCATTAAAGGCCTGAGAAGACCTCATGGTTATCTAGAAGGTAAGGGTCAAGTCTAAATTAAGATTACCCATTGGATTAAGAGTTAATCCAAGGATAAACCTTTGTGCAAATGTTTAAGAGATAATCATGGTCAAAGCATTAAAGGCTTGATGAGACCCTTGGGTTGGGTAGAGGTTGAGTCAAAACAAATGTTTTAACCATGTGGGAGGGTTTGAGGTAACCATTAATGGTTATTGGAGACTTTGGGGATTAAGTGGTTGAAGGTTGAAAGCCTTCAATAGTTATCAAAGACTTTGAGCCATTTAGTGGTTGAAGGTTGGAAGCTTTCAAAGGTTATCCAAGACTTTGAGGGTTAATTTGTTGAACACACAAAGCATTAATTGTTTTTCAAAGACTTTGGAGTCTTTGAGAAGTGACTCCAATTTGCTTAGGAATGTGACAATATTTAAGGGATGAATTTAGGCTAATTAGGAAGGGTTTAGAAGAATATAGAAGGGGTTTAGGCATACAAGTGGATTTTGTAGGAAAATGCAAGTGGGAGAAATTTTGGTATTTTCAATTAAAATAAAATCATTTATTTCAATTAAATGGTGTAATTTGCATTTGGATAAATATTCAAATAAATATTAATTTATTTAAATGAGAAAAAGAAGATAAAGCATTAAAATGCTTGAAGACTTTGAGGGAAACCATTAAAGGCTTGAAGACTTTAAGGAAAACCATTAAAGTCTTTAAGAAGACTATAGAAGGAAGCCATCAAGTTTGAAGACTTTAAAGCCATCAAGTTTGAATACTTTAAGGGAAACCATTAAAGGTTTCAAGTGGGTGAGGATAAATAGGATTTTAAATAAATAATTTATTTAAAATAGTTGTGCAACTTGCTTTTGTAGGAAAATACAAGTGGGTGGAGGATAAAGGTGATTTAAATAAATTATTTATTTAAAATAATTGTGCAACTTGCATTTGTAGGAAAATGCAAGTGGGTGGAGGATAAAGGTGATTTAAATAAATGATTTATTTATTTAAATGTGAGAGGTGGGATTTTGGGGGTTTTAAATAAATATTAATTTATTTAAATGTGAGAGAAGATTTAATTAAATAAATATGATTTATTTATTTAATTAATGGTCTAAATTTGGTTAAGTGAATTAAATCAAATAAATTGAATAATTTATTTAATTAATAGGAGAAGAGGGTTAAGATGAATTAATTAAATATTAATTTAATTAATTATTAATTGATGGTTAAATAATCAAATAAATACTAAGTATTTATTTAATTAAGTGGACAGATTTATGTGACTACAGAAGGTATATAATTTCAATTTAGCATTTTATTCTAGATCTAGTCTCTTCCCTACACGGGTAAGCTCTCATTTTTATCAATTATTTGTTATAGGGTTAATTCCAAACCCAAGGTTTGACCTAGGCAAACCCCTATTAACTCAACACCATTTTTCTGCTCTTGTTTGTGAAAGTTTCAGGTTTAGCAGAGGAGGAATATAGATTCATAAAGTTCAGTCTAAGATAAAGAGATCTAGACTTTGAAGAAGCAAAAAACCTTGGACATTTCAGATAAGTTTGAAGTGTTTGATACTTTTTCTATGGAATTTCAAAGAAATATTTAGAGTGACATCCTAATACCAAATATATTCATATTATATACATCAAACGCCTTTAGGACTAGTATGCTTCACAACATAATCCATCACTTTCAAGCTAAAATTGCAGACACAAGTTCCTCTCTAATCCTTGTTTCCAAATATGTACTTAAAGTTTGCATTTCTATTTTGTAGCTTATTTTTGTAGAGGGGGGAAAATGAACCTCTTCGACATGCAAATAACAACCTCTCAAAGATTCACTAACCGACCTCTCCACTCAAGATGTAGTATGTCTATATACCTCCTTTGATATCTCTCTGCACAAGGAGGGCAACGTGATGTGCTAGCGTCTTGTACAAACAGAATGTAGAATTCACACAAAAGGGCACAATGTAATAGATATGTGTTCTAGATTAATTTAAATATGATAAATGTAAATAAAAGAAGGTAAAACAATTATATAAATGAAATGAAAGCCACAAAGGAAAGGAAGAATAAAATCGCACAACTGGTCCATGATATGAAGCCTCCAGCCAAACGAATCTCCTCTAATGCAACTTACACACAAGTCAGAAAGAAAAAAATTTGGGGCTGCTTGGGGACTTGCCTCAGTCAAATCCTTATTTTGGTGTTTCCACCTCCACAGACAACCAGATAGGTTGATAGAATAAAAGATAAATGCAAGATAAGATAAATGATAAATGATAAATGATAGATGATAAAAGAGGGATGTGATAAATCCCAAAATGCTCAAAGATAGGATAAATAGAATGATAGAAAGATATTACCAAAGAGGTTTGAGAAAGCCAAGAGAGTTGCAAAAGATTATCGTGAGAGCTTGAGAGTGATGTAGTAAGAGAAAGAGAGAGAAAGAGAGAGCAAGAGAAAGTTGTGAGAGCCCAAAAAATAAGAGAGATTGTATGGAGGAACCAGAGAGCTTGAAAGAAGAGAAAGATGGGTTTAAAATGAGAGAAGAGGAGGGAAAAAGAGGGTTGGTGAACTGTTTGAAATTTTTGGGGTCATTTCCATTGACATGCACAAATGGCAAGTGGAAAGGCGCGCTCATAAGTGTCACTCGATCGTTAAGATGTCACGAGATGAATGTGCAACGCACAGACGTCTTCTCGGTGCGCTAGTGTCCAAATGAATCACGATCAAAAGCAACAAGTGGCAAGAAAACACATGTCTAACTGGAAACAGAAGATAAATGATGGATGTTGAAAGGTGTCTTGAGCATCCTAAGAGGCAAAAAGTTGATGCAAGGGCTGAAGTGAGCCTACTCGAGTGCTAGGAGAATGAATACCAAAGGGGTTAAAAAAGATGTAGGTCAAATTACAAAGGGGTATGCAATTTGTGACACTACATTTTGCCCCCACTTTAGCATGACTTATGAATGAACATGAATATGCATGCTAAAGGAAATCTACTGAACAAGAAATAACATCATGATACCAAAAGGATATTGTAGAGGAAGTAGATATATCTCCAAGCCAAGGAAGACCTACAAAACAGATGCTTTAGAAGTCAAAGACCTACAAAATAGATGCTTTAGATAGAGAAACCTGCACGAGAGAACATGGTTAGAGAATAAGATAATCCCAAGACAGCAGGGTTAGAAAATGATAAAGAAAAAGATAGCACACACACACGAAAGCACACAACAAAGAAACTATGATCTTGACTCAGCGAAGTGGAAAAGACCTCGATGTAAAAGGTTGCCTCGATACCATGCATCATCCCCAAAATAAAAAGAAACAAAAAATAAAGGAATTCTAAAATGAAGAGAAGAAAGTAAGGATTGATCACTTCAAGGAAGAATGCACCTAGAATTCATAGAAGCAATCAATATCGAAGAGATAGTACATGAACCAGACACTAGCTTGATGCATCACTAGCGGTCATGTAGATATGACAATGGTAAAAAAAAAAGATAGATCTAGCAAGTTGTGTTATGCTAGATGATCAAAGATAAGTAGCACCAACCTCGCTCTGAAGGAAGGTCACTACAAAAAGATAAGATAAATAAGATAGTCGCGATAGGGAGGTAGATTTTTGTTGATCAGACAAGGTTGCCCCCAACGAGATGAAGCTGAGATTTGAAATAGAAATTGTTACTCAGTGCATCGCAAACATGCTAGTTGTAGACTAACATGTCAGATGATAAGATAAAGGATAGAGATAAACGATAAATAAGAAAACGTAGCAAAAATGAGCCTCGCTTTAGAGGAAATCCCCTTGTTAAGAAAAATATACAAGATAAACAAATACCATTGGTATGAGATACGCTAATATGGATAGCAAGGTGTGTTATGCTAGATAGCCATACGATAGGGCAATTAGATAGATTTTGTTGGTGTGGGTAGCGACATGCTAGATAGCCATGTGATTGGGCGATCAAAGATAGATTTGGTAAGTAGTAGATTGGCCCCTAAAAAGGTGAGAAAAATCAATAAATCAAATGGTTTGGCCCCCATCTAGGCAAAGAAAATGATAAAGAAAAAGATCAAGTGGTTTGGTCTCCACTTAGGCAAAAACATGGAAAAGTGATAAAAGGATAGTCGCCACGATAGGCAAGAGATAGAGACATGATAAGAAAGCAAAGAAAGTTGAAATATGATAAAGAACAAGATAGAGATACACTTCAGCGTCACTTTCTATGCAAAGAATAACAAGGGGGCATATCAATACATGAAACATCGATGACACCCGATTGATGAAGTTGTTGAATCTTGCCATTCAATGCCTTACATTCACTAGTGGAATGGCCAAGAACTTGATGGTATACACAGAAATAATAATTTTTAGGAAACTTCTTATGTGTAGGATGAGGAAGAGAAATCAAGCGGGCTTTAAAAAGCCGCAACAAAATAAGCTCTTGATTAGATAAAGGATGAGGAGAAGGAAGCAACCCTTTCTCTTAGGGAAAAGAATTTGACTAGTCACAAGAAGAAGACATATGAACATTAGAGAATGAAGGGGATGAAGACAAAGGAGAAGCTTTGTAACCTAAACCCACTATAAAAGAGTGTAATTTTGATTCCAAAGGGACTTAACTCCTTGACCCATGCGACCAAGCCCATCTCCTTTCTATCCATACTTGGAATAAATATTGAATCCTGGACCATAACATGATTGCAACTCCTACAAAGGGGGAGGATCACCTTTAATGGTGTTCACATGATCCCATGATATAGAAGTATAATCATCTTTGGTAGCGGGTGTGAATGATACTTTGGGAAAGTTAAGGTGGATAGGGTTGACTTTATATTCTCCAATGAAGGAGCTTGTAAAGTCTAAGGAACCCCAATCATCACCAAGAAATGCATTCAATTGAGAAGGAGTAGACTTAAGACTTTCTATTTTAGGAGGATCTTCTTTAGGGACAACCTTCTCATGGATTTCCTCTTTAGGAGGGTCCATAGGAATATTTTTTGGCATATTAGAAGATAAAGATGGAATATAATTTTGAAAGGTAGGTATAATTGAGGCATGACCAACTGCTGCAATTTGACATAAGTGCATAGCTTTGGGATCAACCTTGATTATAACTACCTGATTGTTAGCAAAAAACTTAATAGAACCATGAAGGGTAGAACTGACTGCTCCTAAAGCATGAATCCAAGGTCTACCCAAGAGAAGATTGTACGATAAAGGTCCTGGCATAACATGCACCAGGGTTGGAATAGTAACTGGTTCAACCTTTATAGGAAAAATAACAGTGCCCAAAGTGGTTTTACAATTATTATCAAAACCATGGATGAACATCGAAGATGCAGCAATAGACTTAGAATCCACTTTGATTTTGGGCAATAGGTCTAGACTACAAACATTGAGCATTGAACCAGTATTAGTGAGAGTTTGTCTAATGTCGATACCATTAATATAAACAATTATTATTAATAGATCTGCTTGATTTATTATTTTTGGAGCGACTCTGCATGAATATGATTCATCAATGCATTTACATCTGAAGGCCTAGTTGAAGAAGGCAATAAGATATTTTGTAGAGCTTCCTGTAACACACCTTGATAAATTGGAGCAGTTTGAAGCAAATCCCAAATTGAGATCTTAACGGGAGTAACACAAAGTTTCTCAATAAGATCGTAATCACTAGATTGCTTAACTGAAGGTTTAGGTGCTTGAGGAAGATCTGGTTGAGAAGGTGGTAAAGAAGGTTGTGGATGATCAAGATGTTTCTTATCTTCGAGTATTATAAGTATGGGCTACCATTCTATAAGAAGGAGCCTTAGACTGTGCATATCTTGTAAAAAGATCTGGTGTCATTTTCAAAAGGAACACCATGAATAGATTTTACCTTATTTGGAGAAGGACTGGTTGCAGTCGCATGAATGATTTGTCTTTTAGGCCTTTTAGGGGCAGCAGAGACATAAATGGTATTCATAGACTCATTGTGATATGTATAATATTTAGATGAATGGATTTTCTTAACATCGACCTTTGGAAAATCATATATGAGTCAAGACTCATCATTCACTAACGCATCATCTCTAGAAGAGAGTGCACTAGAATGAAGAGATGGTAGAGTAACATTAAGAAATGTGTCAATAATTTCATCCTCTTGTAACAAAATATTCTCTGAAATAGAAGATATATTATGAGAGGGATCAAAGGAATAGAATGACAAAGGTAGAGCTAAGTCACCATCACAAGCATGAAAAGGAACATCATTAGCACTTTGAATATAGCTAGAAACTAAGTTAATAAAAGAAGATAACATATGCATTTTAAAATTAATAAACTTAAACTTAAGAGAGAATGCATAAATTTGTTGGTCAAAGGTTGACAAACCATTAAATGAGGTTCGGGGCTACGACTTGACAAAAAAATTTGGAAGAAGGGGAAAGATAAATTGTCCTTTTTTTTTTAGGGAGACATCGAATGACGAAAGGAATGATAAAGAATTCTCTAAAAATATTACAGAAGAAGTGTTCACGTCGAGTTCACCAAAATGTAGAGGGGGAAAAATGAACCTCTTCGACAAGTGGATAACAACCTCTCAAAGATTCACTAACCAACCCCTCCACTCAAGATGTAGTATGTCTTTGTACGTCCTCTGACGGATCTCTACACAAGGACGCATTCATGGATTATGGACAACAACACGACACGCTAGTGTCCTGTATGGACATAATGCAGAGTTCATACAAAATGGCAAAATGTAATAGATATGTGTTCTAGATTAATTTAAATGCGATAAATGTAAATAAAAGAAGGTAAAACAACTATATAAATGAAATGAAAGACACAAAGGAAAGGAATAAGAAAATCTCACAACTGGTCCACGATATGAAGCCTCCAGCCAAATGAATCTTCTCTAATGCAACCTGCACATAAGCCAAAAAGGAAAAATATTTTGGGTTGCTTGGGGACTTGCCTCAGTCAAATCCTTGTTTTGGTGTCTCCACCTCCATAGACAACCAAATAATTTTATAGAATAAAAGATAAATGCAAGATAAGATAAATGATAAATGATAAATGATAAATGATAGAAGAGCGATGTGATAAATCCCAAGATGCTCAAATATAGGATAAATAGAATGATAGAAAGATATTACCAAAGAGGCTTGAGAAAGATAAGAGAGATGCAAAAGATTATTGTGAGAGCTTGAGAGTGTTGTAGAAAAATAGAGACTGATGTAGCAAGAGAAAAAGAGAGCAAGAGAAAGTTGTGAGAGCCCAAAGAATAAGAGAGATTGTGTGGAGGAACCAGAAAGATTGAAAGAAGAGAAATATGGGTTTAAAATGAGAGAAGAGGAGGGAAAAAGAGGGTCGACAAGCCGTTTGAAATATTCGGGGTCATTTCCACTTACATGCACAAGTGACAAGTGGAAAGGCACGCTCAAAACCATCATTCAAGCGTTAAGATGTTGCCAGACGAATGTGCAACGCATGAACGTCTGTGTGGCATGATAGTGTCCAAATGAATCATGATCAAAAGTGAAAAGTGGCAAGAGAAACACATGGCTAACAAGAAATAGAAGAAAAATAATAACTACTAAAAGGTGTCCTGAGCATCCTAAGAGAAGATCATTGCAAGGGCTGAAGTGACCCTACTCAGGTACTAGGGGAATGAACACCAAAGTGGTTACAAAAGATGTAGGTCAAATTACAAAGGGGTATAAAAATTTTGACACTATAATTGTATATGTTGATCACTCTTAATTTTGCATTATTAGCCCTAATTCTTGCTTTTAATCATTCTATCTTATCCAATACCATCTACACTCAATAAGGAAATAATCAAACCATTGTGTCAATTGTCCCAAGAGTTTGTAGGTGGGCCAATTGGTTATTTTCTTAATGTATGTTGATATGATTAGGTTTGATTCTTAGCTTGCATGTTTAGACTGGTGAGCCCCATTACCTCACCATTGTATTTTGTTGAGCCCAATGTTCATTGCATAAATTATGATTTAGATGTTCATATATGAGTTTTATTGTATATCATTTTTAGATTTATACTAATGTTGAAATCAATCATTCCTATAGTTCATTTTCCTTTTAATTAGTGGTTGATTGATCATTCTATTGAGATATTTCATTGTTTAAACACTTCTTTTGCTATAATTATTTGCATTATCAATTGTATAAGAGGTATTGCGAGCATACATCTATTTCATTACCTTTGCCTTACTTTGTGTATGATTTTCATTACCCATTGTCTCAAATACAATATCCTAGTGAGAAGAAGTTATAGACTTGTGAATTCCCAAAGTTTAAACGCTATGGGTATTGAGCCTAAGTGAGACTAACTCATTCCCTAGGAGCTTGGGTGAATCCTCTTCTTTCAATTTAACATCTAAAATGTCTAGAATTGTTGAGAATCCCTCCCTTCATACTTCTCGTGATGTGGATGACTCTTCAAATCAAGTGACTATTGATAAAATAAAAAATATTAAAAATAAATTGGAAGATCTTCAACAATTTGTGGGTCAATAACACTTGGGTGCAGAGGAAATTCCCTTGACTGAAGGTTTAAGGGGGTTGATTCAAAATTATGAAAATGGTATGGAAGTGTTGTGTGGTATATCTCATATTGTGGATGACAATATTATGACATTGAAAAGTTGGGCCAACGTGCTTGGACATTCAAATCCTCAAAACCAAGTTGAGCCTTTCATTTGGATGCCTACATCTTTTCCTAATGTTCCTACATATGATTACCTCTACACAAAATTTTAACACTACACATGTTAGCTATGGGGGGGAATCATATCAATCAACATTCCTACATACCACCTTCAAATAGTCTTCCATCTATTTCCCAACCATTTCCTCTACCTACCTACCAAAATGTTCCACCTACCTATCATAATACACTTTCCAGTCCTCCATCTCAATCCAATATTTATCCATTCAACTCATCCATCGAAGCCACCATAAACCGTTTGATCCAAAATATTTCGTCTTTGCAAAAAAAATGGCTTCCATAGATAAATCCAAATCCACTATTTCTACATACTCAACTACTAGCCCACTTTCCATTGTCATCCTTCATTTTCTTGTCTCACAACATATTAAGGTTCATCATTTGGAAAATATTTTGGAAAAGGTAACCCCCAAACTCATGTGAAAATATTTTCAACTTTGTGTAGTGATTTCCATATGACCACAAACTCATGGAAAAACTATTCACCATACCTTAAGAGAAAAAATTGCAATGGTTTTGTTCCTTGCCTCCTTATTCAATTGATTATTTTCAAATTTTGAGTGATGCATTTTTCAACATTTTTAAAATAATAGTACTCCACAAATTAGTTTGATTGATTTTGTGTGCATTACAGGCATGTTAAATAAAAATTGATTGATTTAATTGGTACATATAAACATTTGCATTCACAAATTGCTTATCCTATGCTTGATGGTGATGTTCAAAGAATTTTAATTAACAATTTGCAAAAAGACATTAGATATAAGCTTTCATTTTTTGATTATGCATCTTTCACACAATTATGCACAATGGTTCATAATTGTTAGCTTCAAGAGAGTCAATATGAACCTTCTTCATTGTTGATTTCGATTTGTAAGAATGAAGATGCTCATAAAAACTTTCAAAACTTTAGAAAACAAAATAAGGACTTCTTCAAGATCAATACCAACAACGCTTGCAATCATAGTGAGTCTCAAGTGGCAACCATAACCCTAATTGCAACTCACTTTCCTTCAAAATTTAGACATCACAACTTCACTCCTCTTTTCGAATCATTGCATAGAATCATAGAATCATTGCATAGATTCTTTTATGTGTTTATTTGCATGTAATGTGTTCCCCATGGTGTGATTCTTGGTGTGTCTTTGTGTTTTGTTAAGCTCTATTTGGATGATCCTTGTTACTCTATAGGTGCAAGGTAATGAAGTGACCGAACTTGTTATGAAATTTCTCTATTTATATCTCACTTCTTGTATATGATGTATCCATGTTGTGTCATAAATGTGATTTTACATTGTCTACATAGGGATGCTACAAAGTGTTGAGATATTTTTGGTCTCTTCCATGTTGACCCAAAAAGACTTGTATTGTTCATTGTTATGTGCTCTTCTTCCATTGCACTTGTAGTTTCACTCGGGGGGATGAGGTCAATTCATTGCAATCATACTTGATATGCATGATTTATCTTATCCACATATTGACCCTAGATAGTGGATCCCTTATTTTCTCTTTCATGTCTTGTGAACCATCACCTTTGATTTTCCTTTCTTGGGGCCATTTCATTGCTGCACCATGCTTGTATTTTGGATGTATATATGATACCTTAAAGCAATTTCTCCCAGTAAGGGGTACACAATTGCTTTAATATGGGGGTATATAGTCCACTATATGTTACACTTTATGCACATGCCATTAGGTTTGGATTTTACACTTTGATCACACACCATGATATGTTGGTGTAGGTTTGAGCACCCATTTTACAATCTATTATTTTTGGATTACTTTGCAAGACAATGCTTTCTTTTGGAATATTTGTTCTTGGTGTATGTTGCAAAACCCATTTTTCAGTCATTTTTTGTTAGATTATTTAGCAAACTGAGGTTTTTCTTTATAATCTCCCTTTGTGCTAACATGACTCACAATATGCAACTCCTTACTAGATCAATAAGCTCTCTCTCTCTCTCTCTCTCTCTCTCTCTCTCTCTCTCTCTCTCTCTCTCTCTCTCTCTCTCTCTCTCTCTCTCTCTCTCTCTCTCTCTCTCTCTCTCTCTCTCTCTCTCTCTCTCTCTCTCTCTCTCTCTCTCTCCCCCCCGCCCACACACACACACACACACACATATTTGGCTTATAATAAGTAAATCCTTACTAAACCTAGAAGCCATACTCTTTTCTTCTTTCTTGAATGCTTATTGTGCTAATAATATTGCTCCTTTTATCTTGGTGTTTTAGACCAATTTGATCCTAAGTCCTTAGGGGCTTGGTGTTTCTTGTCTCTTTAATATCTTGGTGAGAGTCTTTTGATGCTATCATATACTTTATCAAGAGTATGAGTGTAAGTTTGTACTCCTGCTAAAATGGGGGCTAAATGTAGTGTCATAAATGATACATCCCCATACAATTTCATGTTCATATGCATCTCACCGTGGTGTTTTTCCTCTTTTTCCCTAATTATGCCTAATTTTCTCAAACTATTTTTAGCTTTGAGGTCTCTACTTTATCCTCTTTCTTCTTGACCTTGTCCTAGTGCACAATGACTAGAATAGGGTTCCTAGTCCTCCTAGAAGAGGGTGTTAGATGTCATAGTCTAAGTGAAAGGGGTCCAAATTTTAACCCTCTAACGGTTGGAAAAAGTTGAGCGGGAAGAGATACCCGATGTTTTCCTTCTTCATAATTTTCAACATGTTTCATGAGGCTGAGTATAAAAGAGAGTCTTATCCCCTCATTTGAAATATATCTCATCAAGGAATTCAATTCAAATAAATAATTTCAAGTGAGCAAGAAATCAAGCATTCTTAAGGCAATGAATGAGAGGTCATGTATTTTGATTTTCAAGCATTTAAGATGGCATTCATAATCAATTTTATGCAAATGCATGCATGATTTCCTACCTAGAAACATCAACCTTTCATTAAGACCTTTCATGAAGACTTCAAGGTATGGAGATTCATAAATGAAGGCATTTCGTTTCAACTTAGCATTTTATTCTAGATCTACCATTTGTCCTGCAAGAGTAAGCTATCCTTTTTATCAACTCTTCATTATAGGGTTAATTCCAAACTTGGGGTTTGACCTAGGAAAATCCTTATCAACCCAACTCCATTTTTCTTCTCTTGTGTGTGTATATTTTAGATTTAGTACATAAGGAATATAGATTCAAAAAGTGCAGACTAGGACAAAGATATACAAACTTTGAAGAAGTAGAAAACCCTATAAATTTTAGATAATTTTTGAAGTGGCTAACACGTTTCTAATGAAATTTTAGGGATTTCAAAGTGAAATATTGATCCCAAATTTGTTCATAGTATTTTCATTAGGCACCCTCAAGAATAGCATGCCTAGCCACATAGTCAACCACTTTCATGCTCAAATTGTAGACATGGGTTCCTCATTGATCCCTATTTCAAGATCTATACTCAAAGTTTGCATATATGTTCTATATCTTATTGTTTATGCTGATTAAACTCAATTTTGCATCATTAGCCATAGTTCTTGCATTTGATAATTCTATCTCAATTATATCTACACTTAGCAACAAAATAATCAAACCATTGTGACTAGCTCTCCTAAGGGTTTGTATTTGGGGCACCTATTGGTTGTTTCCCTAATGTATGTTGATGTGAATGGTTTTATTTCCTATTTTGCATGTTTAGACTAGTGAACCCCATTCCCTCACCATTACAATAATATTTGTTCTCACTATTATTTCTAATACATTCATAAGGGGTGATGGGTTCCACTAGCAGTGATAAAGTGGGTTGTGGACACAATTATTTAATATTATTTTCCCCACATGTAGATTTCTAGAATAAGATAATTAATGACTTAGGAAGTGTACGAACATGAGTGATCTTAAGGCTTCTTCAAGTGGGGGCTGGAAGAGGCAACAAGTGTCTCTTGGTATTTTGTCATTTATTACTTTTAATACAATGTTTATCCTACAAGATTGGGTATCCAAATTGGAGAGAAAGTATTCGAGCCAAATTGATCTCCTTTCAGCTTTCATGAAGGTAATACAAGGGTTATGATCATTTGGAATGAGGAGAATTATTTTGATACCTTTCTTGGTGGTTTTGAAGCTCCTTCCATTCTATAAATTAAAAAAATTGGATGTAGGATGCATAAAATGAAGAATAGTTGAATGTAGAGTTAAGTTTTAGGAACAAGGACAAGTGAGGGGCATAAAGGAGGTTTCTCACAAGTACACAAGTGCTTCCATGTTGGAGGAAAAGAGGATAATGGAATTGAATGTATTGTATTCACATTTATTGTTGGTAATACATATTGGTCTCTCTTCTTGGTCGAGCTTTTTCCTGCAAGGGATTCTCCATAAAAATCCTATGTTATGTGGTATTTTTATGTTGTTGATTTGTGCATAATTATTGTTGTCTTATGGTGATTTAATTCTTTATTTAAGTTCAAATAAGATAGAATTATTAAGCTTGATATGTAGGTTTAATTTTAACATCATTAAGAAGATGGATCTAAGCATGGTTTTCCATATTAAGGCAACTTACTTTATTGATTTGAATATAATTTTCAAATTTTCATCGTGCAGTTGTCCAAGCCTTGTATCTCATCCTTTGATTGGTTTATTGGATATAGAGATTGATCTTCAAAAGATTTGGTATTGAACCTATTTATTTCTCAACGTTTGGTATCAAAGTCAAAGGGTTAACTAGTTCTGGGTATTCCTTTATTTTTGGTTTCTTAGCTTGGCAAGCTTATGGAATTCATTAGAAGGAATTAAAGGTTGTTTGGGTATTCCTCTATTTTTGGTGCATTAGTATGGAAAGCTTGTGGAATTAATTATAAGGAATAAAAGGTTCTTGAAGGCTTATGGGAGACTGTTCTACAAGTTAACTTTGTTTTGCAGATATGTGAGATTGGAAAACATGGATATTATCAATGTGATCTATGTTGGACCTTAGAAGCTCATGATTGTGGATCTACATCGACTTGGTTATGCTTTGGCCACCTAAAGCTCTTGTTTGATAATATGTGTGTGTCCTCTTATTTGGTGCCTTTGTTCCTTTACCTTATGGTCATGTGCAGTAAGATGTTGTTCATGTTGGATGAGTATTGGCATCCTTGTTACATGAAGAAAGACCAGATATTTGAGCTACAAAATGAAGTTCTTATGTTGGGTTCATGGTTTTAGCCCGTGATTAGATGAAAGAATAGGAAGATAAGCCACTGGCCTCTTTGTAATTTGTGGATTCGATATGTTTCAAGTTCTTGGACAACTTGGTTTGCTTGTTGGGCAGCATATTTCTCTTATTTTCAACTATCTATTTGTAGATTTGTGCTTATTCCATTGTTTAGATGAAATGTTCAATGCGAATGTCTATATGTTTAGGTTGATTTTAGATTTATAAATGGTTTTTTATATTTTACATGTCAACTAAAACCTATGGTATGCAGTTATGTGATAAGATACTATTCAAGTTATTTTGGATGAAGACAATTACATGATTGATTGGAAGGTTCTTATTGATCTATGGTTACTCCTATGTGGGTTTCTTTGGAAGACAAGATCTAGCATTGATTTTGTTGTTTAGTCTGGGAAATACACATGTTATGATTGATTATATTTGTTATGCATGATACCAATGTGGGGTTTGAATCTTTCAATTATTTGAGATTGGAGCACTAACTATGTATTTCACTTTTGAGATTTTGCATACATGTTCATCTTGTAAATTGTCTATGTTGAAGATACAGACTTCAGGATCACAAACAAAAATAATAAAACCTTCCACAAGTGAGTATACAATAAAGAGTTGGCTTGAATATTGAGATATGAGATCTAGTATATCTTACAAATGTACAATCACCTTGATTATATAGGAAAGTTGGGATGGGGTATTACAAATGCCCTTGATACAGATATTAAATGTTCAATGTAAATATTAAATGTCTAGATAACTAAAAGTTTATGAGATAAACATGGACCCATTATGGATAACTTTTAGAAATGACACATATAACCTAACTTAACTTAACATGTGAATAGGTTACCACTAATATATAGTTAGGAAATAACCCCATTCACACTAACACACCACCTTAAGTGCAACTTAGGGAGATAAAAAGTATTATGTAAACGATGAAAAGATGAAAGATGTGTCCCAACTAATAGGCCATGTTTGGTAGCCATGTAGAAAATACCTCTCATAATCAAAGAAAGGGAGAAAACTTGATGTGACAAAACTCCTCCCCAAAAGAGAGAAAGCGAAGAAGATCATATAAAAGTGATAGAATGAGAGATGTATGTAGGTATTATCAATACCTCCAAAGAAATACATCCATCATGAGGATAAAATCAATAATCCCACATAAGAGGGAAATAGAGAGACTAAGAAGTGCTCCATAAGGAATAATGT
The DNA here is from genome assembly GCF_030272615.1 of Cryptomeria japonica. Classification (NCBI taxonomy): domain Eukaryota; kingdom Viridiplantae; phylum Streptophyta; class Pinopsida; order Cupressales; family Cupressaceae; genus Cryptomeria; species Cryptomeria japonica. The sequence goes on along the minus strand of NC_081408.1, from coordinate 525,999,327 downwards.
CCTACAAATGATAATTGCCTGAAGGAAAAACATGATCCAATGCTTAAAAACAGCTTGTCTCCCCTAAGGAAGAAACAAACCCAAGTAAAAATGTGGTAATGCTTCCCATTTAGTATATGATTTGAAAGATGGAAGCATGAAGAATGATGATGTCTCTAAAAACTACTCAAATGTCTCATTGTCCACAAAAGAGGAAGGTGTTGCCATCCAATCAAGTATGTGCCCAATCAAATCTAAGAAGGTGACAAACTAGAACTTTGTAGAAACTAATGTTGAACACGCTCCAATGATGAATATGGTTTGACAATGGGAGTGCAATGTCTATCATCAAAGAGGATATTTAACCCCTCAGATGCTTCCTCCAAATTTTAAAGACAATGATGATCCTAATGAATAGGAATGATGAAAGTCTCAATCAATAACTCTACACAAGGAATCAAATTATCAATGGAAGTGAAGGTAAATCAACTATATTTGAAGAAAAATCGGGAACCTTTGAAGGAACCACATCCTCATCTTATGAAGTTTAAAATTCTCTAAATAAGAAAACTCTCAAATTGTATCACAATCATAGGGTATCATTTCTGAAAAGTGAAGAGGCACAATACAGTCTGAAATAGGATCATCTAAGAATGGATGAGTATCTTGAGATGTCCATATAACTGCCAAATTTTAGTCCAAACAACATGATGACACTCAAAATAAATAATAGACTTTGAAATATTTCATCATCTACATGCATAGCAATAACTCCTAAGACATGATCCCTTTTACAATTTCAAGAAAATTTATTACTAGGTAGGCTAGGTAGGGGAACAGTGTTATACAAATATGGAAACAAATTAAGCCATCTAATATTTTTATGATTCCATGTTTACATTGTTTATAGTTCCCCTTTTTGAGAATGATCAAACAAAGATGAAATGAAAAGCCTATTTCAAACCATGATATTTCTTCAAAATTATAAGGATAGAAACTATCACATGAATATAGAAACTCCCAAACATAATTAATACTAGTTGAATGAAGTCTTTCCACAAAGACAAAACTTCTCCAGGTGTCGAGACGTCCAAGTAATCAATATGGCATATGGTCAAAAAACTAAATAAATAATACTTAGGGTTGAGTCTAGAAAAGGTGCATGTGAACAATGATAAAGTTCCTCAATACCTTTATAATGCTGCAAGAATCGCAAAAAATTGAGATTGTGGTAAAATGTTATGAGTTCGGAGGTCCAAAATGGAAAATATAACTTTAGGATACAATATAGTCTATCAAATAGAAAAATATCTAAAAATCACCTACACCACTATGAAGTACACAGAACCAGCTTTCCAATGATATCTCATTTGTACAAACTTGACTCACTATGCCCAGGTTATGCTCTACCAAATAAAAAGCCCAATTAAGCTATAAGAGGGGCCAAAAAAGTAGCACTTAGGGCTAATGGTGTGGGATCCCATGTGAATTGGTCATTGGTGGTCAGAAAAAGGGGGTTGTTGCCCAATAGTGATTGAGCATGGGTGGCTAGGACCCCCCATGGCTTTCTCCACCATTCGCAAGGCTCCGCTCATGATTATACACATGATTGTGACAAAGCTTAAGTACTATAATTCAACATTTTTTATATTCTAGATCGTTTACAAATATTTTGCTCATACGAGCATCAACTTGAGACCATTACATGACACTAATATTTTCTCATATCGAGCAACCACAACCATGACACTAATACTAGCTCATTTCGAGCAACCATGCTAGAATCAACAAGTGGAAGACCAAGAGTCACAAATTAGAATCTACTTATTAGAAACCACCATTAGCTCATTTCAAGCAACCACACTAGAATCAACCTATGGAAGACCAAGAGTCACAAATTAGAATCCACCTAGAAGCCAACTGTGGAAGACTGAGAGTCATGACTTTGAATTCCATATTAGATGTCCCTTTGGTATTTGAACTTTGATCTCCACAATGAGAACTCAATGCTTTAACCAATAGAACACAACCCCTTGGACACTATAATTCAACATTTAAAAAATTTATTGAACAAAATATCAAATTAAAATTTTAAAAATCTCCTGATAGGCCTATGCACTTCATACAATGTGACACGGAGATTGTAGCCCCATACACAAATTGTACAAATAGTAACATAGGATGTATGATGCAATCTAGAGCAAATATGCTCACAAAATATTTTAATTTTAAACTGACTATTTTGATGACAACTTGTGGAAGCTGATTTCATATGGTATGCATTCTATACAAAATAAATAATGGCAAAAATTTTCCCTAGAGCCCCAAGTGACTGTGATGAAATTTGATGATTTGATAGGTGTTCCTAGGATTTTTGGGCCTACTAGACAAAATGGCAAGGTCTATTTTGGCCCAATTTGATTCAAAAAATTAGCTACCTCTAGATTTGACAACTTGCCCAAACTTCAAACCCTCATAATTTTAGCAAAAATGGTTAGATTCAAATGCAACAAATACCAATTTTGACTTTATTAGTTTTCTTGGACTCAATGGTGAGCTCAGATCTCCTCCAAGACATGCCAAAGTTAGCTTGTAATAAAAAATTTCTCATCTGGCAATAGATTTACCCTCAAATATGAGGAGGGTTTTACATGGTCATGGCTCTAATAACATGTTGAAGCTATAGACTTCAAGATCACCAACAAAAACAATAAAACCTTCCACAAGAGAGTATGCAATAATGGACTTGCTTGAATATTGAGATATGAGATATGGGATATGTTACAAATGTACAATCAAATTGATTATATAGGCAAGGTGTGATGGGGTATGAAAACTACCCTTGATACAAACATTAAATGCTCATTGAAAATATTAAATGCCTAGATAACTAAAAGTTAATAAGGCGAACATGACCCCATTATAACTAACTTCTAGAAATGACACCTACGACCTAAGTTAACTTAATATGTGAATATATTCTCACTAATATCTAGTTAGGAAATAACCTCATTCACACTAACAATTTAATGAGGATCCGGTTTGGTAGGTCTTGTTGTTGATCACCATTATTTTATTGGTATGTTGATTCTAGTGAGAAAAACATTTTGTGGAGTACTTGATATAGTTGTTCATTTTAATTTTAACAACAAATTATGTTGCATGAGAATCTCTATTTACTTTTAGTGGAGTTTTGGTAATTATGTTCATTATGTTATGTATAACTATCACTTTTGGCAATGGTGTTGTTCATGATGCCATGAGCATTCTTGTACCCATTCTTGATCATTCATCTATCTTGGACACAAGTGCAATATGCTCATATTCTCTCAAATTAACCATGTATAATGAAAATCCCCAAGTTCAATATATATTTTTCTTTCTCAAATGTCTCCCTTTTCATAAAACCCTAATCATTAGGATTTTAAATAAAATGAAAAACATTAGGAAGATGTATCAAGCACACGTGCGTGTGCACGCATGCACATACACACGCGCATACAGACACCAACTAGGGCATCATGGACACTCAATAGTTCTTAAATATCCCTTAAACCCTCCACACACTTCTATTATTGCACACATTATTTATTCTTGAAAGCACACATGATCTCACACACACTACCATTAATGTTAGCTATCTACTACTAACTCAACCTAGAGATTTGAATAATATCAATTGAACAAACAACCATAATGTACCCATTTCCCCACATGTTGTATTTGATAGGTTTAGCTCCAACAATCACATAGACCATATCAACACCACTAGTAGAACATTGGTGTACCAGAGGAGACACGATCACCACTAGTAGAACATTGGTGTACCAGAGGAGACACGATCATGAAAGTGAGGATATGATCATCCTAGATCATACATGACTATGTATGCTAGTAGCATTTAACACTGTTCCAAGGCCAGATTGTCCTCTTATGAAGTTGGACCAAGCTAAGTCTATCATAAAGAGCATTCACATGGGCTTGTAAACGTTTTCAACAACTCACAACTTAGGCAAATGACAGAGTTTGTGAGGAATAAGAACAAATGAAGCAGAACAGACAGTTATTGGAATAGCTGTTTCTTTTGTTTCTTCCTGCGTTACAAAAGGAATACAACCATGTTTAATATAAAAGCAATACATCCATGTGACAGACAACATTAAAATCTTTGTAAGAAACAAAAATGTTGAATACAAAAGGAATACAACCATGTGACAGACAAGTTAACACATATTGGGAAGAGAATTCTAAGCAATTGTACTGACAAAAGACAAACGCCCGCAGCAAATCAGAGTATGGCCATTAATGGATTGAGCCCACATCACTGAGAAAAGTTCCAACCAAATGTTATTTTTTTTGTGCAACTTTTGTTTTATAGAGTGTTGGCAGTTGGTGCTATTTTGTTCTTTAAACAGAAGACTAAAAGAACAAAATTTTGGTGTTTGTTTTTCATGTAAGTTGTTGCCAGACATTGCTGTTGAGGATCAAGTATCCTAAGTGAACAATATCATCTTATTGAGTAAGTTGTGATAGTATTGTAAAATGGTTGTGGTTGGTAAAAAAAGGAAGATTTTATAAGATGACCTTAGAAGAAAATAAACATTAAGTATGTACAAAATAGTTTAGGTTAATAAATGATTGTTAGATATTGATATTCTATTAATCATTATAATTATTAAATGTAAATAGAAATAAGAGTATTTAGTTTGATAATTCAAGATGATTTTAAGATTTATGTGAATTTAAATTTGTGGTACATCTTGTTGTCAGAATGAGGATATTAAATTTGTAAATATTTGGAATCAAAATATTATTTAATCACTATCTAAGTCCAAGGGTTAGAGATAAATTCAATTCTATGAAATTGTCTTGTATTTGTGTGATATCTATTTTTCTTTTATTTCTTTTTCTTATGTATGTCACTCTCATTTGCTCTTTTTGAATATCTAAGGGCATGAATGTTTAGAAACACTGTAAAGGTTGTCAATTAGTCATAGCAAGTCAAGCTATCTAAATCAATCTCCAAAAATTGCACAATGATTGAAGATGTTAATCTTTAGTCATGCAATTGGTTTTCGAAAGATTGTGCAAAGCTAGAATCCTTTTAGAGCACAAATTAAAGTGTGCAAATATGAATAATATCTGATTATTGCTTTGATTAGGAGATCATTAGAATGAATATATTGAATGTCTTTAAATATAGTGACATGTCAACATATTAAGTTGTATTTCATTGGCCTTGGGTAAGAAGGATAAAGGTGAGAAGTTGGTCAAATTTAATTTTAGGCAACATAAGTCCATGGCCACAAGGATGACATTGCAACTACATAGTGGGGCCTTAGGAAAAATAGGGGTTAGATCTTGGTCGATAATGTGTGCATGAAAATAAGTGAGTATAGATGTGATAAACAATAGAAAAGGGTGAATATATGAGGATGTGTGAAGCTATGGATGGGGATGAGTGTAGGTACATATGAACAAATGTAAATGAGGTAGGTGGATAGAATAAGGAAAGGGACACAACTTTGCACAAAATTATGTCATTTGTGACTACGTCTATGTATTAAAGGACTCTCCTAAAAAAGACAAAACTAAATGGGAAAATTTGGTGTTGCTCCCATTAGGGGTGGAGGATGGTGGTGTAGCTCTCAATGGTCAAGAATAATCATGTATAGCGATCACTTAGTGCAATGCTCTCAAGTAGTAATAAAAAGGAAATTGTTTAGTACAATATCTCCAAATGTAAGAAAAAGGATAGTACTTAGCACAATACCTTCAAATTTAATAGAAAATGAGAGTTCTTAGTGCAATATTTTTAAATATAGTAGAAAAAGGAGAGCACTTAGTATATATCCAAATGTAAGAAAAAAATGACAACACTTTGTGCAACACCTTTGAATATCATCAAAGAGGAGAGTGTTACCACAATGCCCTCAAATTAGATCAAATGGGTCCATTCAATGTCACAATGTAAGACATAAACATCAAATCCCATATCAAATAAATAGCCCCATGTAGGAAAGAAAATGTGTAAAAGGGGAAGGCTCAATACCCCTCATGTTGAAAGATATGGCAAAAATAGCATAAAAAATAGAGATGGGGATGCTTTTGGGATTAACTACCCCTATTGCAAATGAAAAACAAGGTACGATAAGGAAACTTAAGATTGTGTGATAAAAAATACTAAATCATATCATCCATTCTATCAAACAAAATTAATAGAAGTATATGGAATATTATGCAAAATCAAGACTACGTCAGATGCTCATATTTACATAGAAAACCATTACAAGAGAAATCTCACAACCAAAACAAAATCATTATTATGTTATTAAAAATACAAAGATTCATTACAACATGTCTCTTATATAGTCTTGATCCATAGTATTACAAGATACACTTTTTTTGCAGTCGAGTGGCAGTCAATCTTCTATCTATCCAACCTAAAAAAAAAAATTAATGTGACCTTGGAACCTTCACACAAGAAGATAGATATATGCATCATCATGGAATACTAACAACCTACTTCCATTCAATTAACCTATGGAATACCAAGAATTGTATAACTATACTCTAACCATACTATGACATCAATATGTTACATATTTAACTAAACTTGATATCTCTACATGAATAATCATTGTGTATAAATACAATCTACCACACATTGAGAGCTAATAGTTTCTGAATAGATTTCACTAAAGTGTGTGTGCCTTCCTATTTTGCTACCAATCTAAGATTGTGATTGCATATACATAATCTAACCATTTATAGTTCCTTGTGGTATCTCAGGATACCATCTTGAACATAATCATGTCCTTGGATCTTATCATATGAACTCTATCTCAATTGCATATGTACCTACATTACCAACCATTGTCTTATAATGCTTACTTCAATATGTAGTAGTGAGTTCTTCAAATGAATTGTGGTTCATACTATAATAACCACTTGTAAACTAGCATGCCTATTATACAACAATATTTAGAACCCATTGTATCTTATTATATTGCATTATATAGCTTCTTACTACAATGTAAATAAACATATCCTTTGAGAACTAGGTGAATAGTAAAATTAAGTTCCAACATCCTCCCACTTGATATTTACCATAAGAAATTAACTAGGACAAGCATATATAATCCCCACACAACATGAAATAGGTGGTATTTACAATTTTCTTCAAAAATCAACAAAATATACCTAAATGTCAACGTTCTCATCTAAAATTTCATGGTTTCACCCTTACAAAATGATATTGCCTAGTTCTAGCATGGTATACATGATTTATTTCTTCTTTAGCTATCTCCCTTACAAAATGATATTGCACATCAATATCCTTAGTACTAGCATGGTAAACATGTTTTCTTTCTTCGCTTTTTAACATTGTAATACTCTTTACGATGTCTTGATCTGAAGGATGCAGAGTGGGATGTCATGCACGGCTAGAATTTTGGGCCCAACCAAGGCTTTTGGTGATGGAATAGCTGGAGGATCTAAGGAGGATGGAGAAGATGATGTTGTGTGTGGGGTTCTTGGAGTTGTTGATTCAGCTTTGGTGGAGGCTGTTGCTTTGGGCGAGATGGGGTTGCCCCCTTTCATTTTTAGTTTTATCACTTTTCCTCTTTCGTTGTTTTGGCCCTCCTAGGAGCATCGGGTGATGCTTTTCCTGGTGCATGATGTGAAAGAGTGGTTCAAACTGACTATTGGGGAGGAAGCTACTGAGTGGTCTTGCCAACATGCCTGCTTTAGAGTCAATTTGGCCTCAGTTTTGAAATAAGTTGAACTGGCATTATTCATTGTTGACTACAAAGGGCATGCCTAGCAGGTAATGTCTCCACTCTCACAGGCAATGCATAATAGCACTCATTTCCTTCTTGTGTCCAATACTTTCTCTTTCTAGCATTTAGCTTGCATGACTCATAGGCCACAGAGCGGCCTTCTTGCATTAAAACTTTTCCAATGGCAAAGTCTGAGGCATCAGTCTAGACCTGGAACGGCTTCCCATACGAGGAGAATACAAGGACTACATCGACTGTAAGCTTCTCCTTTAGTTGATCAAAAGCATCCTATTTTTCCATCCACTCCTAGCCTCTATGCTTCTTAAGAAAATCTATGAGGGGCACTATTATTCTCATATAGCTCAATACAAACTTGCGGTAGTAGTTGGCAAGGTCGAGGAATTGGCACACCTCGTGCATTGACCTAAGAGGTTCTCATTCTCGGATTGCTTGCTACTTTGTTGGGTCTAGCATCAGTAATTTGTGACCAGCAATGTGGCCCTGGTAGAATGCTCTTTAGTAGGGAAACTAGTCTTCACCTGCTTTCGATCATCACATGGTTTGCACCTTGTAGATGAAGGCTTCTTGATCTTAGGTATGTACTATTTCTTTTGAGCTAATTTCACAAGATAATCAAAATTAATATGTTCCAATCTTTTGTGTCACAACCAACTCTCTTCTCTTTGTATGGCAAAGCAATTATATTTATTTACTTCACTTAGATGATACACATCACTATCAATCCTACTTCCTTCTGCAACAAGATCTTTGATATCCTTCTTTCTAATTTCACATTCTTTTGCATTGAATGAAAGGTTATAACCATTGTCACACATCTAACTTACACTCAAAATATTATGTTTTGAACCTTTACGTATAGGGTGATTTCACATCCTTTTGCGTTGAATAAAAGGTTATAACCATTGCCACACATCTGACTTCACTAAAAAAATTATGTTTTAAACCTTTACATACAGGATATTGTAAGTTCTTGTCTTACCACCATCAAGACTTAAGGTACCCTTACTGACAATCCTAGCAATATAATTGTTATTGACAATAACATCTTCTCCATCAAAATCCTTGAAATTCATGAACTTACTCTTATCTCTTGTCATGTGACTTGAATATCCGTTGTCTATGATCCATAAATTACTCTTCTTATGTGCATGAAGTGCAATCTGAGCCACTAAAGATTTCTTTATCTTCTATTCTTTAGGTTTCCTCTTCCAAACCTTCTCGAGATCACAATTCGAATTTATTGAATTAATTCTTTTTATTTTTGGCTTAGCATGGCTCACATACTTTCTTCTACAGTTTCTTGCAATTTGTCTAAAGTTGTTGCAATTATGAAAAATGATATTGAAATCAAATAATGGAGCAAACATGTTTCTACTAACAAAATTATTTCTTCTTACCAAACCTTTCCTACAATCCACAACCTTATGACCAAAATGATTGCAATTAAAATAATAGCTAGAAAAAGAATGATTGAACCTAGTATTGAATTCTTGTCCTCTTGATGCTTGTCTTTGGATAGATCCTATTCTATCTCGACACTTGAGTGAAACCATCATCCATATTTCTATTATTTTTAGTTGTCACAACTTGTTCATACTTTGAACTTCTATTTCAAATTCTCTACAACTGTCCTCATGGACTATCCAACCATCTTTCCCTTCTAATCTTCTATAAAACCAATGTTGATTTTAATGTATTTATTTGATCCAAGATCTTAGTAATTTCCAAACTTTGGCTTCAATGATTGTTTTCTTTTTCAAGATCTTTTCTCAGCACCACAATTTATAAATGCCTCTAACTTTTCATAGTCCTTCTCTTCATTCAACAACCTCTCTAGCAAAACTTCTTCAATTCTCTTTGCTTCTTGTATTTGAACCTTCAAATCAATGACTCTCTTTTTTTGCCTTCTCAAGACTCTAAGCCAATTTGCCTTTAGCCTTCACTTATTTATCAATTATGTTCTTCAACCTCTTTATCTCTTTGCCTGTGTAGAGTAATTCTTCCACAAGATCAACCTTATCATCATTCTTTGGACTTCATTCCAGTATTACCAACAAGAGTCTCAATCGTCGTGAATAGAGATTTTTCACCATCATTCCTAGAAGTTCCTTTATCTTCTTCTTCATCAGATGAACAATTATCCTCATTTACAAAGAATTTTTTTTACTCTTGTAAAATTTCTTCTTCTTGTTGAAAGACTTCTTTTCATTCTTTTGACCTTCATTGTTAGAATCTGTATATGAACACTTATAGCCATAAAATGTCTTGTCTCACCACAATTAAAACATTTGAAAAGAAACTTACCTTAGTACTTCCTGGAACCTCTCTACAATCTTTTGACAAAGTTTGCCTTTTCCAAACCTGACTCATCATCAAAATCAAAATCTTCTTGCTTGTTAGACATCTTGAAAGCAACCTCCTTTCTTGAGGATTTGTCACTCTCAAATCTCATCTCATAAGAAATCAATGACTCATGTAACTCATCTATAGTCAACTTATTTAGATCTTTAGCTTCTTCAATTGCAACCACTTTGGGATCAAATCTTCGTAGTATAAATTTGATTATCTTCTTTACAATTACCATTTCCTTTAGTCCTTAACCAAGTCCTCTAATAGAACTAACTATCTCATTAACCCATAGTAGAAATGCAATTTGACTCACACATCCTTCATTGTCTTAAAGTTCCTGACTTTCACAAACTCAGAACTAGTTAGACCACATATAATAGCATTCCTTGTTTTGTCATTATTCTCACAAACCTTCATTCTAGCCTAAGTTTTTTGGGGGCTGTCAAGAATTTCATATCCATCCAAAACTGATTGCCAAACCTCAAATCCTAGAGCCATCAAATAGGATTCCATCCTTGCACTCTAAAAAACATATTTGATCGAACTATGTTTTAGGCCATCAATATTTCTTAACCAAATATCTAGTTCGATCCTATTACAAATTTGGTTAAGAAATTTTCGTATTCTTGACTTGTAGCTATTGGTTTTATATCTTGGGCCAACACATGAATGTAGTTGTAATTGTATTGCATATATATGGCGATCTAGGATTTGTCCTAGGTAGTTATTGTATTTGTTGTTGCTAGAATGCTATATTATGAGGGCTTCAATGCAAATATCTGAATGTTTGATGTACAGTTGGATTTGATGGAGTATGAATTGAATTCTAAACATAGTGTGAATTGAATTCTAAACATTGTGTGAATTGAATTCTAAACATTGTGTGAATTCATCAAAAGATCATATGAAGTGTGTGAGAGTGTTTGAAGGTTAAATAGATCAAGAGCAAGCTAATTTTTTCAGTTTTCAAGGTCTACAAATCATGCCTTTGTAATGTGGTAGGATTGGTGCCTTACCTGTTGAGTTGGTGCTTAGATCTTTGTGTGCAAATTAGTATATTGTGTGCCCTTCAATTGGTGTTAGAGTTGAGTTCCTTGGAAGAAGCTTAGCAACTTGAGGTAGATCCATGATGGAACACTCAATTGCTCAAGAAGGTTTTTCTTCAAACCATGCCCAAAATATAAAACCAATATCTGCAAGTCATCCATACGAAAATTTCTTAACCAAATTTGTAATAGGCTAGGTCCAAAAGCCCAAACACTACTCCAAAAGAAAGAAAATGCTACACTGTTCCCAATATAGCCCTATCTAGTCCCAATCTAGTCCAAAAGGTCATCCACATGCTACCTTTAATGAGCACATGTTAAAGCCACAACCACATTGAGAACTGAAACAAGTTGTAAAATTAACCAGTATAGTGACTCTTCTATCACTTAAAACGTTTTGTTTGATAAACATCAATTTTGAAAACATTAGAATATTATGGAACATGTATACACATACTCTCCTTTCAAACCGTAGGACATAACTCACAACCAAGAAGAAATGTGAATCATAATAAGTTACTAAAATAAGCTCAATGTTTGGGTATCTTACCTCAAACATTCTAGATCATACTTCCAAATAAATTCCACCAACATAAATAGATGCAATATGATACTACAAACATTCCTCATTTGATTTCATCAACATAACTAGACAAAATACCTTCGCAACTTAATTTTTCTTATATGATATGACAGTGTTATGCATTTTTCAATACTTTTGAATGTCATTGCATCAATGATAGAATTGACTATCACATCTAGCACTCTTTTGATAGCAAAGACAATACTCCTTTGACATCAATGGCAACATATGTTTAAAACAAATTAATGAGGAGATCATGAGAGATTTTCATAAACATAAGTATGAGTAATTTATCATCTTCTCATATCTATTTATCTATTTGCATACAACCTTTTCATTAGAATATCTTGTGCTTATATATTATGTTAGATGCAAAGTATCAAATGCTATTAATACCCTAGCCATTCAAAATAATCTAAGGCTCCTATTAAATTATTCATGTACAAGGTAATTATCTAAATGTGGAACCATTTTCATGAATCAACTAGAATAGAACTATAGTAATAAAGTTTTGATTTTAGGGTATAAGTTGTTCCATAATAACATAATGGATTCTCCCATCCTGGTGGATTCAACTCTTGTTGCCTCTAACTTACAATTCTACTCCTGATGTTGTTCCTTTGTAGCAACCCATTGTTGTTCTACAATAGCCCCATGTTGATCTACAACAGTCGATTGTTGTTCTACAACAACACTCTATTGGCACTACTAATGGTATCCCAATGGGGTCCTTACCGCTTGATCTCTCTCTTGATGATCCCAATGATAGTGTTTGGACTGTAGTTTGTCACACGCAGAAGGGGAAGTCCTCCCCCTTCCCCCAAACCCCTCCTTGTCAAGGCCCGGGTGTCCCTACCCCTCCTTGAGTTGAGTATGGGTTGTTGATGGTTAGACAAGTTTTTTCACTTGTCTGACCTTGTTGATTTGGGACTTTCTCACATGTTTTGTTGTTCTCTTACTACCTACAGGCTATTGTACTAAAGGTCAACACCCTTATTTTTGCTTCTTGATCAAAAACATATCAAAGAAAACTTCATATCTATGATATATGAAAAATAAATATAGGAGAAAAAGAAACTATGAAGATATTCTAAAGTGGTTAAAGAACTTGCTAGCATTAGACTCGAAGATTTGAGGGAAAGAGAAACCATTTAACTAGACATATGAAAATCAATATTTCAACCCTATTGACCTCTTTCTTAAAAAATGATATTAGAGTTTCAACATCAAGATCAAGGAAAGACAAATTACTATACAACGTTGGTCCAAAGATACATACTCACATCTTATATAATAAATTTAATTGGAGACTTAGATCCTTATAAAGTGGAATAAATATCCTATCTTTAACACCATTTTATGCCTTATGGATTAAGGCTATCATACAAGAGATCTAATATAGATTAAGCTCACAACTCAATCACCTTCAAAAGGATTTTTTATTATAACACAAAATGCAAAACTTAATCGCATTCATATATCATTACTGAGTTCATTCATGATGGGTAATTTCTTTGAAAATATTAATTCTATAGTCTACTATAAATTAACATAATTAATTTCCTTTCACGATATCACTCTAATGAAAGAAATATATATCATATATAATATTAAAAGATTGTATATTTTTTGATGGAGGATTTTTCATTCACAAAGTCAATTTAGCTATCCAATATAAGAGCACAAACCTTAAGCGGAAACCTCTTTTGCTAAGAGCCATAGATTGTATATTGTCAATACCAAAATTCGAAACAAAGATCTTCAATGGTATAAATAGGATAATTGACAATATTGGTGTAAGATACTAAATATGCTTAGCTTTGCCTCATTTACAAATTCAATAGATGGGTTTCCCTTCCTTACGTAGTGGGTTATTTGAATTGTTTAATAATTTCTTATATGCGAATTTGTAAGTTTTGTTTAATAATGTGAAACAACAAGGGGATGGTCATCGATGAAATTTGGTACAGTTGTGTTCTTGTTTGACTTTTTTTGTGTGCAACTAGAATGTACCCAAGAGATAAATTATGACAAAAATGAATAGTTTACTCTCTCAAGATATATGTAAATATTATTTATAAGTTTGTATGCACACTTATACTTCTTTTTTAATTTTAAGTAGATGAATTTGATAGGTGTAAATTCAAATTTGATGACTATTGTTAAAGTTCTTTAAATTTATAAGAATGACTAGGTACACATGTAATTTTATCTAAAACAAATTGAGATGTTTAATGTGATTATAAATCAATGTACACCATCAATTACTAAAAAAGAGAAAATGAATTAATAAATTTAAAAATAATAGTGCACCACATGAATTGCAACATGCATTGATTGAGCATAAAAAAGTTTCCCATCAAGTTTTATACATTTTCTAGTATAACTTATTAAAACAATTAGTATAGCCTGACAAACTTTGACACCACGTTAGAAATTAGGATCTTACGATACTAATCATTATAAATAAAATACAAAATAAATAAAATGAAAACCACACAAGCACTAGTTTTACACATTGTTAGCCTTATTTTTAACTTCCAAAATTTTAAACGTTCATGTCAAACTCCTCATATTGATAAGCTCCTCACTAAAAGTATCTTCCATCATCTACAAGCTCTTGGGGTTTTAGCTGTGAAATGCAAAGGCACGAACTAGGCATTTGAGTAGTATAACAAGTATTTCTCAAGGAATGTCATGATTGCATGATATATCATAATGGTAAAGCTCTCAAAAATGACAAATGTGTTCATAAACATATCATTTAATTGAAATTATTGTCAGATATTCTCATTGATATGTCATGCATAGGCATTTTTAAGGAGGCTCTCAAACGTATAACAACAAGTACCAAATGAAGCGGTTATTAAAACTTGATTTGTCACTTCGCATAATTACCCAGGCCGTCCAAGTTTCCAATGAAATAAAGAAGTTAAATTGTTGAAGATAGAGCTTTTCATCAAATTGCATAGCAAAATGATATTTATGGGTCAGTTTACAAAGATTTGAAAGAGACCAATTCACTCCACTTAGTTCTTCACTTCTCGGTGAGTTGTTCAAGTTTCGAAAGATGTCGATGCATTACAAGTATGAAAAGTTAGTTATTATAACTCACTCATCTGTCGTGGACTTTTTCAAGTTTCTTAAGTTGCCAAAAGCTCAATTCATTAACATCATCGACAGGTTATTGCAGTTTTCAAAGATTCTGATGACATAAAGTAGCCGCCGTCATTCACAAATTATCAACTATATGGGCAAGTTATGGTATTTTTGCAAATCACCGAAAACAATGCCTTCATCATAATGATTCGATTTGAGTTGGCTCACATAACTTAAATACCGATGCATGTATTCATCTCATCGATTAAAAACATATTGGTAAGTTTGTATTCCGAAAGAAAAGTGTGAAAGAAGAGTTAGTTATTATAACTAACTCAAAGATAACGTTATGAATCATTCTTTAGCAAGAACTGGAGTTCCAGGATAGGATATCGACATTCAATTAAGGTTCATAGGCTTGTATGAAAGATGTGGAACACAAACATAAATGTGCACAAAGAGTAATGGTGTGTGAGCCACTCAAATCGAATACCCGACATATTGTCTCATGAGATGCAATAGTTGCAGACTACGCAAAATATAGATGTTGAAAAAGCTTTCAAAACTTTCAAACAAATGCAATTTGCAGGAGTAATGTCGCGTTTCCCAACCATTTCCCAGGGCTCTTCACGTCTTCACAACAATGTATGGTCATGCACTAAAGCACCTTCAAAGGCAAAATTTTGTCAGATACTATAATTGGAAAAGCCTGGTAGACGTGCATGCAAATGTGGATTCATAGCCAAGCAGCTTGAACCTATGATAGAATGCTTCGAAGAAATGTGGTCTCACAAGAATGCATAAAATACATACGATGAAATGCACACGAAATGTGAAGTATTGACAGGGCACATGAACTGCTTGACAGAATACCTCGAAAAGATGTCACCTCAAGGATAGCATAAAATGATAAGAGAAGTGAAAAAGGACTGTGCATACTTCAATCAAATCGATTTGCAGCATAGTTGATCGATGGGCATCAATAAATAGTGGTTGTTTTGAAGGGACCTTGAGACATATCATCAAGAGGCGAGATCAAACTATAGCAGTGGGTGTAAGGATGTGTTTTCTTGGTGTCTGAAGATAATGTATGAATATGGGTTGGTCATAGAAATAAAGCGCCTGAACAATTTGATTGGCAATCTTCTAGAATGGAATGTGGAGTCATCGACATATTGGTTTATTGAACGCTACAAATAGGTGGTAATGTTGCATTATGCATTGAAAGTGTACGACATGAATATGAGCGAAATAAGGTTATATTCATTCATGGACACAATCAATTGTATCATTGAGAAGAGGCCTCAATGCACCACTTTTGAGTATGCCATGGAGACCTGATGGTCATTGCAACAACAAGGAATATTGGTGTCATTTAGAATACTCGTACAAATCTCAAAAAAGATGTGGCTCACATAGTGTACCGTAAAGACCAAAATATTCATGAATGTGGGAAGATACCTTGCTACTTTGACAAATCCAATGCCATATTCTCTTTATGATGTTATGTGCTTCAAATTATCTTTTTGTAAAAGTGACTTATGTCTCTCATGTAACCACAAGTTAGAATTCAGGTTTAGCTTTTGTAAAAGTTAGTTATCCTAACTTGTTTCCAAAAGGTTTACTAGAAGTAGTCACTTAGGTAGTTATTTTAAGTGGGGAACTAGGGTAGTTATCCTAAGTAGTTACCTAAGGTGGTTATTCAAAGTGGTTATGAGTTGGTTATCAAGGTAGTTGTTCTCTCAAGTGCCTATAAATACAAGGCTTTAGCATTGTAAAAGGGGAGACTTACGGAAAGGGAGATGCTGGAGAACTTTTGGATTTTACATCTTTGTACTCAGAGCTTTTGAACTTGTATACTTTCAAAAGAATAGTCAAGAATACATATAATTCGTGTGTCTTGAATGTACTTCTCAATTATTGTTATCAATTTCTCGTATGTTAAATTGATAATTCGTTTATGTACTTGTGCAATCTATTGATCTACAGTTCAAATGATATATGTATATGATGAAACACAGTCATACCTTGGTATCTTGGTTTGAACGTGATAAGATAACATGTTTCCTTGTAGGTTGAGATTTTCTATCCTTCTTTTGTCTTTACATATCAAACATATTTTGTGCTCAAACCCCCTTATAAAAGTTATCAATTGTGGAATCTCAGTGTGTATTCGTATGTCTGCCATTGGGGTTTCTGTTATCTACTTTCATTAGTTTTGTGTTTTCCTTCCTTTATGTACTTTCAGGTTAAAAGTACACAGAAATCCCCCATCATACGAGGGAGCTGCCCCTCTCAAATGCAGAGGAAGATTGGCACCACAATCTCTCCAACTGACTGTTGGGACGGTTGTCACTACTCTTCGGGCGAACAAGGTCAAGTTTGAAGGAGAATTCACAGTGACAAATCTGTTTACCAACACACATTACACAAACCCTTTCAGATAACCCCATAAAACATCATTTTATTAAAACACTTACAAAAAAAATAAGTATTTTTAAAATAAACTCAAATTGGGAACACTCCTCTTGTGCATAATGATATATTTCACTATAAATCTCCAAATTCACACCCTCTCAATGAAAGCAAGCCTCCTCAAATATGGGAAATGGTGGGAAAATACCTAAAAGAGTATTAGTCACACTTATTCAAAACTACCATTCATAAATAAACAATAATCTAATAGTTATTAGACTATAATGAATTTAGTTGGGATATGTTTAATAAAGCATATAATATATAAAGTTATATAACCTTTATTAGAACAATAATAAATGTGATAAAGGTATGACCCCTAACACCATTATGTTCTAACAATTTGTTGTCCAATTAAAAAATTTCTCACTCTAATAGTTTGTAGCTATTAGAGCTACGTTGACCACCACAAACTCTTCTTTTGTGTTGGCATTTAGGGCTTGGTTGGGAACCAAAGGCTCATCCAAAACCTTGTTTAGGTTTTGAAGGTTCTTAGAATCCATCAAGTCTGTACTACTCTATTCTTGCCATTGTCTTTACCTTGTTGGAAACTAACTAGGAACCTGGAAAATTTGAAGATTTATGGTTCTTGATTTTGAAGGAAGTGTTAGCAGTCCCCATCTCATTTTGTTCATCCTCGTTGAAGTTTCACCTCCCAATTAGAACCTATGAGAGGCATTCCCTTTAGCATCTATTTATGACACTTAGAGCATCAAGGGGAACATGTCAAGAGATCGGTACCCAATCAAAACCCTAAGAAGTTCTACTATTATTCCTTCCTTTGGTCAAAGGTTCATCAAGAACCCTAAACCTTGAAGGTTCCTAGTTCCTAGTTTCCTAAAACCATGCTAACTCCCTTTCCTTTCTTGGTGTTGGAGGCTCATTGCCCATTGGGAACTCAATTGCAACACTTATCTTTAACAGTTTGTGTTGACAATTAGAGCCTAGTTGGGAACATATGAGTGACTGAGAATTATTGAAAGGTTCCTAGTTCCACTACAACCTCTAGCATCACTTTATGAAAAATTTCTCTGTATTAAACCTTAAGGTAGAAGGACTACTAAAAGAGAAACAAGAATATCCCTAAATCAAGTACAAGATGGCATGAAATGGCATGTCCCAAATAGGCAAGGGAAGTGGAAGAAGCAACAAGGGGGCTTGCGAATTTGAAGCAATAATATCATGTTAAAATTGACAAAATAACTTCATAAAAGCATCAATTTTTTTCAACACCAAAGAACCTTCTATGAGAGAGAAATGTGATAGAAACACTTTATTGTCAAATAATGATACAACTAAAATGTAAATAGAGACTCTTGTATATATAAGCAAGGATGAGACAAGATGATAGGGATAAGTGAGAGCCCAAAATGTGCATGTAAAAAATGTTATAACAAGTACTAAGTAAATGTAACTAACTAGGGGTGAATTGAGACTCTAGTAAATGAGTACAATACTAGACACATTTGGCCTCTATCAGTGGGTGAGATAAAGTAATTGGGATAGGTGAGAACTCCACATGTGCATGTGATAAATGCCATAACAAGTGCCATATGAGCATGACTTCAAACAAATACACATCCCTAAGTAAGCTTAATTAAAATGATGTGAATAGGAGACAATAGTAAACTTAGTCCCATAAAAGACCCTTACACCAACACAAATTTCTTCAAGCCTCCATTAGTGTAGAATCACATTAAACAAAAGCATTCTGAAGCAAAAAAGAACCTTCCATATTCATTCTATTTGCAATGATATGTAACAAAAGGTCAAGTGAAAAAGGACCTTCAATAGTCATCTAACTTTTCATGTGCGTTTGGGGTATCAACTCTCCAAAACAACTTTCCAAATGCAAAAATTCTTGATCAAAACACAAATTCCCCTCTTTCTAAAAAAATTGGGCACTAAATTGCCTTGATACTTCCATTTTGTATCAGAACATAGTAGTTCAACGGATCGACATGTTATCAATGAAAAGGATGGCCTGGATGCTTTATTTTGAAAACTTACGAAGTGGATTAAATAAATGTACTCTCTTTATAATGTGCAACCAAGCCGTCATTAAAAATAAGTGTCAAATGGAAAGCCCAATACGCAACTTGGAAAAGACATGTTATTATAACAAAAATTAACGTATCCATGTTTTCCCTCACAAGTGTATCGTTATAATAACCAAAATTAACGTATCCATGTTTTCCCTCACAAGTGTATCGTGTTTCATATTTTCAAAATGCTGACGAAATCAATAACCATCTTATCTCAAAGCAATCCTTGTTTGATCTCAATACGCAGAGGAACAAATTATAATACGGAAGACAAAATTTTGGAATTTCAAGTCCATGAACTAGTTCACATTATGAGTAAATAATTTGTTAAGAGTTGCTTGCTTAAATGCTCTCAATTCATAGAAACTTCGTACAGAAATAGACACCAAAGGAACATTTCAGAAAAGCAATTGCAAATGCTAAATAGTGACTCACTGTAAAAGGTAGAAAGCCCATGGACTGCTTGGATAACACCTTCCATCCAGCAGTAAAACGTATTACATTGATAAATAGTAGTCAAAAACATCAATTAAAATATCAGCTCCGTTCTGCTCTTTAATTAGGGTTAAGATATGGATAAAAAGCTACAATCATTTTATCATCTACTTTACCATCTATTTACAATCAGGACTGACATTTGCAATGTCAATGTGTGATAACTGTAAGACTTGTGACCTGGATTAGCAAGATAATAAATTTACTGCAAGATCTTTTCAACATTGCATGATATTTTTGCAGGATCAAGATATTTGTGTGAGATTTTTATTGATTAATAGACAAGATTTGCCGTAGATAAAGCAAGAAAACAGACAACTACTAACTCCGTGAATAGAAAGATATTTGACAAAGCACTCTAATTTAGATGCCAACTGTCTTATAAAATTATTTTAATAGATGTACATCAAAATTCCTTTCAATAGACTAAGGCAACACTGGCCAACAACAAACATGCTAAAGAAAACTCAGATGATTGCACGTAGGAAAATGAATCAAGTAAAGAAATAACATCCTAAAAACCAACCAGACAATCACATCATTGCTGCAAAATAACAAAATGCATTCAAATCTTTTTTATCAAGTAATCGTTTTACAATTGAATATGAATAATACCCCGTTTGAGGATATTTTAAATGCTATACACAAAGAAACCTACAGTTTATGGTTCACATAGATAAAGATTACAACTGTGTAAAGAATTAAAAAATGAAGATATAACAAAACAAAAGGAACAGGGATGAGTGGTAAGATATTTCTTCAATTGAATCATTGCTATTGTCAGTGTAACCTTCCATATCGGTGCATCCTTTCTTTTGCCAAGTGTCCAATCTCAATAACCCATTTCTCCAGACTGATTGTAGTCAGGCACAGTATATCATCTCCAAAAATCATTGGACCAGACATAGCAAGTGAATGACCTTGTCAAGGTAATGAAATACAAGAGACTTTGCATAGTCTCTTATTCTTTAATTCCACTATGAGCATTTTCTCGAGATGGAATTCCAAGAAAAGATTTCATGCCATCATAAGCAGCAAATCCAATTGCTACTGTAGGAACAACCTGTTAAAAAGCTGAAGATTAAAGCCAATCCTACAAAAAAACATTTGATACCCACCTGTATAAAGAAAATCTAAAAAAACCAATAAATATAAGATTTATTTCATGACACAACTGTAGCCAACAAGCAACTTAATTTCCAATTGGTAGATCCCTTTACTTCAAAGTTCTTAGTGAATGTCACAGCAACAAACATGTTCAGCAATCAAAAATTCTAGTTGAATTTCACAGATGGAAAAATACTGGATAAATACATTTACTGAATAAGGGTTAACTTTTTGGAGAATATTGTGTTAAAATAAATAGAAATCACTGGGTGGATGATAATGATATTTGAACTGCATTCAGCAATCAGTGTCCCTAAAAAAATCAAAATGAACTATATATTTTTACCATTTACCTTTACATAGTTGATGCTCAGTCCAGAAAACAATTGCTTCCAACCTTGTCTTTGAACAATGGTAATCAATCCATCCCATGTTCCCTTGAATTCATTTTCCATTGACCGAACAGAAGAGGCACTATCTTTGGTGACAGCTAATGTTTGTACCTAAAGAGGCAGTCAAACCTTAGATGTGAAGCTCTAGCATTGCAATCTTAATCTTCATTTTTAAATAATGAAATATGTGAAATCCATCTATACAACTGAAAACTCCTTACTCTAATCACTAAAAAAAATATACCTGCATCTGTCGTCTAACGACATCCAGAGGATATGTGATTGTCTGACCCATCAAACCAGCCAAGGCTCCGCAAGCAAGCTTTGCCAAGACAGATTTTTCATGCTCATTAGGAATATGTCTCTTCAGCTCCTCAAACACATAGAACTTTAATCCCGCATATGGAAAAATTCCATAGAGAGAAGGAACTGTCATGAACCATAAAATCCTTAAACAATCAAATGAAAAAGCACAGCAATTATCTGAAAAGATTTAATATCATTTATAATATTATATGACATGAAAGAAAAACAAGAACGCCATGTAATTAGCTAATAAAATCACTTCAACATGGAAACATAAACACATTATAAAAGCTGAAAAACATTTATAATAAAAGGTCTCACTAATTGGTAATTATAACAGTGCAAACATAAATCAATTATAAAGACCATAAAGAAATGATTCAAACGGGTCTCTTCAGTTAGAAGCATTAACGGACTCTAATTGGAAAACCATAAACTGGAAGTCATATTTCAAGTCTACCTTTCTAACAAGTACACACCCGCTAACAGCTCAGCACTGTTCTCTCCTTAAAACAAGATTTCATTGAGAATGAACTTGAAGTCACATTTTGAGTCTGGCTTTTTGAAAAGTACACACCCCCACTTACAGCTCAGCTATGTTCTCTCCTTATAAATAAGATCCCACTGAGGTTGAAGTGTTGAACCCATCACGACTTACCTATCTTAGCATCATCCTCGTCTCCCTCTATTCTTCTCTGCTCAACAGAATATTGCCAGCTGATCCACATTAAGTTTGTATAGGAGTTGGATAATGAACTACCCATACCCGGGGATCACCTACAAGACAAAAATAACCTTCCACAAGGGAGAAAATGGCAATAATAGCTTGCTTGATTATGGATGCTTGAATGATTGATTGAATATAAACAATTATATCCTATGCAATGAGACAACTTAAGTGACAATTATTAGATGACTTAAGACTTGAAATATTAAATGTCAAAAGATAAGATAAGACCTTATGGCAACTAACACCTTGAAAGATTCCCTAGGACCTAAGTAAACTTGAGTGTGTGAATAGGACCTACCAATGAACTAGTTAGGTAAAATACCTTATTCACACCAACAAACCCCCTTAAGTGCAGCTTTGGTAGTAGTAATTGTCATGCCCCCATTGATAGCCCTAGTCACAGCAATCATAAACCCTAATTGCAGAAGTAATAAACCCTGGTTGTAGCAGTCATGAAAACTTATCACAGATTTATATGGGTGATTAAATAAATGCAAGGGCCGACATAAAAAGATAACAAAATAAAATATGATAAAATATAATTTAAGATGGGAGGCAGACTTGGATTAATTTCTTCACGAAGCCGGCCTAGGGTTTTGATAAGACAAACAATATAGAAGTTTAAATTGGGGCTAACCTAGCCTTGAGATAAAATATTTAAGAGCTGACTCGTACCCCAGCCCTAAACAGAGGCATATATAAGGCCAATGCATAGGATGATTTAGAGACGAGCAATACAAAAAAAGACACATTAAATTATTGCAGAGCAGCGATTATTCCTAAACCTGCATACAGTGATCCACATACAGGTTAACTAGGCAGCAATCAATGATTATCAGCAGCGATTCTATTTACAACAGCGATGACTGGTAAATATACAATCAGCACTTATATTATAATGCAGCAATTAATACATCCAGCAATTAATACATGCAAAGATTATTAAGAGACGATTAAGACATGGATCAGACAGCATTTGAAGAGTCATCATTGATGATCGGACTTGAAGAGGCATGATTAAGAAGGTTATGTCTATTCCAAGGGGACAGCAACTTCCAAAGGTCACCTTCTTTCAAAGAAATGTAAAGATACAAAACATAGAAGACTAGATGGGAGGATGGGCATGGAAGGCAGAATCATTAGGCATTTGATCAAGGAATAAGCTGTCAGAGTTACTAATAATACACTATATGATAGTTTTACATATGGTTCAAGCATTTGGTATGATGCATAAATACATGGCACTCTGATCTGATTAATTTGTCATTTGTCTTCCATTTGATAGGAGTATATGCAGATAATCTATTGCTTCTAATATATATATATATATATATATATATAATTAATGATGAAAAGATTCCTTTAAAGCTTCAGCCAATCTGCCGTCCCATTATGGAGGGGAGAATGTGCATATAAGGAATGCCAGTAGCATAAGGGTCCATTTAAGTTGAGTAACCCTGAGTGGGGCTGGGAGGCTGAATGGTAGGTATCATTCCATGCTCTTGGGCTTGATGGATAGACTCAAGGCGCCTTGTATGATCTGCCATCATGCTTCATAATGTGGATGGGTTATTGGGAAGAGCCTTAAGGGAATCCCATATGTACATTATGAATATTATAATGACAATTAGAATTCTATTTTTAACATTGTTGGATTATATGTTTATTCATCTTTCATAATGATAACTAACCTGGTTGCGGGCTCTAAGTCAAGATATTAAGTTGACAATTTACATTCCCAAACATATTCCATACCTCATTTGGGAATTCTAGGGCAAATTGAGTAAGTCCCAATAGGGGTCACTAGACTGCTTTTCTTGTTAATATATCTATATATGTGCATAGTTAATTATGATAAGGTTCCTTTAAAAGCTTTCATCTAATCTGTCATCCCATTATGGAAGGGAGAAGATACATATGGGGGATGCAAGTAGCTAGGAATCCATTCAAGTAGAGACACCCCAAGTGGGGCTAGGAGGCCGAATGGTGAGTGTAATTTCATGCTCCTGGATGGAACGACTCGAGGTGCCTTGTATGATCTCCCATGGTGCTTCATAATGCAGATGAGTTGTTAGGGAAACCACATGCACATTATGTAATTTACAATTATGAGTAAGATAATGTTCCTAACCCTAGAAGGAAAGATCGATTTTATATCTAACATGATTGAGGGGTCTCAATCAAAATCTAATTAGTAAAGGATATCTCAAATCCATTTTTTACTGTACTTGGAATTGTAATTTTAGGGCAAAAACTAGGGCATTGGAAAAGGGGACATTACAGCAGATTATTATGCAAATGATGCAAAGATGAAGATTAGTATGGGTCCTATTGATGGGTGTTTTGTGACACCACCAACACAGAATAAAATTTCCAACGATCACTCTATCCTCTCTTGATCAAAATCTCATGTAAGCTAAGATTGCAGGAAGATCATACATTGATTCCAAGGTTCCAACTGTGTACTAGCAACTTTATGATGGATATAGACTCATTTGATTGATGTTGCTAGTAATCCAAGGGGACTTACGTACAATACAGAAGACTTAAATTTTGAAACTTCAAGGAAACTTTCGTGAATGATTTGGCAGTAAATAACTCTTTTTGGGACTTTTCAATGAAATATGCGGAAAATAAAACAAGAAAGGGTTTAGAAAAGCTAATCTAAATCTAGGAACTCAACAAAGGACAATGACGTGCAATCTTTAAAGGTTGTTCTTGTAAGATTTTAAACCATCAACGAACACCATCAAAGAACAATGTTCATCCAACAATCTAAGTTAAGTACGCACATGTAAAAGCTCATTCCAGCCTTACACTACAAATAGAAATCATCTATCGACAAAAGGTATGAGCAACTGATCTCATCATATAGCAATGCAATCAATTTCATTCATCTAAGTACTTAAAGCAAATCTAATCTAAGTGAGGAAGATGAAACCATGCAAGTTTTAAAATAGCTCAAGTGAACACCAAAAGCCAATGTATCATTATTATTATCTCATACAATTCTCCCCCCTTTTCTCTTCTTTGGTTGTGAACTCCCAGGAATGCTTTTCTCCTTCCTACGTTTTGTTCTTTCCTGCAAAATTTCCTCTTCCCTGACCTGGGCTCTTGATGATCCTTTTGTCGCCTTGCTATGGGATTCCAAGTCTCCCATCAGCTGGTAAGTCAAGCGAGCATTCTTAGCTTTCAAATTTGCTATATGCCATTCAACCCAATGCCTAGTGAATTTCAGGACTGGCCTGCTTAGGACATTTAAATCATCACTTTCTAGCTCTGACCACTCTAGCATCTAAATAGGCACATCCTTCTCCTTTTCATACTCTGGTTGAACAGTATTTTCATCTTCTTCAACTTGATCTGGCACTTAAATAACTTCACAAAGTCTTATCAGATTGAGAAGCAACCTGGAAAACATTCTCTTTCTGACTTTGAAATTGTCCTTGGCGTTGACCTGGTAATCCTCCAGCTGAAACTTGTGTTTGTGTTTTACTCCAGCAACCACCCTGATTTTACTGTACGGATCAAACAATGTCCTTGTAGTATGGGCTGCTAATTGATAAAATAATAATTCATCAATTGACTTTTCTATTACTGCCAACGTTGGACACATTTCCTCATAATCTCCTATGATAATTGGGAATTCAAGTGACAACTTCTTCTGAATTTTGTTATAGGCAATCAACTATCCGGTAACCTCTAGCAGCACCATCTTGTCTATTGGATATCTTGGAAGCATATATGGCTGATCAGCAAATCCTTGTACCCGTATATAAGTGAATTTTGGAAATTGGATGTACCAGGCTCCATTCTTCTTTACTAACTTTCTCGCCTCCTGCGACAACCTTGTATGAAGTCCTCCTTGCAATGATTTGGTGATGTGCATTGTGAATGTGTCACTTGCCATCTTGAAAGTAGTTTCATACAAGTGCAACTATGGATAGCACTCGTTAACTTTCAGTTTACCTGGTCCAAATCCCATGGGTCCTTTGCCTAGCAATCCATTGAAATTGCCCATTCTGGCCAACAAGTAAACAACATATGAGCTCATATAGAAAGATTGAGATTGCCTTAAGTTATTCAGCTGCTGGTCCAAGTTGTGGCTGATTATTTTCGCCCAATCTATCACTCTTTCACCTTCCATTACTTCACCAACAAAGTAAAACATCCACGGTTCAAAAATGAAGGCCTATGGACATCCCATGACTCTACTCAGCATCAACACAAGATCGACATACTCTTGTTTGAAATCTATGTTGGTGATCTACTTTGGCAACTTGGAAATATGAGGTTTTGGCCTCTACATCGACACCTTATTAATTATTCCAGCACACCTTTCAAAGCCAGCGTCATAAATCAATGTTACTCTTTCTTTGCTCTTGTATGTCATAGACTGGTATGTTGGAATTCCAAAAGTCTCTCCAATCACTTTAGGTGTGAAGATGGCAAGGAGCTTGCCATCAGGGGCCAAAATCGCCCTTCTTTTTGCATTGTAATGCTTTCACATTCTATAATCAGCTCTGGACACTAGATGGTAGGAGGGAAGCCGACAACTACAACAATCCTGTTTTTGACAATCTTTGTGGCAATGGCTGACGAAGCACGTCCAGTTGTTCCATATACTCTCCTCCTAAATTCTCCCAACCTAAAAGCTCCTAGGTTGGTGTCGTTGACTTCTCTCCACTTCGAAATAATCTTTGATTCTAGAAGAAATCCTCTTTGCTCATACTTGATTTGCGCCTGTCAGGAGGTATTTGCAGCCTTGCTGGATTCCGCAATTCCTACGAAATAAAATAATAAACATTAGATTCGCGGCAAAGGAATATTATAAATCTAACGAGGAAGGAATTTCATGCTGCAATTCCAGACTTGGAATAAGATAAAACCTCCAAGAACTAGAACTTTTGATAAATAACAAAACTTTGCTTCTGACTTTTCTCCACTTCTCTCTAGCTTCCAATTTCACCAAAAACCGTTGTAAGAAATGAATTCCAAATCATTGTTTAAATAGAAGTCTCTTATAAAGCTGCTAAGTTGGCGAGGGGATAAAATTAGCAGTTGCATTAATTTTCTTCAATCATGCATCATGTTTCCTTTGACAACTTGCCATTCAAGTGGATCCCACCATCATCTTTTCAAAAAAACTGGAACTTCTATAATTTTCTGAGTTGTGTCATAAATATAGAATATTCTCTTTGCATGTTGCCAACTCATTATTACGAAAATATTTCCATTTCGGGCACATAATAGATACTTTGGAAGATTTTCCTACCTTGGGAGAATCTTAACTTTTTTTCACTTCTAAAGGAATCCTGTATGTCTGGAAATCTAGGAGAGAGAAAAAAGTTTCTAGAGAGATTTTTATTTTGAAGGAATTTTTCTTGTTCTTGTGCACACCTCTTTCTATCAACTGACCACTTTTTCCATGTCCAAGGAAATTTCATCTTGTCCTGAGTCCTAGAGAGAAAATCTTCACTCTTAGCCATTTTTTTCAATCTTTTGGATTTCTTCAATCTAAGCGCAATTGCACCTTGAGAAAGGAATTTTTTTGAAATTTTGAAATTTTCCTCCTTAGCCTTGATTTCCATGTTCTATTTTGTCCTTGGGCACATTTTGAAGGTGGAGGAGGAATTTCTTTGGAATTGACATTTTCCTCCTAAAACATGTTTTTGTGTCTTCTACTTGTCCCGAAGCGCATTTGCTAGGAAGTGGAGGAATTCTGGAAAATTAGACTTTTCCTCCCGGATGTCATTTTGGTGCCCATTCCTTTTCTGAGAACGCACTTAGGCATAGAGGAAAGATTTTTCTGAAATTGACAAATTCCTCCTTGCATTGTCTTTAGCGCTCAACCACCATCCCTGGGCGCATTTCCACTAAGGAGGAGGAATTTGGAAGAATTGAAAAATTCTTCCTTGATAAGGTTTTAGCGCTCCTCTTCCATTTGGAGCGCATTTTGCTAGGAAGAAAGGATTGTGGGCATTGGGAGGATTTTCCTCCTTGTAGTGACTTTGGCGCTCTGTCTTGGCTTGGAGCGCATTTCCAAGGTGGAAAAGGAACTATGTGTTTGGAGGAAATTCCTCCTCTTCATGCATTTGGCGCCCTCATCCCATCTTGAGCACATTTCCTTGGAGGTGGAGCAATTTTGTCTTGGAGATAAATTCTCCTTAACATCATTTTAGTGCCCAAATCCTTCCTAGAGCACATTTTCCCTAGGATGGAGGAATTTGGAGGAAACAAGGAATCCCTCCTTGACATCACTTTAGCACCCAACTACCCTTGGAGCGCATTTTGGCTATGGAGGAGGAAATTTTGAGATTTGAACTTTTCCTCCAGGTCTTGAAATTTGCACCCACCATCATTTTTGAGTGCCACTTTAGGATAGAGAAGGAATTCTTAGAAGAGGGAAAACTTTCCATGCCTCAGAGTAAATTTTCGTGCTTTTGCCAATTTTGGAAGGAATTCCAGAATTGGCCATTTTTCTGATTATCTACTTGCTTTTTCAACTTTTTGGATTTGGAACTTGGATTTTCATGAATGCTCTGCCATCAATGTCCTGCCAAACTGCCTGAGATAGACCTACCAAAAATAGACTTACTAAAAATAGTAAGTACTTCCAAACATCAAATTAGGGCAAACCGGGATAGGACACTTGATAAAAATAGACACTGTTAAAAATAGTAAGTTTGTTTAAACGCAAAATTAGGCCAATCCGAGATGATCGAAACTTACTAAAACTAGTACGTCCTCAGAATTTGCTCAAATTTCACTGGTAGCTTCCTTGAAGGGTTCTGACTTCATTGCTACGTTCAGATTTTCCAAAACCCTAAGCTACTGAACTCAAATCTAAGTCTAAAGGGCAAAAAACCTAAAATAGACAAAACAAGCTCCAAACTTAAGTCAAATTCACTCAAAACACCTGCAGACTTGACCAAAATTTGCCAAAACACTTGCAGACCTAGGGAGACTAAAGAGACTACTGCTAAATGACCCCAAAACCATAACCAAAAGACCAAGTGGACCAAAAATGTAGGGGGTCCGCATTTGGAATGGGTGATGTGTGATTAGGTCACAAAATGTCCCAACTACTCGATACCCATTTACAATGCAATTTCTTACAAACGAAGAAAATGAGAACACCTAGTGAGACAAAATTCCTCTCCAAAAGAGAGAAGAAACAATCAAGCGATGAAAAATGGAGGACTCGATGATACCTGTCGATGATTACATCCATCACAAAATTACAAGGAATTCTTCCTCCATATTAAGGAAAGAAGAGGCACTATGGAGCCCCCCCATAATGAGATAACCTTCTACAAAGCAATACTAGAGTAAACTCTCAAACCTTAACACAAGATTTTGAAGCTTAGAAACACTAAAAACTCATTATTGTTGGAGCAACATTGGAATTCAATGATGCATCAAAAATGATTGACTATCTTTCTGCCAAAGAACATTGGAAAACCCTCAAGATTTTGAAGCTTAGAAACATTGAAAACTCATGATTGTTGGAGCAAAATTGGAATTTAATGATGCAACTTTCTGCCAAAGAACATTGGAAAACCCTCAAGATTTTGAAGCTTAGAAACATTGAAAACTCATGATTGTTGGAGCAAAATTGGGATTTGATGATGCAACAGAAATGATTGATTGTCTTTTTGCCAAAGAACATTGGAAAACCCTCTAAAGGAGCAACACTAGAATCTAATTGAAGCAACAAGTGATGATAGATGATTTAGAACTGAAACGAAGTGATTTGATCAAAATAGCACCTTCCCAAGTGACAAGATGTCCAAGTAATTCTCCAAGATACCCATAAGGCAAGAACTGAAATAAAATGTACCTAGGGCTGAAACTAGAAGTGCATGGATGGAATGATAGAGCTCCTCAAATCAAATATGGTGGTAAAAAGTTATGAGATCAAGAACCAGAAATGTGGATCTGACTTCAACAAACAAATATTGGTACCAAACAGTAGATATAGGAAAATAACCTATTCCAATGGAAAGTACACAAAACCAGTTTTCCGACAATATCTCATTTTTGAAAAATGGACGTCATGGCGAAAAATGATGATGATTTTTTCGATTGGAGTAAAATTGTCAAAAGAGGAAAAAAAACTATAGCACCCAAGGGGCTAGCCCTTGGGCACCCATGTGACCACCCATAATGCATTGGCAAAAAAGAACCCTGCCACCAAAGGCAGCAGCACCGTCGGGGCAATGAGGTGGAGGGGTAGTGTACCATAGGCTACACTACTTGGGGCTTTAAGCCCCCTCTACGGAGCAATGACTGAGGGCAAGTGATGCCACACGCTCAAGCACTAAGTCTAACCAACCAGCTTTGATACCAATTGTAATGTCCCTTATTAGGATATTATTAAAAAAAATTCCCTAAAACCACAATTTTAATTAAAATAAGAAATATAGTACATTTAAGAATAACAAATTTACCAATTGGAATGTCCTTTATAGGAGAGATCCTGGTATAGGTCCTGTACACAATATTAGTCACTAGAAATTGACATTATATCATAAGCTATGATAACATACATCTTACTAATCGTTAGTAAACATCATGGTATACATAAACATCATTCAAATTGAAATCCAAATAAACCATAGCCATTTCAAGTGGATTTGTATAATAGTTATTAGGAATTCATTCAAACAATTGCAAACCAGAGTCTCAAGGTTGGTCACCCTTGTATTGCAAGAGCATGGAAGGTAGACCGCCCTTCCATCCCTCAGTTCACCTCGGAGGTTGGTCATCCTCCTTATTCAAGCCCAAAAGCATGGAAGGCCAATCTTCCATTCCATTTCATGGCCCACAAGCATGGAGGGTTGGTCATCCATTCCCTCTCGGGGTGGCATACTAGATGGGACCTCAATCCCAAGGGCACTCTAAGCCCCCCAGCCCATCAGCCTAACATTCATCTCAAGGTGGCATACTTGGGTTTCGTTAACTTAGAAGGCTGACCATCCTTCCTATTTCCAATCCGTTTCTCTAAATTCAGAATGGACCATCATATGAATCCTTCTGCGTCTATAATTAAAAGAAGCATTTGGATTACTTACAAAGATAAATAATTTCAGCTAGTATCTCTACTGCATGAACACATATGCATAGATTTATAATTCTATTTATTTATCATATTTTTTCTCAATTAGAATTGCTACTAGATCAGTTCCAGTTCTGATTTAATTCTTTTTCTGCTTCTTCCTTGATCATTCAATGATACCCTTCCACAATTAAATGTCTCTGCCTTTATATCTTTATTTTTGGGTGAAAGGTCACTTCTTTTCTTAAAAACAGCATCTCCTTTGCAAGGGATGCATCCCCTCCTGATTCAAGCGCTGTCTTGTAGATATTTATGTGTTCTAAACCTAGGTCAGGCCTTAATTATTATACTTCCCTCAGCCTTGGTCGCCCCTTTCTGATTTTGTATGTTTTACCCTTGGTCGGCTCTTTTACGATGAATCCTTTTTATAATAATACCTTCTTACCTAGGTTGGCCTCCTTTGGAATTTGTCACTTAGGAAATATTTTGTATTTATGCTAGTCGGTTGTCTTTATTAAATATTATTGCCTAAATTTAAAAGACTGTGATTTTTATTAGTTTAAGGGCTGTTAACCCAAATCTGGTCGGGGGCATGACAGTCCACCCCTCCCAAGATTGCTTGTCTTAAAGCAATGTTAGTTTTCATCTTGTCCACTAAATCTTTTGTCAATATGAGAATCCCAAACCAACCCTTGGAGTTTTGTAATTCTTAGATCCTCCTTGTGATGTAATTAGCTTCTACTGTGCAACTCTGATATTATCTCAAGTTGCGAATTTGAACTAGGATATGTTTTTGTCAATAACTCTCAGCAACATAATCAAGAGTTGGGAATTGGCGAGGTTCATAATCTAGCATAAGTTTTCACTTTTCTCTCATTCTTAGAAAGTAAGTACAAAAAGTCATCAATCTATAAATCAATTTCTCTTTTGGCATCACTTGTATTGCGAAGGACTGATTTGGTTGATCCAATATTTGCAAAATAACATGGATATCTCTTTGCGTTAAAGCAAGGGTGAGCTTAAAACATATTAAGATGACGATTAGAAGCATGAAATATATCTATGGTCTTAAATGTTCTTTGCTAGAAAGGTTTAGAGATGGTTTTAGGAACTGTCTTCTTTGTTTCACAGCCTTGCCTTACTTGTAGTAGGGACTATGTTGAGTTGTCATTAGTTTGCTG
The DNA here is from genome assembly GCF_030272615.1 of Cryptomeria japonica. Taxonomy (NCBI): domain Eukaryota; kingdom Viridiplantae; phylum Streptophyta; class Pinopsida; order Cupressales; family Cupressaceae; genus Cryptomeria; species Cryptomeria japonica. Next base: position 525,966,677 of record NC_081408.1, on the reverse strand, counting down.
TAATGTCCCCTAATGGGACCCTCTTATATTCTGATTCAATAATCTCTGACGTGTATGCATCTTCTTTCTTTTCCATAATCCCCATGCATAGCACCAAGAACAAGGATGTTACTGCCTGTAACTTAATAACAGTGCTGATCTGATCTGATCGATGGTGATGTCACTGGTTGCTTTTGACTCCTTTCCTTTATATCTCTCAATGTGAGGGAGAGGTCACACCTCTTCATTATGGATGCCCTTTGGCAAGAGACACACCCTTTCACCATTAGCACCCTTTGAAAGAGTGCAACTCTTCATTACTTCTGCCCTTTGAAAGGGACACAACCTTTCACAATCAGATCTGCACTTCTTATTTAAATCAGATTTGCACTTCTGATTCCCAAATTATCCCCTTCTCAAAATGAGGTTCTCTTCTCCCTTTTATATCCCATGTTTGAGGGAGTCACAACTTTTCCTTCCATGTCTTTGACCATCCATTAGCTTAATTAAATTTTAATTATATTTTATTATATTATTTTATATTTTAATTTAAATTTTATTTTTATTCTTTTCTATTTTAATATTATTATTATTTATTATTAAATTCTATTCCAAAGTGGGGACATTACATTTGCTTGTACACTCATTTTATTGAGTTAAAAATCCCGAAGGGCAACTTGACTGAAAGTTATCATCAAGTTAAAAACCCGAAATTCATCACTTAGTTCTTTTAGACTCACTTTTCCTTTCAAGGGGGTTTATGAAAAGGGTTTCCCTTCATCTGACAGAGGAACCTTAGGATTGAGAATTCAAATTGACACATTTCAAATTTTGTTGTTGAGATCAGTCCTTATTGATTGGATAGAATGTTTCTAGATCTTGATTACATGAGTGAACAGTTTGTGGATATGTTTTGTAGCATATAACGTTTGGACATGTCAGTTTGTAATTGAGATACTGGATACAAATTTTGGGGATATTCCAAAGTCGCGATTGAGTATATCCTATGTTATTAGTTTGGTGATGGATTTGATTACTTCGTTTTATTTGGTTTACAAGCATATATGCTTTATGGATTCACAAGATCCAAGTAGTTGAGTCCAGAAGTCTGTATATGTCCAACTTTAGATGCCAATTGGAAAACTACCATATAAGATTATGTAATGTCCCCTAGTTGGGGGTATGCCTGAATTTGCCCAAAAGTAACAATTCCAACAATATAATTCATTTTTCAAATAGCATTCTGTAATTAAATCATCTAATACTAATAGTTATTGAACTTCGGAGTAAATGAACAATTAAAAATTTTTAAATGATGAATAATATCACCTACTTGGGTCTAATATATAGTTCTATTTCAAAAACCAATCATAGTAGGGATTGGAGAGGAAAGCACGATAGGGCAATCAGAAACTGTTCAACACAATTAAGGCAAAAGCGTGACATAGTACCCCTTGGCCCACAAGTGGCAGGAACTCCCAATTGTGTCTCCTTACTTATCCATACATGATTGCTTTTAGGCTATAGCTTCACTTCCAACAAACAAGGATTGTAGGGATTGGAGGGGAAAGCACAATAGGGCACCCAGAAACTGTTCAACGCAACTATGCCCAAGAGCATGACATGGCACCCCTTGGCCCACAAGTGGTAGGAACTCCTGTCCACCCGCATGGGGTGGCCTACTTAATTCATGGGAACCAGTCTGCTGCCTCTCCCAATCATGTCTCCTTACTCATCCATGCAATGATTGTTTGTAGGAAAAATAAATAGATTTAATCAACAATATAAGAGTCTAAGCAGATTGACTATTCCCATTAACGATCATATCTATGATACATAAGGGACTACATATTTAGACAATGTACTTAATCAGGTTGTGTTGTGACGTTTTCACACATCGCCCCATTGCAAATGGGGACCCCCTACCTTGAAGGGTCCTAGATTTTAGGGGTTTCTTTTAGGGTTTTTGAAAAACTGAACTTAGAACTGGAATCGGGACCTTTCAAGGTACCTCCTAGTAAAATTTGAACGAATTCTGAGCACTTACTATTTTTAGTAAGTCTATTTTGAGTAAGTTTCACTACCTCCCAGATTGGTCTAATTTTGCCAAAAATCAAACTTACTATTTTTAGTAAGTTCTTTCCTGGCCTGTTTTGTCCAAATCCTAACATTTTGAAACACTTAGTATTTGGGAAAATCTATTTTTGGCAGGTTCATCCTTGAAGACGCTGAAGACTGAATGTTCCTAAAGATCATTTCTAAATCCGGAAGAATCAGAAGGCAGACAAGTTGGATCAAAAAAATGGTTAAGTATGGAACTCCTATTCCAGAAGTGCAAAGCAATTCACATCAATCCACAAATGTCATCCTGATCCGGAAATGGCCTGAAATTTGACAATCTGAAAATTTAAAAGATCTTCTAAAACCCAAAATTTGCATTATAATTCCTAGAGATCTGAAACCACTCTCAAACATCTTGCCAATATATACATGAAATATAACTTAAAGTATAAGACTTATACTTAAATGTTATATTGCATGTATATATCTTGATGAAGAGAACGAGACCGACTTGGAAAAGTGAAAATGAAATTTCCCTCCCCAGAGAAAAACATCGCCCAATGATGGAGTAAGGGCGCTAGAATCACCTAGGCATGGAGAAATGAAGAAAAGGTAAAAATCCTTGCTCTATGCAAAATAGCGCTCAAAGGAGAGCAAGGGCGCTAAAACCAAGGTGTGGAGGAATTTTCCTCCACACCATGAATTCCCTCACACATGCAAAATTCCACCCAAGGTTGGATTAGGGCGCTAAAGGAGAGGGGGCAAGGAAAATCAAGTGATGAAGGATTTCCTTCTTCGGGTGGAAATAGCGCCTAGGGAGATGGAAGAACGCCAAAATCCAGGGATAAAGGATGAATGCTTCAAGATGAAATTTCCTCCATCAAGGTCAAAATTCCACGCCCAAGTCAGAAATTCAAAAAAAGAAAATTCTAAGGCAAGGAAATCCAAGGGTCAAGGAAGAAAAAGCCATAAATTTCCCTCCAATAAAAAAAAAATTAATCCTATTTTTATGCATCAAGACATGTCAGAATTCAAAATTTTCTGCACATCTCGATTCGTGAGATAATTCTCTCTCCGTCAAGACCTGGAATTCTATTTTTGGAAAGTTCCTAAAAAAATAGAAAATTTTGGAAAAAAAATAGAGAAAATTCCTCTGAAGCACAAAAAAGTTGAAAGCCTCATGAAAATCCTTCACAAATCAAGAAGTTTTCTCTCTCCTAGGGTTTCTCGCCAAGTGGCAATCGCGGCAACGCACATTGAATTAATGGAGCATCTCTTTGCATGCAGTCGTCACATTTATGGCATTGTGGCAAATTCCTTTTGCATGCAACCGTCACGTTCTAGAGATGATGGTGCATTTATGGCATCATGGGCAATTTTTGCATGAGGGTACATTCATTGCATAGTGGGCACTTTTTGAATGTAATGGTTAATTAATGCTTTATGGGTGCCACTTTTGGTAGGATTGTAATTAATTGTATATGGGATTTATGGGGTATTTATTGTTGATTCCCACCTTGTTGCATCTTGAATGGAGAATCTTTTGGGGAGACCCTAATTAGGGTTTTGCAACACCTGAGGCCTATATAAAGGGATGACCCCCTGATTTGAAAAGAGGAAGGGAGATTTGTATGAAATTGTTACGATAAGTTTTTGAGATAATAACAGTGAAACATTGTTCTCTGATGGTGTCCACTTAAGTTATTTTTTCAAAACTTGCATGGTTTCACCTTCCTCACTTAGAGTGGAATTTTATTTTCTCAATTGTTAGATAAAGTGCTTTGATTTCAATGGAGAATGTAATGGTGTCTGCCATGGTTCACACTTTTTGCATCTTGTTGATTGTAAGTTGCAATGTAAAGTTAGCCTGAACCCCCAAATTTATGCTAAGTTCGATTGTGAATAGTCGTTTGGGTTGTATCGTGTTGGGTATTCAAATGTAATTTCTCAATGTGAAAATCCTTCAACATCCTTAGAGGATTGCACCGATTCTTGCGGAGTTGTAGTTAAACTTGGCGAAGCAGAGCTTGGTTTATTTGGAGTTTGTCCACCAAAGCATTATCTATTGATATCACTGCCCTTAGGAGTAGATTTAGATCTTTCTAAACCCTTTCCCCTTTATTTTCAGTTAGTTCCAGTTTAGTTTGTTCAAAGCAAACGCATCACAGAATTGCCATATCCGATGATGAGGTTCCACACCATAGCAAAGAAGTGAAAGAACAATCCAAACGTAAGGCCCCTTGGATTACCAGCATATCACATCAAGCCAACTGAGTCACATCCATTGCATAACTGGAACCTTGGAGTTAGCCGTTTGCTCTTATCGCAATCTTAGTATACGGTTTATCTTTGATCAAGAGAGAGTGAAGTGACCATTAAGCAACTTTATTTTGTGTTAGGCGCTGTCCTAAAAAAAATGTCAATAGGTTGCATACCAGTTATTTGCTGATTCTAATAGCTATCTTGCTAGTGCAATTTACATAGATCTATCTCAAAATCTGATCCTGTTAGATGGGTGCAGATTATGTATATATATATATATATGAACTTCTGATCTTATTCCATGCCTTCTCTCAAATGAAGATCTGCCTTAAATATTTCTTAAGAGGGATGGAGGGATGCATCTCTTTGCCAATATCACCATCCTTCCAAGTGATTTGTCCCTTCCAACTGACCACTGCCCTTTTACATATATAAATTGCTTTATATTAATAAGGAAGTCGGCCATGATTTTTTTCATATTAATTGCTGTTTTATTTACCTAATCCCTGCTCTCCTTATCATGGTCAGCCTTAATTATATAGTGATCACCCTTTATTATTTAAACTTCTATATTGTTGCACTTGACTTATCAAACCCTAGGTCGGCTCCTTAAAGGAATTATTTCAAATGTTACTCTTAAGTTTCCTTAAACTTGTCCCCTCCCTCCCTCAACCATAATAGCCTAAATCTAATAATTTCTAACTTAGTTCAGCATAAATTCAATAGATTATTTTATTAATTAGGGCTGGGTTGGTGTACGTTTTATCATATACCGAACATTAGAATAAAATATCCAAGGATACTCTATCCTCTCCTGAACAAAATCACACTGTGTGCCAAGATTGCGAGAGAAACCACACGGCGACTCCAAAGTCTATATGTGCGAACAGGCGACTTTATGTTGGATAGCTTCCTTGGTAATGTATGCTAAAATACAAGGGGGACTTACGCTTGGCTTGTTTAATTCACAATGAAGGTCTAGACAATGAAGCTCTATCGTTTAGGTCTTGGATCATGGACTTAAAGAAAACTGAAAAGGAGATAAGGGTTTAGAAGTTCTAATCTATTCCTAAGAATTCAAGAGATGGTATTGACTTGGTGAAGCCAATAACCATACCTTGCTTCGCCACGCCGGGACAACTACACAAAGTGGGTGCAATCTTCAAGGGATGCGCTTATGATTTTCATGTCATGAATAACTACCATCAAATCGAACAATATTCATCCAAATAGAAGTTAAGCATCCACAAAGTAAGCTCAGACTAACTTTACACAATTAACAAAAATCATTTGTTCATCAAAAGTATGAGCGGAAGATTCACCATAAATCAATACTTATCAGATCTTGCATTCATCTAACATACATGAAATAAAATCTAAGCTATGATGAGGGATAAGAACCATGTAAACTCCAAAATAATGTAAGTAATCACCATCAATTTGAACAATGCATTACTTATTACTTTGGCAGTCATAAACAACAATTTACTATCTCAACATGTTTTGCACCATGCTCCCATGTTTTACAAATGAGGGGTGAGCTCTATTAATAGACTACTCAATTACAATTCAAAGGCCAAGATTGATTTCAAATCAACGGTCGAGATTACAAAATAAAACCCAAATTAGGGTTTGTTACAACTAACTACCTCTCGACCAATGAGAAAATTACATTTGGGGACACTTGTCCTTTTGCTAAATATACACCAATAATAAAATAGAAAGTTGTTGCATTGTGGAATGTGCCTTCTAGAAGCCTTCGTGGATAAGTCACGTTCATTGAACCTGGACATGTTGACTTGGAATAATTTGATTGGTTGGAAGATGATGAGGTGCCACCTCAGCATGTTGGATGTCCTCCTTGGTCACTTTGTTCTCTTTCCATGTACTTGCCTTAGAATATCTTTCCTTGCCGACAACTTTGTCCTTTGCGCTTGCTTCTTCCTAGCTGTGATCTCAGATTTCTTTCGAGATTTTGATCTTTCCTCACTTGTATTTGAATCTTTGAGGCCTGGAAGTCTCCCCTTGGAGCGAATGTTTGGACTTGAAGTTATTAAGATTTTCTTTCCTGATTGCTTTGCAATTCCTCCTGCTTGAACTGGACTGATGGTATTCCTCTGAATTCTCCAATTTGTGTTGAGAAATTGCCTAAGTATGGAAATTTTTTTGGAATACTCTTCTTGTCACCATCTAATTCTTGATTGTGAGCTTGTCCTCAATTCTTCAAGAGATGAAATCCTTCAAAAGTTGCCTTGATTGCTTTGAAATTCCTTCAAGTGCCTTGAATTTGGAGAATAACTCCCCTCTACCTTTGCCACAATGGAAGAAATTGGAACTTTCTCTGTGAAGTATTTCCCATAGGCAAATTTTGGCTATTCAATTTCATTTTGTAACACCTTCACGTGAACAATGCATTACTTATTACTTTGGCAGTCACCTTTCAACACTTAGCCAAGATTTTGGCCATTTCTATGTTGGGACGAACTTTGCTTGTGGATTTGCCTTCTATTCTGAATTTGGCTTGTGCTAAGTAGGACAAACTCCATCCTTGGACAAGGATTTTATTCATTTCCTCATTACTTTTCCTCTTTATTCTTCTTCATTCTTCTTGTTTCCTTTCCAACACTTAGTCTAAATTTGACTCTTTTGTTGTGGAAAACTCCACACTTAGCCAGTTTTGTTTCCTTTCCAACACTTAGTCTAAATTTGACTCTTTTGTTGTGGAAAACTCCACACTTAGCCAGTTTTGTTTCCTCTTGGCAAATTCCAATACTTGGGTCGGACTTTGGTAATTCCTTTCCTTCCTCGGGTAGGACTTTAGCTTTATCGAGCCAATTCACACTTAGGCAAGTACATACATCTTGGTCATGTATTGTGAGGAACTTCTTAAAAATTCATGTGTTCAAAAATTTTCTCTGTGTTGGGCAAATTTTGAAAAATAATTCTGAGTGTTGGATTGATTTTTCCAACCTCAAACTTGATTGACCCTTCGCCAATGGCGGATTTACCCATGTATTGTGCCATTTTCACATGTTCTTTGGCGGATTCGACAACTTTGTCATGTCATTTAACTTCTCCTTATGGCGAGCTTTGATTCATACATTAGGCCAATTTGCCTTGTCCTAGGTGGACTTCACCTTCTTCATGTCATGGGCGGACTTGGCTTCATGTTGGACATTGTTTTTCATGCCTAGGCAGACTTCATAGGCCTTTGGACAATTTGAATTTAGCCCCTCTAACCTTGAGCATTGTTAGGCCATAGTGCATGGCGGACTTAGCACATCAACAAGCCACTTTGTGGCGGACTTTATCATTGGCCAGCCACCTTTACTTTCTCCTTGGCGGACTTTGACATTGTTTTGCCTAGCTTGGGTGGAGTTTAAGACTCCTTAGACATTCCTTGTTTAGGAGGGCGGACTTGATAGCTCCTTTGCCATCTTGATCTTTGATACGGCGGACTTGATAGCTTTTTTGCATATGCTAGGGAATTTCCTTGACACTTAACCAAATTTTGAAATTTTATTCTCCAAGGTATCAACACTTATCCAATTTTCTGAATTTTTTTTTATCTCCAAGGTATCAACAATTAGCCAATTTTCTAAAAAAATTTCCTTGGGCAGAGTTGAGCCTTTGTTTGGATGTTTTCTTGGACATCCTCTTGGACATTTCCTCTTGAGCGGACTTGCTAGATGCTTGGACAATCCTTGCTTGGGAGGCCGGACTTTAACTGTGATAAGCCATGTTCATCTTTGCCTTGGTCGGACCTTAGGCATCATAGGACATCCTTGGGTGGGGTTCAACCTTCATGTGCCATGTATAGGGCGAACTTCAAGACTTGTTTGGACATACCTTACTTAGGTAGGGTGGACTTCATGTTGATCAAGCCAGCTTCACATTTTACCTTGGGCGGATTTGACCTTACCTTAGGCATGGCAGGCTTTGCCAGCCTTTTGCCATTCCCTTTGCCTAGGTCAGACTTCATGGTCTTTAGGACATACTCTACTAGCTGGGTGGACTTTGTGCTGCTTTTGACATGCCTTCCTTTGCTTGGGCGGACTTCCATGCTTGTTGGACAATCTTTTCATGTGGCTTGGCGGACTTAACCCTTTCAGTGGACATGCCTTTCATCTGGCGGACTTGGACTTGTGCCGAATAATCAACCTCTTGAGGATGGCGGACTTGATGACTCCCTAGCCAAGGTGGACTTTACCTTCCTCTTGCCATGCCAAACCTTAGGCAGAGCGGACTTGATGCATGCTTAGGCCCAGCCGGACTCTGAAGGTGTTTGGACATTTCTTTTTCCTAGCCTTAGGCAGCCTTTGAGGTTGCTTTTCCATTCTTCCTTAGCTGCTGGTCGGACTATACCTTCTTCCTGCCATCTCCCAACCTTTCTTCTATTGTCATGCTCAATTTTGACCTGCCATGTTGATGCTTAATCTGCCATATTTTATCTAGATTATCTGGAACAAAACCCTAGCCTGGATTTTTTACCCTACTCTTTACACTTTGAGACACAATTTTTTTATTTTGAAGATAGGAATGTTGCTGCCATGACTTGAGGGACCCAATCCTAGGTCAACTTTCAAAAAAGCTGAAAAAACCAAAAAACCAAAAACCAAAAAGCAAGTCAAAAAGCTGCTTCCCAAATAGGTCCCAAAGTGCCAAAAATCAAAAAAGCAAAAAAGCAAAATTCCTAAAAAATAGGAAGGTGTCAAAATTGACCCAAAGCATTTGCGATCTTCGTCCTTCAAGCATTCTAAGTGCTTTCGTGACGTCCAAACACTATTCTGAGCATGATTTCCCTATTTGACTTGGATGACCCCTTGAAAACTCTAACTCCTCATTGCAAAAAGACTGGTGATTAGCAGTTGTGACGCCAAGGCAAAACCCTAAAAAGAAAAAACAGGGGGTCTCCATTTGCAATGGGGCGATGTGTGAAAAAGGTCACAACAGGCTGCAATCCAGATCTTAGGCAGGATATGACAGATTAGCTAATTAACAAGGATGAAGGCATTAGTAGCTTCAGCCAAACCTTTTACTTTGGGAACCATATGAATAAGGGAAAGCTAGATCCTTCAATTTCACGTCAAATAGGAACAACCAAGAAGATCAGAAACTTACTCACTTGAAACTGTTACAAGGGAATTGTTTCAGAAAATGCAGGTGTGTCTAGTCAAAGGTTAAATACATGTTATTACGCCAGATGACAAAGGTAAGATAACCCCTTTATCGAAATTTTAAACCACAAAAAGCATAACAGTACATACAGTAATGGTATATGCTCATTTAAAATGAGTGCCTAGTATTTTTTCTTGATAATCAAACAAGCAGAACAATATCATTGCAAATGCTTATTAGCAATTGGAGATAAGACCAAACAATGGCATGACTGAGAGGAATAATGAAGTATTTGCTCCTAGATTCACATAATGAAAGAATCAAATAGAAAGTCTTGTCAACTATAGTCTGTTGGAGCTTAAACAAATGGTAAAAGAAGGGGTTTAACTTTTATGCAAGGTCTTTGTGCGTCTTTCATGCCAGGAATCCGTATGAGAGCATAGAACATGCAATTTCTTTTTGATCATTGTAGACTTACTTTACTTGATTTGCTACCTTATACTAACACACACTTGTTCGTTGTTGTAGGTTAAGTTTCAAGAAAATATATAGAAATCTCTCATCTTGAGTAGAAATGTTGATAAGCATTGTGTCCTTGCCCAAGAACCAAAAACATAGGCAAGTTCTTTGTTTTGATTGCTATGCATGCTCAAACCATAAGATCTAACTTGTGTAAATCTACAGGATGTCTACATAAGTTTAGGGCTTAGTTTACCTTTAGTTACAAGGGAGTTCCCCTTCTAACTTGAAGAAAGGTTTATCCATATACATTCCATTTTTGTATTGTCCTGAAACCAACAAACTCAGAAGTTAACACTTGTGCAATGTGATATTGAATTGCCAGGCATTTATAATTCTAGCTTTTAGCAGCTGTAGTTGATAGGTTTGTTTGCAGTAAATGGATACATTCATCCTTATTATTTAAGATTTTGGCCATATTTTGGCAGTCAACTCTCAGGTGTATGGTTAAGTATCACCTTCACCTATTGATCTGCAAGATTGAAAGGTCAGTTTTTCCCTATTAAAGTCAAAGAGTTTCAAGTTGCCTTTCATCAGTTATGAAACGTTGAAGACTTGTATACAAGGATGTTGGAAACTCAGGGTGGTCTCAAGTATCCTCAGGAAGAAGACAACTTATATGCAGTTTAACATGAAAAGGCTTGTTGTTTTCCATTTCTGGCGAGTCCACTACTTACACAAGAAGAAAACTCACATCAAAACTATGGTGAACCAGCAAAGAACTTCCATTTTCTGGGATAATAACTACGGCGAATGTATTCTTCTTCAAAGAAAATTCTTAAGTTCCTTCTGAATAAGATGACTTATAGAACAAGTAAGACACAACTCAGCATGTACTTCAACTAATTATTTTCTTTAATGCTAATGGATATAAATATTAGTCAATTTAGAAGACAGATAACTAGATATAAAAAATTTGAGGATGTGGTAGACCCTCTACAAAATGTATGAGAGGATGCCATATTGAGTATACAACCTTTAGCTTACAGTCCAGAGCAGGGGCATTAACAGGAATTTGACTGTGGATGAGGAAAGTGATATTAGTGTGGGCCTAACCGTCCACAATTTAGAATAGTTCTGTCATAAACCACCATGACAACATATAACTGAATATAAGATTCATAAGATTTTGGTTGATTATAATAATGACAATTAATACGTAAGAAAATTGATTTCTTGGTAGTACTTTACAATTTGCAGTTTCAGAAATGATATTTTCAACATGCTTAAATCACAAAATGGCATTTGAAAAGCTCCTCAAGGGAATAGATTTCTCTAAGTACACGCTAGTCTCTTCAACTCTGACAACTATAAATTACATAAGGTGTATCTGTGATAATACTATTCAATGAATGTTCTAGTTTACACATTAGTATGGTTTAGTCATCTATACATCTGCCTATGATATTTTGTTGTTTTCCTGGAAAAGTGTCAAACAGCAGTTTGCTAATGTGTGCAGATATTCACTGCAAGGAGAGAATATATTCCATTACAGCAACTATATGATATAAACAGCATAAAGAAAGCCTGAACACAAGAACACAAAGTTTCACGTAGAAAACTCTTTCAGGTAAAAAACCACGGCATACAATAGCTTTCATTCACTGAAATTGGGCACCAACCCAGATTACACAAGTGAGCACCAACTCTCCTTGAATCGCAGACATAAATGATGAAGCACCCACTCCACCAAATGAGGCACCAACCTCAAAGTTTTTAGGTTTCACTTCTTCAAATTCAAAAAACTCTCCTTTTCTCAGCTTCAATATTTGATTACCAGTCTGCCAATAAACTCTGAAAGGATAATTAAATATATTCTTCACTCATAGTCTGATAAGAAGAATTCACAAGTTTTTTAGCAACTCATCCGTGATGCTTACCCTGCTAGACTCAACCTTAGTTCCATTCAGTACACATTGACTGCTACTTACAAAACTTATACATCACGCCTCTGTTATACAAAATACACAAATCATCAACTAATTTTTAACTATGCTGTGAAGAACTTAACATCTGTTTTAGAGTACGCTGCCTCTCCAATATCACTCACTTGTCCCACAGTCCTTAAAGAAAAAATTCATTATTTTTCTTCTTGTGGCTGCATAAGATAACACAAACTTCTAAACCACTACCACACACCGTTTTCAGTTCTTACTACACACCCCTCTTTAGCACATCCCACATACTTATATATCAAAATCGATTTTCCACAATGGTTACAACATCATCCACCACATTCAAGAGAGATTCACGTGGGCCTTTTTTAGAAACAAAATGACAATACACAACTACACCACCCAACCAGCAATTGATCTCCATCACTGAAATGCAACCCACAATCTCTATTTTAAGAAACGTTTTCCAAATATAAAAGGAAAACACGTCTTCCCTGCCAACAGTCAGAAAAAGGTTATACCTCCGTTGACTTTATTCATACACTCACCGCACTGTGTTGTGTTCTTCATAACAACTGCAGTGTGATAACTTCTGTAAAGGCATCTCCACCCAGAATAAGTTACATCGCTCAAGATATATTTCCAAAGCACTTCATACTTTCAACGCTCAGAAATTTTTCTTTCAGTGGTTCTTCCACACACCGTACTGTTGATGTGTGTTTTATGCACATAACATTTCAGAATAAAATACCAAAGTAATTTACCCTCTTGAACAAAATCACCTCAGATGCTAAGGGTAAGATCAACTAAAATGATTCCAAGGTTTCTACATGTCAAGTCTTGATGAGTGGGTAACTCAATGGTCGATGTGAATTGTTGTGTTCACTTGGGGACTTACACAAATGTTAGGATTATCTTCTTTGATCATGAAATATGCGGAATATGTGTGCTGACAACTTAGGATTTGGCAATGTAGTTCTGGACTTAATTCTTACTAAAAAAAATGGGCAAAAGGAATAGGGTTTAGGAAATCTATTTTAGGCCTAATAATGTAGGAAATGATGAACAGGTTTAGTGGAATCAGACTAGGCAAGGTCTCACAAACAGCCAACAAGTATCGACACAAGCTCAGTGCAATCGTCTAAGGTATACTCAAGGATTTTCAAACTATCACCATCAAACGTTGACACCATCCAAGTTGATGCTTGTGAAGGGACGCATAATAGTTGAAGTTAAGCTTACTCAAATTTCCAGTCGACCACACAAGGCGCACTTACCAACGGCAAGAGGCTAGTGGTATGGATTAAGGATTCCACACAAATATATTCGACAAATCTTTCACTCAATCTAATAAACATGAAAATAAATTCTAATCTAACTTGGAGGAATTGAGAACCATGAATACAAAGACAACATTTGAAGAGCAAAATCACCAACAATTAAACAATGATTTAGATTCAAATAGTTGCAACATATACCAACAATTCTACAAAAACTCTCTTACAAATGAGAGACAAGGAGGTATATATAGAGTCTCTTACAAAATGGATGGCCAATATTAAAACTAAATCAAGGGCCAAGATCATGCCAACAAAACCCTAGAATTGCCCTAATTAGGGTTTACATAATAAATGGTGTCACCAACATATGGCCCAATAAAAAGATACCTAGTCATCAAATAGGGAATCTTCTAGAAGATTCCTCCCTGCATCTCTCTCTCTCCTAGCATACTCCAAGAATCTAGCCAATACAGAATCTAACTCCTCCATGGAAATGCTAAGCAAGGTATCCTGTTGCAAATCAATCACGTCCAATGAATCCTAGCAAGTGTCCAAAGTGTTCTCCCAATCTGGCATGAGCTTCTGCGAACTATGAACATGAATCAATAAAGAGACCAAATCATCTATCTGACTCTTCTTCAAAGAGTCCAACTGATAAAAATACGTAAGTTTCATCTTGTCTCTTAATTTGGCTAAGTGTAAACCACTAGCATCATTGACATCAACACCCAATAACTCCTCAATTGAGGCAAGGATCTTCAATTGAATGTCTTGAATCAATCCTTCCATCTCTGTACAACTCAACTGGGCGTTCTCATAAGTTGATTTCTTCACGGCCAATGAACAATACCAGCCATGGAAATCGTATCTGTCTCCACTGTGCACAATGCTCTCGTTGATCAACGTGGACTTAGGAATCTTCTTCAAAGCTCTGAGGCATGGAATAGTCTTCTCCTGAATAGGCCAGAATTCTTCCCAAACTCCCTCCAAATACTAGATTCTAAACATGAGCCATGTTGTCCTATCATATGCCTGGACAAACTGAGTAAGGAAATCATCTGCCTGTTTTTTTGCAATCTCAATCCACTTCTCCACCTCCGAGAGCGTATCTCTTGCTGCCTCATAGTGTGAATGTAGTCCATGATCAACCGCGATAGGGGAAATAAGGGTGGGATTCTCACGCCTTATCCCCGCAATATACTCTCTAAGTCTAATATTCTCTTCTCTGTACTTATCCTTCTCTTCAATTTCTCTATCTAACCGTGCGCTGATCACCTTAAGGTTATCACCAACCTCCTGAAACTCTTTCTCTCTTGTAGTACGGCCAAGGGCAACTGAAGTAATCTGGAAATCCATGGGAGTAGCAATGTCCACCATCACTCCTCCAATAGGAACAACCACCTGCGCAATCCGCATTCCTGTCTCATCTCTAGCTATGTGCGACAAAATCTCAGCTCTCTTGGGTTATTTCTCCTTATTGCTCCTAGCTAGGTAGTCATCAATGTTATCAATAGGTTGTACCTCTATCATTTTCTTACTTTTTTCCATACTTTTCATTAGCCAATCGGGAATAGCGGCCATCTCCATACCATCATCGAGACACATATCTCGATCGAGTCCTCTCAATGCCGAGATAACATCATCATCATCATCAAGATTACTCCTAGTCAAATCATATATCTTATTTCCCAAACTAAACTCCAAAAGGACAGTAAGGGATCACAGTTGATCATCATTCTCATTTGGTGGAGCAGATGTCGTTGTGGCATGTAACTCCTGAATATTCTCTAGTAGAATCACTGTGTTGGAACATTGTTGGGTTTCCTTATTCTGTTCTGTTATTTCAATTTCCTTAATTGATGAGACACTGAGAGGTGGTGAACGAATGATAGGTGAAGGAATGATAGTCTTTTGTTTCTTCTTCTTGACCTCCTCAATCTTCTTCGCTCTGGCCTTGACTCCTCCTGGCATGTTTTTCCTTCTCTTGGGAGCTTGACTCTCTTCATCCGCATAAATCCTAACATCACTGATAGTCCTCTGATCATCTTCGGAAGTAGATTTTTCGGCTTCATCTTTTCATAAGTGAAGGAAACACCCATATCAACTACTTATTCATCTAAATATCTACCCATGTATGGGAGAAACTCAAGACCTCTCTCATCAATACATTCAAATCAATCTCTTCTGATTCTGACCAATTAGGCAATAAGATTGCCTTCTTCATTTCATTTTCATATTGTGGATGCGTATGATCCCTATCATCTAACACCTGATCAGGAATGAGGAAAAGTTCACACTTCCTCATGAAATCCACTGACATTCTGGACCACATTCGTCTCTTCACTGCCTGCTCGTCCATCAGGTTGGCCCAATAATCTTCTATATCTACCTTGTGGAAGAACTTTTCTCCCCTAATCCTTCCAACATTCTTTTCTGGATCAAATCTTTCTCTTTTCTTGAAGGTTGCAAATCAATAGAATGCAAGCTCCTCACTCGCAGTGCCTTCCAACATTCTTTTCTGGATCAAATCTTTCTCTTTTCTTGAAGGTTGCAAATCAATAGAATGCAAGCTCCTCACTCACAGTGCTGGCGACTAAGGTAGACTAGCAAACCTCGAACGTCTTCCCAACTGAAATAGGGAATGTCATGCCTGTCCTATGCTTCTCTCTCTGAATGGAATCAAACTCTAGAATTTGTCTCACCACTTCCAACAAGATCATTCTGTCGGAAGGATACCTAGGAAGCCTGTAGGGTTCAGATTGAAACCCATGAATCCTAAGGTACGTGAAACTGGGAAACTGAATATACCATTATCCATATTTCTCTATTAGCTCTGTTGCCTCCTTGGACAACCTCTTGTGGATTCTGCCTTGCAGCATCCACGTGATGTACATTGTGAATACGTCATTCACTCTCTTATAGTCTTCAATTCTATACATGTTCAGCTAGGGATAGCACTCATGACTCCTGAATTGTCCTTGCCCATTCTCGACTTCACCTCTGCATATCAATCATTTGTATGAAACAAACCGTGCAAGCAGGTATACCAAGTAGGAAGTCATGGCGAATGACTTGGACCGCTCTACATTCCTCAGCTGAAAGTCCAAATTGTCACTTATGATTCTAGACCAATTTATCAACGTCCCTCTAAGACAATCCCGGATGAAGTAGAACATCCATCCATCATATATTGCACCCTACGGCATCCCCATCACTCTGTTAAGAAGGACTACTAAGTCACTATATTTATCTTTGAAGTTTGTTCACCTAAGTGTCTTGGGAGCCTTGGAATGATGAAGCCTAGGCTCGATCATCCACTCTTTGTTTATTATACTCTTACATGCATCCATCTTCTTCGTGTACAGCTCTTCATATTCATCCTTAGTTGTATTCTTCATATCTACTCCACGTGGGATTCCAAACACTTCAGCAATCGCATCCTCAGCAAGGTAGGCAATGACAACGCCCTTAGGAGTCTTGATCATTCGCGAGCGAGGATCATAACATCGTGCACACTCCAGGATAAGTTCACTACATTGTATGGACTGTGGAAATCCAACGGCTTGAAAAATACCACTCTTCATAATGTTTACATACGCTGGGGAAGGAATCTGATTTCCGACTCCAAACATCCGCTGTCGCATCAGGTTCAAGCTCAAGAAATGCATGTTTGTATCCGTAATCCCCTTCCATCTGGATGACATCTTGGATTTTGGATAGAATCCAATCTCCAGTATCCTCTGTTGTTCTCTTCTTTCCTTAAATCCGGACTTCAACATCGCACCTATACGAAGCTTGAAGTTAGAACTTAGGAAAAATATAATATTCTTAATAGAATTCCTGACTTCTTAATGATTTAGGCTAATTAGGGTATGAAGTCAGGAAAATAGTCCACACTCTAGGTAGATCTTAACAATTAAATACAAAATGTGACAAGATTAGGGTATGAAACCCTCATGAAATCAACACCTCCTTATACTTAGAAATTTTGTGCAAATCATAGTGCAAAGGAGTATACCAGATCAAGAGTGACTAGGGAAAGGTGTGAAAGGTTGTGTTTTCACATAAATTTATGTCTAAAGACACCTTCCGCAGTCAACAATGGAGGTCACAAATCTGAAGACAACCTGCAACTAATAAATTAACCTTTCAAAACAAGTTGCAATCATTCAAAAATATGCACAAACTTGATAAAAATCTATTTGGACAATGAAAACAATCAAACTCGGGAGCATAGGTATGGCTGGTAAAAGATAAGTTCCTGAGGACAAGCAGCCAATAACAAAGTTGCAGACCTGAGACAGTCCTCCAATGGTCTGAAAATGATCCCAAAGTGTCTCCAAATGCAAATTGCTATAGTTGTGGTTCGCTGGGTAATAAAAGTTAGGTCTGAAAATTGATGATTAGCCAACAATGGAGGTCGAACTAGCTGAAGCAATGGCTTCAAAATTCAGATCTGCAGTAACCTCAGCAAGTAGGAATAATGGCAGCCACCAAGTGTGAAGGGATTCACCAAAATATGGCACCAAACCAAAATCGAAATTTTCCAGCTATGGCGTCACCTCACACAAGTCTGAAAACGTCATCAATGGCCTTCAAATCTGCCAACTTAGGTCTGAGAACAGCAAGCAAGAATGGCGGCATCAACAAAAATCGTCCAAGTTGGAGGTAGAAGCTCCAAACACAAAAAAACGCCTTTGCACAAAATCGCTATCTTCACCAAAAATCGTGGCACTTGATCGACAATGGCAGCCACCAATCATGTTGCTTAGCTGGAAAATGGAATGGCAATGGGAAAAAAATGGCAGCAAGAAGAGTCTTCAATCAATCACTCTACTTGAACACTTGCTCCAAAATCGCCAACTATGGAGAAAATCGCCCTTTGCACAAACACACTTGGCAAACTCAAATAATAAAATAATGCTGGACTCCTCCCTTTAAACTTGCTTTCATCATCAAATCTCACCACACAAGCAATGTGGGATAAAACACTTGTTCTTATAGTTGCTTGGGTAAAACTGATTTGCTTCTAGAAGGTTGAAAACATTAAATGCTTATTGCAAATCATTTATTAATTGTTTTTCATCTTTTAAATAGTCATCACCTTTTATTAAAAAACAATTAAATGGGGCTCATTTATTAAAATATTTCAGTTCAAATCAAAAATAGGCCAATTGGGGAAAATTGATCCTAGTAAGGATTAAAAATCCTCACAAAAATCACTTTAAAAAATCATCAAATATTCCCCTTAGGGGAAAATCAATCCCAGTCTAGATGAAAATACGGACTCAAAATTATCAAACGTGCATAAAAAATGGGGCTAGGGGAAAATCGATCCCAGTCTGGATGAAAATCCGGACTCAAAATTATCAAACGTGCATAAAAATGGGGCTAGGGGAAAATCGATATGTGTGGAATGAAAAATTCCACTTAAAATTAAGCCATCACACAAAAATACCCCTCTGGTGGAAAAACGACCTCAGTTTGGATGAAAATCCGGACTCAAAAATCATGAAAAATACTGTCAGTGGAAAATCGATATGAGTCTGGATGAAAGTCCGGACAAAAATCCTCAAAAACTTGTCACAAAAGACCTAGTGGAAAATCGATCCAGGTGTGGAATGAATGCAAACGTCATCCGCAACCTATCCATACCTCCCTGGTGGAAAAACGTGGGTAGTCAGGATAAATCCTAACACTTAGTCAAATTTTATTGCTTCCAGGGGAAAAACGACCCTAGTATGGATTCGCAGTGGTGGAAAAATGGAGCAAGTATGGATTTCAGGGGAAATCCATGTCCAGTCTAGATTTTGAGAGAGGAAAACCATGGGTAGTCAGGAATATGAGGGGAAAAGCACCTCTAGTATGGAATTTTGACCTTTTAACCCTTAGAATATGAATTTTCATCCACTAAATGATGATTTTTCCACTCAAAATCACTTAGAAACTTCGAAACCTAATAAAACTCAACTGGACTTAGGCAAATTTATCAAAAATTGGAGCGTGACACAAGGAAATCTATTGGGACAAAGTGTGAAATCAACTTGAATAATTCTCTAGGAGCGAGAAAACAACTCCAAAAGGTCTGAAAACACCTTAGCACTTAAAATCATTGATGAGGGCATTTAAAAAACACGTTAACACTCCAAAAGGGTCAACACTTTGACAAACTAGGATCATTTAGAAATCTAAATTTTCACACGCTTGATCCTATAACCTCAAAAACCCTAAACGGCACTAGGCATGATCAAAACTCCGAGACTCGGGCACGAGAAACACAAAAAATTGCCCACTAAGCAGCCAAAACCCTAACCTCACAACGCAGAAAGCAGGAAAAGACGGGGGTCCCTGGTAGCAATGGGGCGATGTGTGAAAAGGTCACAACACGTACCAATAAGATAGTCAAAACAAATACAAATAATGATATGGCTACAAATTTCAAACTCAGCACGAAGAAAGGAGAATACTCATGCCAAATGTAAGGAGTGTTTGCAAAAAATCCTTCATACGCGACACACAACCTCCCAAAAAAAACAATCCCAAAAAAACACCTAGCTATATTTGGTTGCATAGCAACCTCACGTCTTCATACAAGCAATCGCTTTAGTAAATTTGAGAACCAATATTCATACCCACCTTCTTCCTCGAAAATTTCTCATGGCTTGTATCATTAATAAAAACGATTCCCTTTTTTAATATTCAAGAGATGAGATGGCAGGTGACATGGAAAACAAGTAGGCAGCTTAAGCTGACAGACAACCAGCTCAAACAGACAGGCAAGTAGCTCAAGCCGACACCAAGCAGCTCAACCTAGCAACCAAGCAAGTCCACCATGTAGCAAAGTAGCTCAAAGATATTTCATTCCAATTCTCTTTTCAGAAACCAACCTTTGATATCAATGACAAAATCTACAACAGCATACACATAAAAACACGGAGCTTACGCATGGATATATGCAAACACGAGCATACACGCAAATACATGTATTGTTAGATTCCTTCTTATTGACTAGAATGATTCATTAATTCATGTTTACCCTCCAGGATGGATGGATCAAAGCTCTGATACCATTTGTAATGTCCCCTATTGGAATGCTACCTGTTTCCCAATATTTACATACATCATTCAACATCGTTATGTCTTAAATTAGGTTATTGAGATTAGAAGTATACATAATGCAATAAATAACTAATTAACTTTAGGGTTCCCCCTCACTTCTTCCCTAACCCTACAGAAGATGGTGGAATTACTATGCTAGGGCGCTTGAAAACAGTCTACGAGCGGTCTCCCTCAAGGTTTCTTAGGAACATATGTTTACGCCCATCATAGGACTCTCCCTCAAGGCTTCAGAAATATATGCCCTTACCCATCTTAGGATTTACCCATCTAGTAACCAAATTACTTTGTCTCCCCTACACAAACCCCCTATCCCTACATAGGCATTAGTGGAAGACTAAGGACTGGGCTATATATATAAAAATCTTTCATGTACTAGGAATGTATATGAAATTAAGTATGACTGTCATATATATTGCAATCTATATTAATATTACTGTTAAATCCTACGTAAGAACATTATCAGGCTTCATATATTAACAATGTTCCACGGGGACGCGTCCCCCCCTTTTTGGGCACATCCCCCTGTCAGAAACGTCTCCGGGACGGGGGGACAGGGACGCGACGTCCCCTGCCGTCCCGCCACCACCACCCAAACGCTGTCGGGACGTGGAGACGTCTCCTCGAAGACGTCTGCGCGTCTCCTTGGGAGACGTCTGGGCGTCTCCCGCGTTCCCAAGTCAAAACAAACTGGAAAAGGCAATTTTTAAAAAACATGTGCCTTTTGGGGGGGTTAAGGGGTAACCCTAATTGGATGTGGGCCCCACCCTACCCCCCAAAACAACACAAAAGCATGTTTCTTTTAGATTTCACTCTCATTTTGGAAAACTGATTTTTTTTCCAGCAAGCTGAAGAGGAGGAAAAACTTGAAGAAGACTGATTGAAGGGTGAGAAAAGTGATTGCAAGCATGATAGGAGCTAGAAGAAGCAAGAAGAAGAGGAAGAAGAAGATTCTTCTACATTTTGGAGAGATTTTTCAAGCACAATGTAGGGTTTTTCAACTTTTTCTTGTGTTTTTTTGTTTTATTTTCTGATTTTCATTGTTCTATGTCATTTTTGGATTTTTTTTCCCTATTCATCTCAAGACTCAAAATGAGATTTGATGTTGAATCTTGAGGGCAAAATGATGAATCATTTTGCCCTCAAGATTCAACATCAAATCTCATTTTGAGATGAATAGGAAAAAAATTTAAAAATAAGTTACCGGTTCTTCCCCTTTTGGCCTGGGTTCAGGTTCTGGTTCTTGCCCGGTCCCGGTTCTTCCTGGGTTCTCCTTGGGTTCCTCCCGAGTCCTTCCCAGGTGGCCGGGTTCCCTGTGGGTCCTGCGTCGCAGGACCCACAGGGAACCTGGCCACCTGGGAAGGACCCGGGTGGAACCCAGGTCGAACCCAGGAGGACCCGCATGAACCCAGGCCCGTGGTTTCCAAAAAACAGGGCCACGAGTCAAAATAAAAATAAAAAAAAACTTTTTAAAATAGTTTTTATATAATAAAACTCTAATTCGCGCAGGACCCACAGGGAACCCGACCACCTGGGAAGGACCCGGGTGGAACCCAGGTCGAACCCAGGAGGACCCGCATGAACCCAGGCTCGTGGTTTCCAAAAAATAGGACCACGAGTCAAAAAGACAATAAAAAAAAACTTTTTAAAATAGTTTTTATATAATAAAACTCTAATTCGCCCCTTTATGACTTTTTAAAAAAGACTTGAAACTTGAATATTATCTTTTTTGCAAATTACAAATATGATATTAGACTTTAGCTATTAGTTTACTAATTACATTTGCGATATATGAATATTTATTGGCATTAGCAATTAATAATTATAGATTTATCATTTATCATTTATGTATGGAAAGTCACATTGAATATTTTATTTTTGTATGGATTGTATTTATCGAACATATGTATAATAAATGCGTATATATATATCATTAAAATATATATATATATATGTACAGACGAACCCGTACCCGTACCCACACCCAAGATTTTTTTTTTTGCCGAATCCGTGAATCCGTACCCGAATCCGAATCCGAACCCGTACTGGTAACTTAGATATATTGTTAAAGTAGGCTGATTTTATTTTTATTTTTATTTTGTGAAATGCAGTGTCAATTTCACAATTAGCTCCCAAGGCATGAGTGAAGATGACATGGAAATCCATTCTCATAGTGAGAATGATTCAGAATATGAACCTGAAAAATGAGGGGGGTGACCATGGGGCTGATCCTGGAGCCCAATCTAGTTCTATGGCAAGTGCACCAGCTAGTATAGGTTGCCCTTCAGAGTTGTTGGCACTTGGCACGATATGCTAGGGGTCATTTTGATCCTAAGTCTCCTCTAAAACAGTTTGCTTCATAAATATCAGTACAAGGCACATCACATTCAAGTGGGTGAACAAGGAAGTGGAAGTGCAATATTTGTGACACAGAATGATTCGGTAACATTAGTAGGGTGAATGCACACTTTCTGTTTTGGAGAGGAAAAGGCGTGAAACATTGTAAGTTTTTGAAGGAAGCCAAAAATATACAGTACAGAATTGAATTTAACAGGCTTTGGGGGGTTCTAGATGACACAAATATTTCAATGCCTACTACTTTGTCTACTAGGGCAGCACTTCAGGGCAACCAGAATGTGCCACATACTTCTCATGCTTCGCAGACGGGAGGAATGATGTTTGGATCTCCATCCACTTCCACTTCTACTGCCACCAGGGCTGGGAAACGTAGGTTGCAGACACCACAGAGAAACCCCATTGCTGATATGTTTAATGTGCAGCTGAGAGATGAGATAGATGAATCCATTGGCAAGTTCTTTGCCAATGGCATTCCCTTTCATGTTACACGGTCTCCTTATTATAGGGAGATGATGGCTATGGTGGCCAAGGGAGGACCATCTTATGTGCCACTAGGGGAGACGAAAATAAGGACCTCGATCTTAGATAAATGCTATTCCAAGATCAATATTTTGATGGAGAAGATGAAGGCATGTTGGGTGGCATCGGGGTGCAGCATAGTTATGGATGGGTGGACAGACATTAGCCATCGTCCACTCATCAACGTCATGGTCACATGTGCAGAGGGCCCATACTTCCTTAGAGCAATTGATTGTACAGGGCATCGTAAAGATGCTAATTTCTAGTTTCAGGTCCTCAGGGAGGCTATTGAGGAGGTTGGGCCACAAAATGTGGTCCAAGTAGTGACAGATGCAGCCCATGTGTGTAGAGCAGCAAGGAGTCTCATTGAGGCAGCCTATAGACACATTTGGTGGACCCCATGTTGTGTGCATGCCATGAACAATGCACTCAAGGACATGGGGAAGATAGACTAGATTAGAGGAGTGGTCACCAATGCGAGAGATGTGCAGATGTTTATCTGCAACCACCACACTTCACATGCACTCTTCAGGACCTTCGCAAAGAAGGAGTTCTTGAAACCAGTTGAGACTAGATATGCATCCTATTTCATTCTCTTGGAGAGAATGATTGAGTTGCAAGAGGCATTGCAACTCATGGTTATGACTAATGAGTGGAATAGGTGGGTTGAGGCCAAGACAAAGCAGGGGAGAAGGGTGAAGGAGATAGTGAAGAGTGATGTGTTTTGGATTGATGCGAAATACATTGTCTCCATTTCTCCAGTATTCCAGGTGATCAGATATGGGGATGGGGATGCACCTAACCTTGGAGAGGTGTATGAGTGCATTGACTCTATGCTTGACCAGATGAGGGTTGTTGTGCGAGTGAAGGACCCCTCTTTAGTATTCTACAATGAGCAAATCCAGCCTATCATTCAGCATAGATGGGACAAGTTGAACACTCCTTTGCATATAGCTGCCTTTGCCTTGAATCCTAAGTGGTACAAGGCTAAACCGGGTAGATCAACACCGATTCAGGATGATGAGGTGAAGGCGGGTTTCTTTAGGTGCATAGAGAAGATGTTTGATTCCAGAGATGCCGGCACAATGCGCACTGAGTGGGGAAGATTTGCCACTCTTAGAGGTTATTCAGATGCGACAAAGATGGATATAAACAATATGGCACAGGAGGACCCACTTTTATGATGGAATTGTCATGGCCCGAAATCTTTGACCACCACTCTAGCCATCTGTCTGCTATCCCAGGTTTCCAGTTCTTCAGCTGCTGAGAGGAAGTGGTCTACATATAGCTTCATCCACTCTCTTAAGAGGAACAGACTTACCTATAAGAGAGCAGAGAAGCTTGTGGCTGTACACAGTGCTTTGCGTCTCATGGACCGCAAGACACTTGTGTACAAGGAGAGTCCAGCGGCACGATGGGATGTAGAGCCAAAGGAGCCTTCACAAATTGATGAGGATGATCCTACCACTTCAAATGCAGGGCTAGTTGGTGTGAGCTTGAGGGACCTTGATCTTCAGGAGTCCAGCAGTTCCAATGAGGAGGAGTTTGTAGATGATTAGAGGCCTCCATTAGCTACATTTTGAGTTTTGTCATTTTGTCTTTGACTCTAGTCTCTTTTGTAATGCTATTGCTACACGTATTTGTATTTGGCTACTCATTGTAATGATGAATCATGTAATCATCTTTATTATTATAGACTTTGCAATGGCATCAGATATTCGTATTTTCGTTTTCCTTTTTCGATATTCATATGATAGAAATGAGAAATCTCCAATTTGACAATTTCATTTGTCAAATTTTATTTACTTTTAGCAATTAGTATTACTAATCTAAGTAATCTTGGTATTTCCTATAGTTTCATTTGAAATCTAATTCTTATACTGTTATACATCTTTTCAAAACTAGTTTTTCAAGTACTATATGTATATGTATAAGTATATGAGCACCACCACCCCGCCACCCCCCACCGCCACCGTCCCCCCGCCGTCCCAAAATTTAGACCCTTGGTCCCCCCGTCCCGTCCCTGCGTCCCCCCGTCCCCAACGCCCATGGAACACTGTATATTAAGCATACATATTAAGCACATCCCCAAGCATACCACCAAGAACAAGGATGTTACTGCCTGTAACTTAATAACAGTTCTGATCTGACCTGATCGATGGTGATGTCACTAGATGCTTTTGATTCCTTTCCTTTATATCTCTCAATGTGAGAGAGAGGTCACACCTCTTCTTCATGTATACCCTTTGGCAAGAGACACACACTTTCACCATTAACACCCTTTGAATGAGTACAACTCTTCATTATTTCTGCCCTTTGAAAGGGACATAACCTTTCACAATCAGATCTCCACTTCTTATTTAAATCAGATCTGCATTTCTGATTCCCCAAATTATCTCCCCTTCAAATGAGTTCTTTTCTCCCTTTTATACCTCATATTTGGGGGAATCGCAACTTATCATTTCATGCCTTTTGACCATTCATTAACTTTAATCAAATTTTAATTATATTTTTTTATATATTAAATTAATTTTTATTTTTATTCTTTTGTATTTTAATTTTATTATTATTATTTATTATTAAATTATATTTCAAAGCGGGGACATTACAATTTGTCACTTGGGAAATATTTTATATTTATGCTAGTCGGCTTTCTTTATTAAATCTCACTGGCTAAATTTAAAAGACTCTGATTTGTATTAGTTTAAGGGCTGTCAACCCAAATCTGGTGGGAGCATGACATAATGCCTTCTAGAAAGATTCCCTAGGACCTAAATAAACTTGTGTATGTGAATAGGACCCATTAGTGAGCTAGTTAGGTAAAATACCTTATTCACACCAACAGTTTGAATGTCACAAGAAACCAGGACACTTGTTGAAGGGCCAAAACCGGTGGTGCAGAATAGAACCAGTGAACTTAAAAGTGCATCACCTTGTATGACTTTATCCTTAATGCTTGGAAAATTTACAATTGAATAGTGCGGTTGCTCATTGTAGATCTACAAATAATGTGGTTACAACCAGAAGTAACATTTCATAACCATGTTATTGGTCTTTTCCATAATCAAGGAATAAGAAGCACAGCATTTGGTCTGAGAAACCTACCCAAGAAGTAGAAAGAAAACCAGTACAGGTGGAATACACATTATGCAGATGTTTAAATTACAGAAGCAACTACAATGCATGGTACCAGCTAAAGTCACAATTTAATTACGCTTTCTGAACATCAAAAGCTAAACATTATAAGTGTGATTTGTTTCCCTTGAATGATTAAGTTGACAAGTTACACGGATGTGATATCAAATGCAACCAAGCTGCAGAAGTTAATTAAATTGACTCTTCAATGATTTGTTTCCTTTTTAAGTTTTAACCAACAAATCAATGGAAATGCTTGCAAACATTTTTTCAGTCTAACCAGTCATATATAAGAGAGAAAAACTCTCTGTCCATACCTACTCCACGGTAGAGACCGCGTAAGCCACTCTCCCTGTAGACATTTGCAAACACATCCACCATCCCTTTGTAGGCTGGCTGAAAATGAGCATGCCTTAATTTCTTATCCACATGTGTTTTGTATGA
Source organism: Cryptomeria japonica (assembly GCF_030272615.1). Taxonomy (NCBI): domain Eukaryota; kingdom Viridiplantae; phylum Streptophyta; class Pinopsida; order Cupressales; family Cupressaceae; genus Cryptomeria; species Cryptomeria japonica. Next base: position 525,939,991 of record NC_081408.1, on the reverse strand, counting down.
TCCTGTCAACTGCACAAGTAAATACAGGAACATAAAAATGAGTAGAAAGAAAAGTAACGAGTTATATATGCATTCATGTCTTCTACTTTCCAGTTCATTGCAATTGTAAAATCCTGTTCTCCACACATGCATATTTGTTTTAAAGCAGATTAGATAACTTTTGCTTCGGGTTTACTAATATGGTACACAAAGAATAAGTCTATATGCCTTTATTCTTAAAATTAAATATTCAATATTCCAAGAGAGGCATCTCTATACACTCTCAGACAAGCACATACAAATTCTGTGAAAAATTATGTTCAGATATAGAGGATTTGTCTTGATACTTGCTGACATCTATGTACATGCAGATTACAAGATTTATCTCAAAATTCAGTAAGACACATATCAGCAAGCCTGTAATAAACCATTGGCATTTTAGAATTTCACTATACTCTCAGAAATAAAGCTCTGAAATAACTTGCCTGATATGCTAGCCTGGTACGAGCTAAATCCAGTGGATATGTGCACATAACTGCTGTTCCTCCTGACAAGGAACCTGCCAAGAGATCAACAATTGGACCAGTCCCAACACCAGGATAATAGTTAATGATCCAGCGGCGGTATTGTTCATATGTCATAAAATGCAGAGCAGCATATGGGACAATTCTAGCAACACTAGCCCCGTTTCCTCTGAAACAATTATATAAGAAACTCAGAAAATTCCTCAATCAACAAAATACTTACAGCTACTGCATATCAAATTTAACACCAAATTTATACTGCATCCAGTCCTCTTGACAAATTTTCAATTCTCATTTGTTATGATCATTGCCAATGAAAAACTGAGGTGCCTAACATTGTCCTAAGCAATGTTACACAAAGCAATAAGCAATACGTATGGATGAAAATATTCTAGTGTAACATCTTTGAGAATTCAGCCAAGATACAGTCAAGGAAATCTGTAGGTTGACTATATTTCTTAGTATAGATTAGTTGAAAAGCTTTTCATTTCATAAATTAAGAAAATAAATCTAGCCCCGTTTCTTCTTAAACAATTGATGAAGATTCGGAATATATCTTAAGAAGGAATTTTAAAAAACAAATCAGGCACCGCATATGCAGTTTGAAACCAAAACCAAACTACGTCTGGACCTCTGACATTGCTTACATGACCATTTCCAATTGAATGCAGAGCAGTGCCTAAGGCTAACATTGTTCCAAACTGCACCACGCATATCAGTAAAGTAGCTGGACTTTGGCACAAAATGTCCATGGGTAGCATTTTTGAGCATCAGGGCAAGACAAATTGAAGGAAATCTTTAGGAAGTGGAGTCTTCATCTTTATGGAATGGTAAACTAATATTTAAACTAAACTAATAGTTAAGAAAAACGATATGATAAACCAATTAAATTGTGAAACAATAAACTATGCCATGACTTATTTGTGGAAAAGCAGTCGAATTCAAATTCCACCCACTTATACAATTTATCAAAACTAAACTTTAAACTAATGTATATATGATACAAGAAAAACAATAGACTAATATTTCAGAAAAATCATATATGATGCTTGGAAGATTAAAAAGAACGTCTAACAAAACAAAAAAATCCCCCAAAATTTAAAATTATCCATTGCGAATTCAAAAACTAAAAGGGCAATTCAAAATCTTGCTGAAAATGCAGCTATGCTGCTTGTAACAAATCCTACCTGTAAAGGCCACCAATGCCCTCGGTCTGAAGTATCCTTCCAAAAGATTTCCATATACCCAGTGATTGAAATTCTCCGCGCCTCGTCTGCCACAAAATGAAGGTAAGTGCTTTTCTGCATCAATTATGCATAGGCAGTTCAAATTTCAACGCATATCAAAGGCGTTGGTCCAGAATCAAATGACCCACAAAATCCAAAACATTTTGCACCGTAATTGAAACAGAAGTTTAAAAATCGTTTCAGGATAACAGGAATTGGCATTGCTAATCATCGTTAAGTCAAGGAATTTAAAAAAAAAATATTGAATCAATGCATTTAGGGCTGAGACTTTGTTTAAAGTTAAAGACCCACAATGTAACCATGTTATAAAAAAGACAAAAAATCTTTGAAAGTGATGTAAAACGCATTTCTGCCCAACAATTATGTATATTATTGATGATAACAACCACCTTAACAAAGAAATTGACAAAAGAAAAAGAAAAAAAGAAAAATTTTAAAAGAAAAACAAGAAAATTGAATTACAATCCAAATTATGAATTCATGAAATTGAGAATTGAAATTGAACCTGAAATAAAATTTTAATGCGCTCAAAGGGCGCCACGGCTGTTTTTGCAACCGCACCGGAAGCCCCTCCGGCAATGAGCTCCTTCATGTAAAGTGGCAGGTCCAAAAAGAGCCCTTTAATGGCTCCCTCATTCTCTGCCATTAATGAGGTTTTTTCAACAGTTTTTGACATTAGACTGGGATCCTGCGAGGAACCCATGTTCATGAAATTCAGTTATAATTTTTAAAGGGCCTCGTGATTGAATCACAGTCAGGCTGGTTTGAAGGAGAAAGATCTGATCGTATGAGTGTTGATCACATAGTTGTTGGCCCCCATGTGACCAGCAGGGGGCGAAAAAGAGGCTGCAAGTTTAATCTATGAAGAAACAGTTGGCGGCTGAGCGTGGATAATTCAATGGATTATGCGGCGACCAAAAGAGTTTTAATCAAAATGGATATAATCTCTTTCCTTTCACTGATCTTCCTTCCCTGCAAGTAAAGGATGTTCTTATTATTTATTCTTACACGTGGCAACTAGGGAACAATGTTTGTATCAGCAAGGCATTTGGTTGGCTCTTCCTCGCCATTTCCCAAATATCTCAAATTATACATATTTCTAAATAAAGAAATATATTTTTTATTATTAAAATTAAGTTTTATGAATGTAAAAACTAATAAATTTGATTTAGATTTTGTGCAATAGAATTTTGATATTTCAAAAAAAAAGTTGATAAATTATTATTTTGATTATAATTTTTTAATTCTAGTTTAGTGATTATCATATATTTAGTGTCATAATAAAAAACTAATCAAATTATATGAAAGGTATTTTTTTTTTTTAATTAATTTCAAAACAATAACCATAACAGATCCTATTACACACACTAACTTCAAATGAAACTAAATCATCTAATTAATGATTGCAAATTGAAATTATAGTCATATGGTGACCTCAAGGCCTCATGTTACAGCTCCAATGGCTATAAAACTTATCCCACACAATTACCTTCAACTAGATCGGGACAACAATCAAAACAATCTTAGCTTCATTGTAAGATGAGGCTTTAAAACATCAAAACTAATAAACTTATTGATGGAATAACTTCCAATATTCAATTTGTGATTTCTCGTGCTTGCAACACTTAATAGAAGTTGCAACTCAAGCTCTTTATAAAACCTCCATGGCTGATTGCTTTTCTTTTTTAGCTTCATTTTGTCCTTTCAACTCCCCAGTCTATCAAAAATCAACTTTTTCTCAATAATTGATGGAAATATAAAAATTTTGGCACTAGAGTGGATAAGTCCCCTTTGACGTTTGTGATGCACTAGCATATTCTCCTTCATTTCCAATGCCCAAGTTATGAAAAAAATTAAAATATTAATTTAAAATGCATTTTAGAACACTTGTTGGCACCTAGTGGTTTCTCATATGATTCTCTCCAATGTCCACACATTATTTGGCCATTTTTACATTTAAATTATATATTCAAGGATACATGACATCAGCATGAAAGAATTGTACTAATTTGTAATTGTTAGTGTAAGAAGAATCAATTTGCAAGCATCTAATTTGAGTGCTCTTTTCTAACTCTGACTACCACTAGTCCTACAAAAGTCTTGTCATAAATGCTAGAATGTTCCACCATTTCCAAATTTGCAACATGTTTTTTTTGGAAATAAAATAATAAAATTTAAATGATTTCTTGGAAGGTAACAACAAATGGACTTCAGGTTACTATTGGTAAAAATAAAACTTTTAACTAAATAATAAATTATTCACCAAACTTGAAAACAACAAAAATAAAATAAACATTTCAATACACACACACACACACATACACATTGTTGGCAGTGAGCTACCCCCTTGTCAATGAGGCATTCAACGCTGACCTCAGGATTCGTGACATAGCAGTGAGCCTCCCATGGATCTCAGTTAAGTCTGGCGTTTGTAGCAAGCACTAATGGTTCAAGCTTTTGGCGCAACGGCAAACAATTCCAACAATTGGTATCATAGCCATGGGTCAAGGGTTCGAATCCCTGGGGTCACGTTGAGGGGGGGATTGTTGGCAGTGAGCTACCCCTTGTTAGTGAAGCGTTCAACGCCGACCTTGAGATTTGTGACATGTCAGTGAGCCTCCCGTGGATTTGGGTTAAGTCTGGTGTTTGTAACGAGCATTGATAGTTTGAGCTTTTGGCATGACAGCAAACGATTCCAACACACACATATATGTATATATATAGGTACATGTATATGTATATGTATATGTATATGTATATATGTAGATATGTGTGTATATGTATATGAAGATATATAGATATGTATATATCTACACACACACACACCCACATATGTATATATATGCATATCTATATATATATATATATATATATATATATATATATATATATATATATATATATATATATATATATATATATATATATATATATATATATATATATATATATATATACATGTGTGTGTATGTATATGTGCATCTACATACATATATACATGTTGTAGCATCGTAAATTATATATGCATACAATTTTGTTCTCACCTAGATCTCACCTTGGTGCTTTGTCTTTTGATGCTAGATGACTATTTTCATTCTACTCATACCACTTCACAAACCTACAATTTCAACATCTTCCCTGCCTTCTCCATAGATTTGAGTCTTGATTCTTAGGACTAGGGCACCCAACACTCTAGTCCTCTCAATCAAGACCCAAAATTGGTCCTCACAACGATCACATCAAGTGAGTAGGAAATTGGATCCCATGTCGACCTACTCTAAAAAATTCAAATAATTTTCAAGAAGTCAAGTATAAAAGGAGGTCTACCCCACTCATTTCGAATCTCAACAATCTCCTAAGTCGTCTAATTATCCTAATTACACTCTAGCAAATCCAATTCAAGTGAGAAAGCAATCAGACATTCATCAAGCATTGGAGAAGAAGTGAAGTCAAGTTCAAGCATTCAAGATGGCATCCATGATCAACCTTCTATGAAAAAATTCCACAAGACATCCTAAAACCCTTGCATGAGGATTCAAGCAAGCTTCATTACGGGAATTGACTTAGGAGCTATACTCAGAGATTCAGATAGAGTTAATGACGACGAATAGGTTCATATTTCAACGAAGCGAAAATCGAAGGACCAGGGTAAATCTCTAGTACCCAATCCCAAAAAATCGACCTGAACTTTCAGGAATAGGTTCTGATTCTCTTCTTCTACCCAGACCCTTGTCGATGGCTCTGTTAGATATCTACAACATCCTATTTTTGTCAATTTACTTCAATTTCCCAAATACTTGCCCTAGATTCAACTATATGATTTCAATTGCATTTTCAACTCAAACATTAAGGGAATAAGAGTTCAATCAGCATTCAACCCTCTTCTTAATAGAATAGAGGTTGGATATGTTGGAACCATAAAATTTGAAGATTTTAGAGTTATAGATTCATGCCAAAAAGTGGATTTCTCAATGCAATTGTATCCACCCTATGATTAGCTCCTGAAAACCCATGAACACGTTAAGAGGTCAATTTCCAGGTATGTATATGTATTCAAAAGTTGAATTTTCAGCTGTTGGAGACATGCTGATGGATGCAGCTTTAGTTTTGGGAGGCGAAAACATACTCAAGATTTCGTCAAATAACTTTATCCAACTGGCTACACGAAATGTTGGAAATGATGCATCTTGGGATTGGCGACATGTAGAAGCTTCATTATATTGTATTTGAGTCATATCAAGGGCAGTTTCAAATATCAAAGGGAGTTGTAATGCCACAGGTTATGGACTTGCTACCGAAATTACCTCTTCAATCTCAACTTCTTCACACAGAATGTTTGACCGATGCAGGATATTCAAAATGGTTGGGAAGTGCACCTAGTACACCATCATTTCTGCCTTCCATTATAGAAGTTTTGATTAGAGGCATTACTACAACACCGAACATTTCAACTGTAGCTTCATTAGCATTGCAAAATGTTTGCAATGCTTGCAGGGACAAGTTAGCTAGTTCACTAAAAGGTCTTTTTATGATTTATCACGAGGTTGTAAGTGGACAAAGTAATTACAAGTTGTCCAATGATGATGCCTTGCAACTTATTGAAGCCTGAGTATGGTTATAACTGCTCTTCCAGCAGAGCATGCAAATAGAGCAGTGGAGTCATTATGGATGCATATAGTTGCTCCCTTGCAGCAAGTCATAACACAACAAGCACAATCATATCAACAGATGAATGCAAATCAATACATTGTTCCTATTGATCGTATTGCAAATATTTTCAGATTTGTGAACCTCCCTGAAGTTGTCATTGATGCATTCCAAAAAATGTGGCCAATTTTTAAAAAAAATCTTTGTCCAACGAGTGTGGGATATGATAACCATGGAGCAACTCTGCAAGGCGTGCAAGTATGTCGTGAGAACATGTGGAAAGTCTATGGTAATTATTATGGGTAATATGTTGCAAGAGGTCCAGATGCAGTATACAGTACATCATCAGTCTTGCTTTCTTTATCTTGCAAGTGAAGTAATTAAGGTCTTTGGCAGTGATCCTTCATGTGCAAATTATCTGGGAGGTTTGATTACAGAGCTTTTTGGGCAAACCGTAGGCTTACTCAAGACAATTCAGGAATTTACATCGAGACCAGATATTGCAGATGATTGTTTTCTTTTGTCATCAAGATGCATTAGATACTGCCCACATTTATTAATATCCTCAAGTGTTTTTGCTTCACTCATTGAGTGTGCAATGATTGGCGTCACAATACAACACAGAATGGAAGCATTGGAATCACACTCACAAACCACTGGTTTTTGCCTTACAACAATTTATTGGCAGACGAAAAAGCTAGTCGACGGGCACTTCGATTTTTTCTTTGGAGAGGAGGTAGCATTTGGGGTTGCGCTACTCATGGGTCTCTATTCAGAGATGGGATTTGAGAAGCCAAGCAAAGTCCAAGCAGTAACTCTTCCAATAATTATTATACCACCTCACCAAAATTTGATTGCTCAGGCTCACAATGGGTTTGGAAGGACTACTTGTTTTGTTCTAGGAATGTTGAGCATAGTTAATCTGAATATTGATGCACCACAGGCACTTTGTGTATGCCCAACAAGAGAGTTGGCAATTCAAAATCAAGAAGTTCTCTTAAAGATGGCAAAGCATACATCTATAACGCCAACATGCGTTGTACCTACTGATGTTGCAAGCTATGTCAAAAGATGTGGAAACATGCAGGAGAGTAACCGAATAAAGTCACTGTTGTCAATGTTGTCGCACTCAAACTGCCCTAACCCTATTTTTCGGGCATCGGGGTAACATAAAGAAGCCTTCCCCAATAGCCAAAGTTACCCCGATGAAGACATGGGAGATATCAGATTTTCATTTTAAGTCATTGGGCATTGGGGTAATAGAAAAATACCTATCCCGATAGTAGAGAGCTACGCCGATGGATAACCAACTATTGAGGTAATATGGTTTTAATTTTTGCAAAAGGGGGTAAGTTAATATATTTTAATGTTTTATTTTTGAGTTAATGTTTGAGAGTTAGAATTTTAATTTTTCCAAAGAGGAGATTAGTAAGGTAGTTTTATTTACTTTGAGAAGTTTTGTGACTCAAAAGTAAAAATATTCTCAAATGCTATATGCTTGATATGCTTATGTCTTTAGATTTTTTATTATCAAAAAGATTTTTTCTTTCAAAATTTTTTTTTTTTAAAATCATTTGATTATAGAAATATAATAAGTCACTTCTCTTGGTAAAAAGTATTTTTGTTCCAATGATAAAATGGCTATACTATTATGGATTAAAATCAATTTTAAGGGCAAAAGTATTTTTTATTTGTATAGGGATTATATTATTGAAGATTTTATTTCTCTTAAATATCCCAAAGGTTTAATATAATATTTGGAGATATAATGATTTTTATTTTTGCAAAAAATTCTTTAAATCACTTTCTCAAATATAACATTTTATCACTCAATGTTATTATGTAATATTATTTACTAGCGAGGATTTATTTGTCAAGGGAATTACATTTTATTTATAAAAGCCTTTTGACATATAATGAATAGCATTTGATTATCAAGTGGGTGATACCTTCTCATAAATATGTTCACCCTAAATCAATAAATTAAATATCTTAGGGTGAATTTTATTTATTGGGAAATGAATTCCAAATATAAAGAATAAAGACTTATTATAATGTTTTACTGTATGTACAGAAAATTAAATTCCTTGGGCGAATATTAGGAGGGAGTATTTCTTACTTAAAAAATTTTAATGATCATTTATCATCCATAAAATATCTTGAGATTATTATATAATACCTTCATATTTTAGGATGATATATTCTTTATCAAAGAAGAGTCACTTTTATCCCAAGCTAACCCTAATGGAAGGTAGAATGAGATTAAACTTTAATTAAAAAACCTAATTGGATTAATTTTTGTGCAAGATATTCTATCAAAATATTGGTGATGAGGAATATCAAGGAATTCATGAGCAGAAGTGGAATTTTATCAAAGTGAAATATTAGAAAGAACATTATTTAAAGCATTTATTTAGTATGTATTTTAGGGTTTTTATTTGTAATTATTTATTAAACCAAAGGGTGCGTCCTTTGGGAGTGAAACTGTCTGCCACTATCCCTTATGTTTATAAAAGGGAAGTCACACAGAACAAAGGTGGCAATAGATAATTTTGCCGCTGGATGGGTTGCAAATGTTATGTTTTAAAAAGGTCTAGTAGGAATAAGAAGTTTATGCTGTGCAAACTGAATGTATTGGAGTATTTGTAAGTGCAGTTTTGTGTACATTCTTATTCCAGAAGTTAATATGCAAGATTTCATGTTTTTATCTTCAGATCATTGTGTGTAATTTTGTGTTTGATGAAATCATGTGTCCTCTTGATAAATCTTTTAGATCTATTGTGTTGTGCCATCACATGATGTTGTATCAAATATAAAATTGGGTTTTTATTGTTCATGCAACACATAATGAAACCTTTGCAGTGATGGTCTTATAATTGTCTCTTGAGTTGATAATGATTCTTGTCCACAAAGTTATTCATTAACTGTCAAATAAAGGCATTGGTTTGTTATTAATCTTTGCTAAATAAGTTTGTATGCATTAGGTCCTTATCAAAGAAACAAATCTTCTAATTCCTATAAGTACTGCTCTTTTTCATAATTGCTTAAATTCCTAACAATAATCTTTTGCATAATACAACTATACTCACACTTATTTTATCAGTTTTAAAAGCATTCAATAAAAAGCACTTCTGTTAGCATAGTTGGAGGAAAACCTTTTGCCATCCCTACAATTGCTAATTCCCACAATTTAAATTCACTCAAAACAAACCTCTTTTGTGCTTGAGAGTGTAAGGTACACCCACCCGAGTTTAGTGGAGCCTAAAGTGCACAGGGATTTGGTCTTTGACCATCCCTGTTCGTTGGCCAAGGCTGATTGGATCAACTGAGGATTAGGCAAGTCTTTGGTTTTCCAATATGTGGTTTTGGGCACCAACAAGATCTATTGTTTTCATCCTCCTTTTAATTTAATGCATGTGAAAGTTAGGTCATTTCCTAGTTTACAAGGCACAACTTTTGAAACCCTAATTTTTCATCTTGTGTGTGTGTGTTGTTGTGTGTTGTGTGTGTGTACATATATGTGTGTATACATATATAGAAATGTGATGCAAGAGAAAAAGAAACCCCTTACCTAAAAGGTACACAAATGAAAACACAAGCAATGACATATAGACTTTCTTCTTGAAACCAACACTCAGATTGCAAAAATGATTTATAAATTTGATTACTAACTACTATTGCATACTTTGGCCTTATATTGGCCTCTCACACTATGCTCATACCTTCTCACACTACACACTCTATGCAACCACACATATAATTTCATAGTCTTTACTCCCTCTTGGCCACAACTTCCTCTTTGCAGCCTATACCCTCTCCTGCCATTGACTCCTTCCCACGCACATTTTAAATTTGTATTTGTCTTTTTCAATTTACATTCTCATTCATTTTGTTTACATTCTATTGGATTGGAATGGTCCCCCAAGGCGTTCCATTTCTCTTCTCCTCTACCAATGAATAGTCAAAAGATTTATTGGTTTTTCATTCAATGAAATTTGTCTCGACTTCCTTGTGATCTATATTTATTTTGTATTTTAAAACACTACTTATTCTCTATTGATTATGCATTCCACTAAAAAGGCCTTTCCTCTTCTAGCGTTGAAGTTCCCCACGTGGCCTCCAATCATCCATCTTTCAATGCCCAACATTCTTGAATACCTTCTCTTTTTCCTTGCATAAAATCTCTTCGCATTCCTCCTCCCTTTTTTTTTCTATTTGTCATTATTTTTAGTGTTTCATTTCCTCTTTTTTTTCAATGTCTTTCTTCCACTATGCATCGCATAATATCTATCTATTCATTGTTCGAAAGTTTAAATGAACAATCACTAGGGTGCTAACTAAGGTAGTGGTATTTGGATTTATGCCTACCAAATGCAATTACTTATAACTTTTCAAAGGTAGCAGAGAGGAGCCAATACGTGTGTGGGGTCAAGAACGTGATATAGTTCATGTGTTGTCTGGGGCCCATAGTTGAGCACCTAACTTGCCAAAACATGTCATAACTTTCCCTAAAATATACACATATTCAAATCAATAAACCACCCACTAAAAACACAACACGTTTTACTAACAAAGTGTTTTCATTATATATTTAAATATAAAACATAGAGTTCGATTGTAATTGGTCAAACAAGTTGGACTACCAATAACATGACCTTGATTGCCCACGTGCACAATCTGACGTGCCAAAAAGTGGGTCGAATTTTCAAAATTAAGTGTCCTTATAAAATCATAAATATGGAAAATATTAAACGTTAACAATGTTGGTATTTTGGTATGGTTTTGTCATTGATGTCAACACCTACTAAACACTTATCAACTCTGGCACTTTGGAGAATCAACAACATTCACCGTCAAGCAAGTGACTTATTCACAGTCACCGATATCTGGTACACTGGTAGGATATAATGATCACCGGCACTTGGAAGGGCATGGAAAACACTTGGTTATGTCGAAGACATCGTGTGGACACCATGTCTTGGAGTTTTGTTTATTGGCATATTCGTATTTGCATATTTGTTGTTACCGGCAAATAGGTCCAGGTTACACCAACAGGTTTATCTTTTCCAGATCAGCATGTCACGCTATGGAGATGACTTATTGTTGTTGTAAATGCATTAAGCCGACATGGTGAATCGGTTATTGCATCGGGTATTAATTGATTTGTAAATTAATTTTATTGTATTATCCTTTAGAGCCGACCTACTAAAATTGGTCTTAGGGTATGGTATAAATATAAGATCTTATTTGTAAGATCGAATGAAAAATGTGAAAAAGGATTGTGTGAAGGTATATGCGAGAATAAGTAAAGCTATACATGCAGACATCATTTGAAGGTTGAAGGAGGGTTTTTGTGAAGACAATCAGAACTACACTGGTACTGAATCCAGCATATGAAGATGCTATTTTGAGCAGTACATTCTTATTGGATTTAACCATCCAATTGTAGTCAGTGTGACTCCTATTTTGTGATTGAGCAGTGAGCTCTAGGCGCTTGGCCTTTCTACATGTGCAGACCCCATTTGTATACACTTACTATCTGCAGTAGTATCATCTGATTGTGGGTAAGGTTTCCCACCATGGTTTTCCCCCTTACTGGGTTTCCACGTACAAATATTGGTGTTATGTGTTGTGGATGACTTTGTCTTTTTGTTTCATGCATTAATCCTTACCAGTATTGCAATTAACTATTAAAACTGTCTACCGGCATATTAGATTGGTTTACCAGTATTAAGCATTAAGTTGGTTGAGTTGTTTTTGGTTTGAATTTGTTAGACAACTGATTCACCCCCCCCTCTCAGTTGTCTTTGGGACCTAACATACAGACCCCAACACCGACAAAATGAATAGAAATAACATCATAATATTGCCACCTGTGCACACATGGACCCAAAAGTGACCCATCAAATAACACGTAAATAGATGTTTAGGTCCACGTGTGCACCATGAAACGTGACAACATTAACACAGTTTGCCAACCCTCTGTCCCATCTATCCAGCTCAAACAATCACATTGTTGTCACTTCATCATGCACAACTGGTCATGTCATAGCCACTCCCACCTGCATCCATGGCAAGAAATGTTTAAGATCACCATATTCCATACAAAATCAATCAAGTCAGGCTTACATGAATTGCCTCTACAAATTTAATGGAGAATTAAATTTCAAATTTGAAATAGTACAAACATTAAAGATGGCACCACAACAAATACATGTTTGTATAAAAAAGATAAGATCTCATCTCATTGCACTCACGAAGAAAGACACAACAAGAATTGCAGCAAGAGAAAGACACAACAAGCATCGAAGAGGAGCAAACCAACACACCAAGCAAAGGATCTTGACCAAGAAGACACATCACATAAAGAGAACCAACAAGAAAGAGGAGTAAGTAGACACAATTTATTTTCCAAGTATTAATCTTGTTACTTACCTATATGTTCATAGTACTTTACTCATGATGTGATAAATCATTTTGTCCACTCGGTTTCACAGTTGTCAAATAAAGGTTACTTTGTTCAAATAAACTATTATGTTTATATTTAAAAAATATACTACTACAAAGCTTACCAAAAAACGTAAAAAAAGCCATCATCATATGCTCGCACACCTTCAATTCTTCGAGACCCCCTTGGGACCATTCACCTATAAGTCTCACAAACTGTATTTTGGCTGGGGTGGGCACTTCCCTTCATCATCTTGCCCACTTGGACCTCCCACTGCCTTTGTTCCATGACCATGAGGGCCCGACTCTTTCTCACACAAATATTGTTCCAACAATATCCACCCCATGACCGCTTCCGCCCTCCTCGTCTCTCGGTCCTCCCTAACTCTCCATCTAATAAAGGGGA